>NW_022881614.1:24966575-25282979 GCF_003369915.1 Drosophila miranda
GAGGCCACGGCGTTCACGGTGCCCGGAAGAGGCCTCTATCAGTGGAAGGTAATGCCTTTCGGGTTACATTCCGCGGGATCCACGTTCCAGCGTACCCTCGACACGGTCATCGGCGCAGACATGGAACCCTTCGCTTTCGCGTATCTGGACGACATCGTCATCGTCGGCAAGGATTTCGCGGAACATTTGCGCAACGTCAAGAGAGTCTTCTCGCGACTGCGCCGGGCCAATCTGCGGATCAACGCAGACAAATGCGTATTTTTCCAGCGCCGCATAAAATACCTGGGTCACATGGTCAGCGAGGAAGGCATTCATACCGACCCTGACAAGATAGCGGCCGTCAAAGACCTGAGACCGCCCACTAACCTGAAGGAATTGCGACAATGCATAGGTATGGCGGGCTGGTATCGTCGATTCGTCCCCAATTTCGCCACCATAGTGCAACCGATGTCATTGCTACTAAAGAAGGGGAGAGCATGGGCATGGGGACAGGAACAACAGGACTCCTTCGACGAACTCAAAATGCGACTCACCACCGCCCCGGTGTTCGCCTGCCCGGACTTCAACGTCAAATTCTCCCTGCAGACCGACGCGAGCAACGTGGGTGTGGGCGCGGTCCTCACCCAAGAGATCGAAGGGAAGGAACGCGTCATCGCCTACGTCAGCCGGCGCCTTAACAAGGCAGAGGAGAATTATTCGGCCACCGACAAGGAATGCCTGGCCGTCATATGGGCAATCCGGAAATTGCGCTGTTACTTGGAAGGATACCGGTTCGACGTGGTGACCGACCATCTCGCGCTGAAATGGCTAAACACCCTTGAGAGCCCTTACGGGAGAGTGGCGAGATGGGCGCTGGAGCTGCAGCAGTACCAATACGACGTACATTATCGGGCCGGCAACCAGAACGTGGTCGCAAACGCGCTCTCTAGGCAACCTTTGGAATCCCTTTCACGCGTCGAAGAAGAGGGCACGACCTGCCCGTGGCTCAGAAGAAGGATCCAACAAGTTCACGACGAGCCCTAAAAATACCCGGACTACACGTACGAAAACGGGCAGCTTTACCGAAACCTGGGGCACGGAGCCGACGATGACGACCACGTGCCGTGGAAGCTCTGCGTGCCCAAGGACTGCCGAGCGAGAGTCCTCCGCGAGTGCCACGACCAACCGACGGCAGGCCACCTCGGCGTACGAAAAACTATCACGAGGATATCCCAGAGGTATTATTGGCCGGGATTTTATCGCGACGTGAGGCGATATATCCGCGGTTGCGTGAGCTGCCAGTGGGCAGGATGCTCACTCGCAAGGCCGAGGAACCCTTCGCCACCCTGTGCGCCGACTTCGTCGGACCGTTACCCCGATCCAAACGGGGGAACGCCATCCTGCTAGTTTTCTTTGACACCTTCTCCAAATGGGTCGAACTGGTGCCCCTTAAGAAGGCAACGACGGCTAGCCTCGAACGAGCTTTCAGGGAACGCATACTGAGTAGCTTCGGTGTTCCGAAGCTGTTTGTCTGTGACAACGGCACCCAGTTCACCAGTCGGTCGTTCAAGACCTTCCTGCACACCGCCGGCGTGGAACTCCAACACACCGCGCCCTATTGTCCGCAAGAGAACCCGACGGAAAGGGCAAACCGGACCGTGAAGACGATGATCGCCCAATTCGTGGACGATCACCAAAACACGTGGGACGAACTCTTGCCAGAAATGACGCTGGCGATCAACTCGAGCGTCTCGGAGACTACCGGTTTCAGCCCGGCATTCCTCGTACACGGAAGAGAGCCCCGACTGCCCGGCGCCTTATACGACGAGGTCACGCCGGGGACGGGAAGCGCCCAGGAAACTCCTATGGGTAAGGCCGCCAGGCTAAAAGAAGTGTTCGCCATCGTCAGAGACAACATTCAAAGGGCCAGCCAAGAACAATGGAGGCACTACAACCTTCGCCGACGACAGTGGCGTCGGTTCGCTAGTACTGGACGGCAGCATCACCTCTCAAACGCCGCCGAAGGCTTCGCGGCAAAACTGGCCCCTAAATTTGACGGCCCCTATCGCGTGAAGGGTTTCCCGTTGCCAAACATCGTTCAGCTGCAGCACCCGAGCAGCCGGAAACGGAAGGTCGCCAACATCAACGATCTGAGAGAATTCCACGACCGCGAGCCCGACGAACGTGCCGGGGAGGCGGACAACCCAGGTACCGCCGAACAAGCGCCGGACCACGACAGGGGCACAGGTACCGGCTGAAACGAAGGGAAAAGGGGGGAAGGGGCGACCGTGCCGGGGAAAAACCCGAGCGAGGCAAGCGACGACTGCCCGGATCCCGAAAAGTACCGACACTAGGTCGACCGACGGCGTAGCCCGCGACAAGCGTCTCCGGCAGTCCAAGACCCCACCATCACCGATCAGTGCCATTCCGCCACCACAGCCGAACGGTCGAATCGATCCCAACCCAAACGCATCCGAAGATAACGCAAAACCATACAACATGAAGGACCTACTGATTTTCCTCACTCTGCTAACCTCGACGCGCGCGCTGGTCAAGTTGAATGACTACACTAACGCGGACTATATCCCAATAGCGGACGGGGACGCCATCATTTGGGCCAACCACGGATACCTGCACCACACTACGAACGTGACTTCATACGAAGATTACGTCGCCGAAACGGAACAAGCCGCGGAGCTGTTTAGCCTAGACCGGATGGCGCAAGTGATAGCAGCCGACCTGGACCACATCAAGAACCTGGTGGCCACGCTAAGGGTCCACCATCGGGGAACAAGGAGTATAAACTTGCTCGGAACAGCATTGAAGGTAGTGGCCGGAACGCCCGACTTCGACGACTGGGAGCAGGTCAAATTCCAACAAAAGCAGCTGGCGGAGTCCAGCCGTGGCCAAAACGAAATCAACTCCAGGATTCAAACCCGAATCAACGAGCTGACCCGCCTCGTGAACCACATCGCCAAGGAGGACAACAGGATCATTATAACGGATCTGGAAGACCTCCTCCTGGCCTTAACCCTTGCCAAGATCAACGTGATCAGCCCCGCCCTTCTGGACGGCGCTGACATTAAGGAATTGGGCGAGCAACACCTCGCTAACATCAGCCTAGTGGAGCTACTAGAAGTGTCAAACATTAGCGTCTTCCAGAGCGCAGACCTACTCCACTTTCTCATCAAGTTTCCCCAACCGAAGCTGGTCTGTAGGAAAATGCTTATTTTCCCGGTCCAACATCAGAACAAGATACTGGATTTCAGCGAGGGAGACATCGTGGCAGAATGCGGGCCCCAAACCCTCAGCATCGGGGATTGCGAAGCCACCATCGGCGCCACGTTTTGCAGAGAACGCGAGGGGATCACCTGCGCTCAGCAGATGGTGACCGGGTCCGTCGCGCACTGCGCGACTTCGCCCGGTCACTTGGATCCGATCGTCGTGGTGGACCACGGCACCATCATCGTCAACGACGCAAGGTTCACCGTTGTAGATGAGGCGGGGACCACCCAAGCAATCTCGGGATCGTACCTGGTTACGTATTCCCACCGGGTCTCGTTTAACGGGACCTGGTACGTGAATCACCTCGGCGACTCCAAAAGAAAGGCGGTGGTACCGGCGATGACTCGAATAAACGTAACGGCACACAAGGAAAAGCTAAGCTTGCCGTTCCTACGGGAGTTAAGCCTACAAAATTCAAACTACATCGACGACGATGACGATAAGGAGCGCCGCCTCCTATTTGTTCACCCTCGTCGTCGCCATCCCTCTCTGCGCCATCATCTGGGTGCTATACCGCCGCCTCAAAATAAATAATAAAATAAACGAGGGGGAACGTTGTGAGTTTGTAGCATACAACGTATAGCGATACGCTATCATAACGAGCTGATCTTATTGTAGCGACCAGAGGAGCACGCGCTGGTTCCGGCTTCTATTTGTCGTCGGCAAGGGGGGGTGAGGATTTACCACTGTGCTACCTGCTCGCATTGGATACATATAATAATATTGATTTCGCGTGCGGTTTTCCTCCCTAACACATGATCGATCGGACTGGCCATACAGAAAAGAAACTACCAAGAGTGACAAGCTATGCACACATAGAGGTTGCTCTGCAAAGAAAACAGAACATGCTGAAGTACGGGTTGTGCTGCTGAGTAGCTGTAGGTGTAGCAGCGTTTTGCTCACCCTACCTTGACCATCTGGGCCGCAAAGCCATATTAGTGGCCGATGATCCCTAAATCCCCCAGACTCACTTCATTTCCATAATCCACTCGGCATGGCGCCCTAAAATAATTTAGTTCATTATCGATTTCATTTTAAAACTTATTTATTACTTGACACAGGGGCATTTCCCTACTCTACTTAAACTCCCAATTGACTCAATAACTATTTTAGCGAACAACAGGATGCGAGAATATTCCAGGTTGGAAATTAAAATAATACTAATAATAATTAAAATAGAAGAATTATAACTAAATAGAAAAAAAAAGAATTAAATGTGTATATAATAAAAAAAACAGTATATGTATATAGGAGGTAGCCGCTAAACTGGCATACAAATTTAACAGAGCATTTGTGACAACAACAAAAAACCCATGGTTACTGTTCTTGCTATCTCTTCCGGCATGTGGATCTGCCCAACTGTTTTACCTCTCCCCTTCTTTCTTTCCTATACCTCTCCTTCTCTCACGCTCATGCATGCAATTTATTTAGAGTAAAGCAATATTCTTTCACTTACGTGCCATCCATCTCCAAAAGCGCTTTTGTCGAAGACGATCCGCTTGCTATAATTGCTGTAAATGTAATTTTATTGGGAGAGCACAACAACAAAAAGAGAAAAGAAGAGAAAGAACAAGGCGCGCAGAGGCTTTCGGGGGACTGCTTTTTTTCTTTGCTTTTGAGCATTGATATTGTATTTCTATTCCCTTATGCCTTTCTTTTCTTTGGGCTCCACATAGGGCTAGCCCTTACGGTTTAAGGGAAAAGAAAAGCAAGACTGAATTAACGGCGCTACACTGCCGAAAGGGGAGCAAGGTATTTGTATTCGTACTCACTAAGACCTTGCCTATTGGCTCATGGGTATAATTTTGATCTGGGTTTTTATTTCCTCTACTTTTTTTTCACTAAGCCAGGTCGGCCGAGGGCAAGATATTTACGCAAAAAAACTTGGGGGCCAAAAAAAAATGTTCAATATTCCGCTTTTAGTTTCGCAGCTTCCCGGCGCCGACGATGCTGCTGATGCACTGAGTCGGACCCACAGCTGGAGCGGCGGACTCTCTGCCTTGCGCTTCTCTGCGCCAGCGGCGAATTCGATCGGTTCTTGTGCTTTTTTTTTTTCGGGAGCGCAGTCTCTTCTCTTCCCTTTCTATGGCCAGCTGGTTGTGGCTGCGGCCGGCTCGGTCATCGATCCCAATTATCTTTTTCCGCTATTATCCCTTGGAAATCTGCTTGGCACAACGTGCCAATTCTGTAATACAAGAAAACCCATGTTCCATTTAACACTACCTAGCGACACCTAAACCCCAATGTCCAACTTACCGCTATGTGGCGATTGGCACTCTTGTTATATTAACTTGCAAATGGCCGTCCGAAACAAAAAAAAGAGACCACTTTCGGATGCCTTGCCTCCGGCGTGGGGTCAGAATGGAACGCCCCCTTACTGGGGTGGCAAATTTCTTTTCGATTTCTTTATGGTATAATTTGAAAGCAACACGATTCTTTTGTTTGTCTTTTTTTCTTTGATTTAGCACTGGCGCGAGGTTTAGTTATGTTTTTCCGCTAATATTTCCTCTTTCCACCACAAACACTACCTTCTGAAGTGGGGCCCAAAATCGAAAAGAGCGACCGTAGCTGGACTTGCATTCACGAACCCTCCTAACAGCGAAAGTGCCAACCACCATTTCCCTCGAGTTAACATAACCGCGGCCGACTCTCTCCCGAGTCCGACCGTCTGCCCAAAAAGTACCCGTCGATCACGAGCAATAGGGGCGCTAAACGCAATTACGATATTCCCTGGATTTAAAATTTTTGATTAGTTTTTTTTTTCCGTTCTTTTATTTTTGTTGTTGTTGTAGTAATATTTTTGTAGCTGGTTCAAGCGTCACTACAAGTTGCTGCGGACACCGCAACTCTACAGTTATACCCGATACTAATTCAGTATGGCTTTCCTCCGGCAGACGCTGCTAATATTAAACGACACGACAAAGAGTGCGTGCGAGAGAGACAGAAAATCAGTCTGAGCGTGACGTCGGGCGCTGCGTAGCCAGTGCAAATTAATTTGAGTCTTTTGGCTATAAAAATTATCTGATCTGGTCCAGATTCAGCAATCTGATAGATATGGTCGTTATCTATGATTCTGCGTTTTTAGTTTTCTCGAATGTGCAATATTGTGGATGCAACAGATTTTCGTCCTTTGTGGGGGCGGAAGGGGGTGGGGCGAAATTCTGAGATATACGTTTTATAATGAGATCTAACAGAAGTGCGGATACCAAATTTGGTTACTCTAGCCTTAATAGTCTTTGAGATTTGTGGATGCCCCAGATTTTCGTCCTTTGCGGGGGCGGAAGGGGGTGTGGCGAAATTTGGACACGAAACGGTCAAGGTCCGATATCACAGGAGTGTGGATACCAAATTTGGTTGCTTTGGCTCTTATAGGTTCTGAGATCCTTGAACTCATATTTTGCAATTGGCAAAGCCGACCATGAAACCTGTGTGTTAGAGAGAGACAGAGCGAGAAAGAATGAAATTGTTTTCTTGATTCTGGCTATAATAATTATACGATCTGGTTGAGATTTTACACTCTAGAACATATAGTCATCCTCTACGATTCTGCGTTTTTGGTTTTATCGTATCTTTAAAAATGTGGATGCCAAAGATTTTCGTCCTTTGTGAGGGCGGAAGTGGGCGGGGTGAAGTTTTGAAATATTTTTGTAGCAGTGACATATCACAGAAGTCTGGATACAAAACATCGTTGCTCTAGCTCTTATAGTCTTTGAGCACTAGGCGCTGAAGGGGACGGACAGACGGACGGACGGACAGACGGAGAGACAGACATGGCTCAATCGACTCGGCTATTGATGCTGATTAAGAATATATATACTTTATGGGGTCGGAAACGATTCCTTCTGGACGTTACACACATCCACTTTTACCACAAATCTAATATACCCCAATACTCATTTTGAGTATCGGGTATAACGAGGGGGATCGTTGTGAGTTGCTGCGGAGACCGCAACTCTACAGTTATACCCGATACTAAGTCAGTATGGCTCTCCTGCGGCAGACGCCGCTAATATTGAACCACACGACAAAGAGTGCGTGCGAGAGAGACAGAAAATCAGTCTGAGCGTGACGTCGGGCGCTGCGTGGCCACTGCAAATTGATTTCTTGCTTTTGGCTACAAAAATGATCCGATCTGATCCAGATTCAGCAATCTGATAGATATAGTCATTATCTATGATTCTGCGTTTTTAGTTTTCTCGAATGTGCAATATTGTGGATGCCAAAGATTTTCGTCCTTTGTGAGGGCGGAAGTGGGCGGGGCGAAGTTTTGAAATATTTTTGTAGCAGTGACATATCCCAGAAGTCTGGATCCAAAACATCGTTGCTCTAGATCTTATAGTCTTTGAGCACTAGGCGCTGAAGGGGACGGACGGACGGACGGACGGACGGACGGACGGACAGACGGACGGACGGACGGACGGACAGACGGACAGACAGACAGGGCGCAATCGACTCGGCTATTGATGCTGATCAAGAATATATATACTTTATGGGGTCGGAAACGATTCCTTCTGGACGTTACACACATCCACTTTTACCACAAATCTAATATACCCCAATACTCATTTTGAGTATCGGGTATAACGAGGGGGAACGTTGTGAGTTGCTGCGGAGACCGCAACTCTACAGTTATACCCGATACTAAGTCAGTATGGCTCTCCTCCGGCAGACGCCGCTAATATTAAACGACACGACAAAGAGTGCGTGCGAGAGAGACAGAAAATCAGTCTGAGCGTGACGTCGGGCGCTGCGTAGCCACTGAAAATTGATTTCTTGCTTTTGGCTACAAAAATGATCCGATCTGATCCAGATTCAGCATTCTGATAGATATGGTCATTATCTATGATTCTGCGTTTTTATTGACGTATTGCTGCTGCTTCTGCCCGTTCCTTTCCTGCGAGGTCAAGGCTCTGTAGGCATAGGATGGCATTTAGCGCATCATTTGGGGTGGTGCGAAGAGCTCCGCTGATGCATAGGGCGGCAGTCCGCTGGACTTTGCCCAGTTGCTTGGTGATCGCCCTTTTTGATAGGGCCGGCCACCACACCGTAACTCCGTAGAGTAGTATTGGTCTAACTATAGCTTGATATATCCATTGGACTATGCTTGGGATCATACCTTATCTTAGCCCAATAGCTTTTTTGCATGTGTAGAGTGCAGTCATTGCCTTGTAACGAACCTTAGGAAGGTTCGTCACAGCGCGCTACATCGCGGGATCGTCACCGACTCATTTTTCCCCTTTTTATAGCCGATACTCAAAATGAGTATTGGGGTATATTAGATTTGTGGTAAAAGTGGATGTGTGTAACGTCCAGAAGGAATCGTTTCCGACCCCATAAAGTATATATATTCTTGATCAGCATCAATAGCCGAGTCGATTGGGCCCTGTCTGTCTGTCTGTCTGTCCGTCTGTCCGTCCGTCCGTCTGTCCATCTGTCCGTCTGTCCGTCCGTCCGTCTGTCCGTCCCCTTCAGCGCCTAGTGCTCAAAGACTATAAGAGCTAGAGCAACGATGTTTTGGATCCAGACTGTGGACTGTGATATGTCACAGCTACAAAAATATTTCAAAACTTCGCCCCGCCCACTTCCGACCCCACAAAGGACGAAAATCTGTGGCATTCACAATTTTAAAGATATGAGAAAACCAAAAACGTAGAATTGTAGAGAATGACCATATCTTTAAGACTGCGGAATCTGAATTGGATCGTATTATTATTATAGCCAGCATCAAGAAAACAATTTCATTTTTTCTCGCCCTGTCTCTCTAACAAACACGTAGCATAGGCGGCTTTGCTTAGAGTAAAACATTAGCGCCTAGATCTCAGAGACTATAAAAGCTAGAGCAACCAAATTTGGTATCCACACTCCTAATATATCGGACCGAGACGAGTTTGTTTCAAAATTTCGCCACACCCCCTTCCGCCCCCGCAAAGGACGAAAATCTGGGGATATTCAAAAATCTCAGAGACTTTTAAGGCTAGAGTAACCAAATTTGGTATCCGCACTTCTGTTAGATCTTACTATAAAACGTGTATCTCAAATTTCATCATAGATAATGACCATATCTATCAGATTGCTGAATCTGGATCAGATCAGATCATTTTTATAGCCAATAGGAACAAATCAATTTGCAGTGGCTACGCAGCGCCCGACGTCACGCTCAGACTGATTTTCTGTCTCTCTCGCACGCACTCTTTGTCGTGTCGTTTAATATTAGCGGCGTCTGCCGGAGGAGAGCCATACTGACTTAGTATCGGGTATAACCGTAGAGTTGCGGTGTCCGCAGCAACTCACAACGTTCCCCCTCGTTATATCTCCAGTTTCCCTTAAATGTATCGTTACTTAGCCTTAAGAACAGAGAATGCATACAATAAATGTACCACCAATAAAGAAACTCATTCCCCATATCGTTTCGCCTACCATTTCACGACAGCCAATCCCACATTCTCGTACCAACACATTACCCCCACCTCTAACGAAAAGCTCCCGAAGCACTGACAATTAGCCGGTAAGAACGCCCCCCACACCAACACATTGCCCCGCGTTTAGCCATAAGCTCCCGAGACACGAACCGTTAGCCGGTGACAACTCCCCACCGGGCCAACACAATACCCCCACCTCTAAACTTAAGCTCCCGAAGCACAGACTAGCCGATAAGAACCCCCGCCCCTTCCCTTCGCGGCTTCGGGACGCTCCGCGTCTTTCCCTTTCCCGAGCGCGCAAGTGCCGAGCAGACTTCACTTACGCGGAGACCCGGGCCGAGAATAGACGTTGTCCCGCGTGACAACTAAGATACAAGTTAAGAATCCTTCCGGGAACGTGACGAAACAACAAAAAATATTCAATGTAACAAATTACCTGTATAACCAGCTAGCTAATAAATCATTATTGTAACGAGAACCAACCCCGTGTAAGTCATTTTTGGGGATCCAAACCCCTCCCCGGTCACCCTTACCAACAACTACTCGCCAGCGAGCCACACTCACCTCCACTAACCCCCGACCAATCCTCGAAACCCCACCCTCACGCAGGTGTGACACGCCCTGCGCCCCTCTCTCGACCCCCACAGGTGTGACTCGCCCTGTGACCCCTCTTTCCCGACCCACGCAGGTGTGCTTCGCCCTGCGCCCGCCTCTCTCTCGACCCACGCGGGTGTGCCTCGCTCCGCGCCTTTCTTCTCGACCCTCCCGTCCGCCCAGTAAGACGAGCCGACCCCCTTTCGGAGTTCCTGCGAACTACAAATTTCTTGTAGGAAGACCCCTGGACATGACTGAGCTTACCTCAGCCTGGAAGAGGAGACATTACAAGTGGCGCCCGAGCAGGGACCCGAAGGAAACTCTAACGAGGGGTTCGTGGATTAAAAACCCACGGCAGTCAGGAGTGCAAGAGACAGACCAAAAAAAAAAAGGGGGAAAGATAGCCCCCGCGTGTACGCCTACGTGCATACGCGGCCGATCGCTCGACCGCAGAAAAAAACCCACCCCACTACCGCGGCGCGTAACCGTGCTCAAATCCCCACAATTCTAACGGTGAGGATCGCGAACGAGTCTACGTGTACGTGTACTAAGTGACAGTGAAAAGAAAAGGGAACACAGTACCTCAAGATCCCGGACGCTCAACCAGTCCGTAGGAACAGCGACGCAACGACCAAGAGAAGCATGGAGCCCTATACGGGGGAACAATCAGGTGAGTACGACGGGGACGAATTGACCGTTAATCCGGGGGTCAGCACCGGCTGGATCCACAAGCGCCGCCGGGAAGAACTGGAAGCCTTCGCGGAAGAATTCGGGTTCGACCGCGAAGGGACAGTTGAGGACCTACGGAAAAGGTTCGCCACGCTGGTCGAAGGACCCCTCGAACAAGAGGCCTGGATTCGACTGGCGGAACTCGAACGGCAATACGCCAAACCACCGGGACGCGCAAAGTCGCCGCAACCCTCTACTTCCGGGCAGGCGGAGAGACGGAAGGCAGACCCCAAAAGCGGTCTGCAGATCCCTGGGGCCCCCGAAGGCAGACCAACCGGCACGCCCATCGTGGTGACCGCAGCCGCCCCCCCAAGACCCCCGTCCCCAGAGGTCCGCCCCTCACCCATGAGGAGGCTCCTCCCTGAAAGCGATAGACCCCGGGGAGGTAACGACGCGTTGGAAGCCCATCGATACAGTCAAGCTGCCCAGATGGCGGAACGGATTAGGAGGTGGGGGATCCAATTCGACGGACAGGATGATCCGTTGTCTTTCATCGAGCTGTTGGAAGAGCGCGCGCTTTCGTACGGGATAGACACCAACCACTTGCCTCGAGCTATGGCGGAAATCCTTATCGACCGTGCCAACCGCTGGTTCCGCACCAGCAGGCTGCAAGGCGCCTCGTGGGTCAACTTCCGGCAAGAATTTTTGTCCTTTTTCCTCCCGCCGCGGTATTTCGAACAGTTAGAGGATCAGATCCGAGCCCGCAAGCAAGCGACGGGCGAGTTATTCAAGGACTTCATAATCGAGCTCAGGTTGCTCATGCACCACGCCGGGTACGATGATGCCCAAGAGCTCAACAGGATTTATGATAATACTCTGCCGGCATATCAACTGTACGTGCGAAGACACGAACTGCGAAGTTTGGCCCAACTAACTATGTAGGCTACGGAACTCGAATCCATCCAAGAGCGGAATAACCCCACTGCTCCCACTGCCCCTCGGCCCGGCCCAAGATACACTAGACCGACGACGCACCAGACGCAAAACGAGGTCGAAGCAAACCGGACCTCCTTTCGGAAGCCCCAATGGGACACGGCAGGACCGGCAAGGAGACCATCGTCAAACCGACCCGACACTCCAGCGCCGGAAGTCGCTCACCGCATGGTCACCACCCCCATCGCCAACCCACGGATGGCCTGTCGCCGCTGCGGCGAAGCCGGCCATGCCTCCCACAATTGCACCAACCCCTCTATCCTGTTCTGTTGGGAATGCGGTAAGCGAGGCGTAAGGCCATCGATTGCTGCCGCCAAGACTCGTCGGGAAACGATCAGCGTCCCCGACTGGCACGGGAACAGCCGGGAACGACGCCTCCCTAAACCCAGAACTAAGCCACCCACTACAGACACAGGACGGCCGGATAGTGGCGAGGGTGACGATAGGAGGACGGGCCACAGAGGCCACTGTGGATACCGGGGCGTCCCGGAGTTTCGTCAGCGCTAACCTCGCCCGGCAGCTCGGCAACGACGCCGGCCTCAGGGAAGCGTGCGTCCAGATCCGCCTGGCAGACGGGTCGGTACGCGAAATAACGCAAATTCTGTTGGCGTTCGTTAAACTGGACAAACGCGAGGTACAGATACCGCTCCTAGTGTTACCAAACATGCTAGAGCAGGTCATCGTGGGGACGGACTTCCTCTGCGCCATCGAAACATCGATACAGTGTGGCACCACCCTCCTCCGACTCCGCGACAGTCGCCTCGCGACAAATACACCGGTAGTTACCGCCAGCCAGGTGCACAACCCGGAACACGCGCCTACGAAACCTAAGGCGACGAACGATACGCCACGCAAACAAGGAATCAGGAACACGAAGCCCAGGACCCCGACGGAACGCCCTGACCCCAACCAGGGCAAAATCTCGGGTAAGGCAACAAGGGACGCGAACAGACCCACCAGGACCCCCGGTCCAACGTCCTCGACGAGTGGTGGAGAGCCCGGAGCAACGATCGAACCCCCACGGCGGCGACAATCGTCCAGCGGCCCAGCGCCGAATACAACGACCACGTTAGCCGCCCCGGCGAGCGAGCGCGGTAACGCAGCCCTTTCGATAACGGAAACTCCCACATCCGAAATCGTCCTTACTGCCCGAAGTTTTCCCAGCCGAGAACCGGGAATAGGAGCAACAGCCACTCGAGACACCGACCGGGGCCCCGACGCGCCCGTGGCCGGAGATCAACTCATCAGCACCAACGGCACGGGGCGCTGCCGGAGCCACCCTCCCCGCGTCGCCGAAGGTTTCACTATAGCAGGCACCAGAGCGGAAATCTGCGTCACCCGAACGAGCCACTGGTCTAGTACTAGCGGCATCATCGAGACCCGCATGTTCGTGCATCACGCCGAACGACACAACCCATGTATTCAGCCGGAGTCCCCGACCCCTGGCCTCCCGACGTGGCGCCGCAAATCCAGGAATTCCTGGACGAAGAGCTGCCGAAGCTCGCAGGCCTCCGAGGGACCACGGACCTCACGGAGCACACGATAGTTATGAGGGACCAGCGTCCCATAAAGCAACGGTACTACCCAAAGAACCCGGCTATGCGTCGGATCATCGACGAGCAGGTCGACCAGCTGATAGCAGAAGGCCTGATCGAGCCCTCGCGAAGTCCCCACAGCGCCCCCATTGTCCTCGTCCGCAAAAAGGACGGGAGGTGGCGCATGTGTGTGGACTATCGACAACTAAACGAACATTCGGTCCCGGACGCATACCCGTTGCCGAGGATCAACTATATACTGGAAAGACTCCGAAACGCGCGGTTCATCACCACGCTGGATCTGAAGAATGGATACTGGCAGATACCGATGGCCCATGACAGTAAGGAGGCCACGGCGTTCACGGTGCCCGGAAGAGGCCTCTATCAGTGGAAGGTAATGCCTTTCGGGTTACATTCCGCGGGATCCACGTTCCAGCGTACCCTCGACACGGTCATCGGCGCAGACATGGAACCCTTCGCTTTCGCGTATCTGGACGACATCGTCATCGTCGGCAAGGATTTCGCGGAACATTTGCGCAACGTCAAGAGAGTCTTCTCGCGACTGCGCCGGGCCAATCTGCGGATCAACGCAGACAAATGCGTATTTTTCCAGCGCCGCATAAAATACCTGGGTCACATGGTCAGCGAGGAAGGCATTCATACCGACCCTGACAAGATAGCGGCCGTCAAAGACCTGAGACCGCCCACTAACCTGAAGGAATTGCGACAATGCATAGGTATGGCGGGCTGATATCGTCGATTCATCCCCAATTTCGCCACCATAGTGCAACCGATGTCATTGCTACTAAAGAAGGGGAGAGCATGGGCATGGGGGCAGGAACAACAGGACTCCTTCGACGAACTCAAAATGCGACTCACCACCGCCCCGGTGTTCGCCTGCCCGGACTTCAACGTCAAATTCTCCCTGCAGACCGACGCGAGCAACGTGGGTGTGGGCGCGGTCCTCACCCAAGAGATCGAAGGGAAGGAACGCGTCATCGCCTACGTCAGCCGGCGCCTTAACAAGGCAGAGGAGAATTATTCGGCCACCGACAAGGAATGCCTGGCCGTCATATGGGCAATCCGGAAATTGCGCTGTTACTTGGAAGGATACCGGTTCGACGTGGTGACCGACCATCTCGCGCTGAAATGGCTAAACACCCTTGAGAGCCCTTACGGGAGAGTGGCGAGATGGGCGCTGGAGCTGCAGCAGTACCAATACGACGTACATTATCGGGCCGGCAACCAGAACGTGGTCGCAAACGCGCTCTCTAGGCAACCTTTGGAATCCCTTTCACGCGTCGAAGAAGAGGGCACGACCTGCCCGTGGCTCAGAAGAAGGATCCAACAAGTTCACGACGAGCCCTAAAAATACCCGGACTACACGTACGAAAACGGGCAGCTTTACCGAAACCTGGGGCACGGAGCCGACGATGACGACCACGTGCCGTGGAAGCTCTGCGTGCCCAAGGACTGCCGAGCGAGAGTCCTCCGCGAGTGCCACGACCAACCGACGGCAGGCCACCTCGGCGTACGAAAAACTATCACGAGGATATCCCAGAGGTATTATTGGCCGGGATTTTATCGCGACGTGAGGCGATATATCCGCGGTTGCGTGAGCTGCCAGTGGGCAGGATGCTCACTCGCAAGGCCGAGGAACCCTTCGCCACCCTGTGCGCCGACTTCGTCGGACCGTTACCCCGATCCAAACGGGGGAACGCCATCCTGCTAGTTTTCTTTGACACCTTCTCCCAATGGGTCGAACTGGTGCCCCTTAAGAAGGCAACGACGGCTAGCCTCGAACGAGCTTTCAGGGAACGCATACTGAGTAGCTTCGGTGTTCCGAAGCTGTTTGTCTGTGACAACGGCACCCAGTTCACCAGTCGGTCGTTCAAGACCTTGCTGCACACCGCCGGCGGGGAACTCCAACACACCGCGCCCTATTGTCCGCAAGAGAACCCGACGGAAAGGGCAAACCGGACCGTGAAGACGATGATCGCCCAATTCGTGGACGATCACCAAAACACGTGGGACGAACTCTTGCCAGAAATGACGCTGGCGATCAACTCGAGCGTCTCGGAGACTACCGGTTTCAGCCCGGCATTCCTCGTACACGGAAGAGAGCCCCGACTGCCCGGCGCCTTATACGACGAGGTCACGCCGGGGACGGGAAGCGCCCAGGAAACTCCTATGGGTAAGGCCGCCAGGCTAAAAGAAGTGTTCGCCATCGTCAGAGACAACATTCAAAGGGCCAGCCAAGAACAATGGAGGCACTACAACCTTCGCCGACGACAGTGGCGTCGGTTCGCTAGTACTGGACGGCAGCATCACCTCTCAAACGCCGCCGAAGGCTTCGCGGCAAAACTGGCCCCTAAATTTGACGGCCCCTATCGCGTGAAGGGTTTCCCGTCGCCAAACATCGTTCAGCTGCAGCACCCGAGCAGCCGGAAACGGAAGGTCGCCAACATCAACGATCTGAGAGAATTCCACGACCGCGAACCCGACGAACGTGCCGGGGAGGCGGACAACCCAGGTACCGCCGAACAAGCGCCGGACCACGACAGGGGCACAGGTACCGGCTGAAACGAAGGGAAAAGGGGGGGAAGGGGCGACCGTGCCGGGGAAAAACCCGAGCGAGGCAAGCGACGACTGCCCGGATCCCGAAAAGTACCGACACTAGGTCGACCGACGGCGTAGCCCGCGACAAGCGTCTCCGGCAGTCCAAGACCCCACCATCACCGATCAGTGCCATTCCGCCACCACAGCCGAACGGTCGAATCGATCCCAACCCAAACGCATCCGAAGATAACGCAAAACCATACAACATGAAGGACCTACTGATTTTCCTCACTCTGCTAACCTCGACGCGCGCGCTGGTCAAGTTGAATGACTACACTAACGCGGACTATATCCCAATAGCGGACGGGGACGCCATCATTTGGGCCAACCACGGATACCTGCACCACACTACGAACGTGACTTCATACGAAGATTACGTCGCCGAAACGGAACAAGCCGCGGAGCTGTTTAGCCTAGACCGGATGGCGCAAGTGATAGCAGCCGACCTGGACCACATCAAGAACCTGGTGGCCACGCTAAGGGTCCACCATCGGGGAACAAGGAGTATAAACTTGCTCGGAACAGCATTGAAGGTAGTGGCCGGAACGCCCGACTTCGACGACTGGGAGCAGGTCAAATTCCAACAAAAGCAGCTGGCGGAGTCCAGCCGTGGCCAAAACGAAATCAACTCCAGGATTCAAACCCGAATCAACGAGCTGACCCGCCTCGTGAACCACATCGCCAAGGAGGACAACAGGATCATTATAACGGATCTGGAAGACCTCCTCCTGGCCTTAACCCTTGCCAAGATCAACGTGATCAGCCCGCCCTTCTGGACGGCGCTGACATTAAGGAATTGGGCGAGCAACACCTCGCTAACATCAGCCTAGTGGAGCTACTAGAAGTGTCAAACATTAGCGTCTTCCAGAGCGCAGACCTACTCCACTTTCTCATCAAGTTTCCCCAACCGAAGCTGGTCTGTAGGAAAATGCTTATTTTCCCGGTCCAACATCAGAACAAGATACTGGATTTCAGCGAGGGAGACATCGTGGCAGAATGCGGGCCCCAAACCCTCAGCATCGGGGATTGCGAAGCCACCATCGGCGCCACGTTTTGCAGAGAACGCGAGGGGATCACCTGCGCTCAGCAGATGGTGACCGGGTCCGTCGCGCACTGCGCGACTTCGCCCGGTCACTTGGATCCGATCGTCGTGGTGGACCACGGCACCATCATCGTCAACGACGCAAGGTTCACCGTTGTAGATGAGGCGGGGACCACCCAAGCAATCTCGGGATCGTACCTGGTTACGTATTCCCACCGGGTCTCGTTTAACGGGACCTGGTACGTGAATCACCTCGGCGACTCCAAAAGAAAGGCGGTGGTACCGGCGATGACTCGAATAAACGTAACGGCACACAAGGAAAAGCTAAGCTTGCCGTTCCTACGGGAGTTAAGCCTACAAAATTCAAACTACATCGACGACGATGACGATAAGGAGCGCCGCCTCCTATTTGTTCACCCTCGTCGTCGCCATCCCTCTCTGCGCCATCATCTGGGTGCTATACCGCCGCCTCAAAATAAATAATAAAATAAACGAGGGGGAACGTTGTGAGTTTGTAGCATACAACGTATAGCGATACGCTATCATAACGAGCTGATCTTATTGTAGCGACCAGAGGAGCACGCGCTGGTTCCGGCTTCTATTTGTCGTCGGCAAGGGGGGGGTGAGGATTTACCACTGTGCTACCTGCTCGCATTGGATACATATAATAATATTGATTTCGCGTGCGGTTTTCCTCCCTAACACATGATCGATCGGACTGGCCATACAGAAAAGAAACTACCAAGAGTGACAAGCTATGCACACATAGAGGTTGCTCTGCAAAGAAAACAGAACATGCTGAAGTACGGGTTGTGCTGCTGAGTAGCTGTAGGTGTAGCAGCGTTTTGCTCACCCTACCTTGACCATCTGGGCCGCAAAGCCATATTAGTGGCCGATGATCCCTAAATCCCCCAGACTCACTTCATTTCCATAATCCACTCGGCATGGCGCCCTAAAATAATTTAGTTCATTATCGATTTCATTTTAAAACTTATTTATTACTTGACACAGGGGCATTTCCCTACTCTACTTAAACTCCCAATTGACTCAATAACTATTTTAGCGAACAACAGGATGCGAGAATATTCCAGGTTGGAAATTAAAATAATACTAATAATAATTAAAATAGAAGAATTATAACTAAATAGAAAAAAAAAGAATTAAATGTGTATATAATAAAAAAAACAGTATATGTATATAGGAGGTAGCCGCTAAACTGGCATACAAATTTAACAGAGCATTTGTGACAACAACAAAAAACCCATGGTTACTGTTCTTGCTATCTCTTCCGGCATGTGGATCTGCCCAACTGTTTTACCTCTCCCCTTCTTTCTTTCCTATACCTCTCCTTCTCTCACGCTCATGCATGCAATTTATTTAGAGTAAAGCAATATTCTTTCACTTACGTGCCATCCATCTCCAAAAGCGCTTTTGTCGAAGACGATCCGCTTGCTATAATTGCTGTAAATGTAATTTTATTGGGAGAGCACAACAACAAAAAGAGAAAAGAAGAGAAAGAACAAGGCGCGCAGAGGCTTTCGGGGACTGCTTTTTTTCTTTGCTTTTGAGCATTGATATTGTATTTCTATTCCCTTATGCCTTTCTTTTCTTTGGGCTCCACATAGGGCTAGCCCTTACGGTTTAAGGGAAAAGAAAAGCAAGACTGAATTAACGGCGCTACACTGCCGAAAGGGGAGCAAGGTATTTGTATTCGTACTCACTAAGACCTTGCCTATTGGCTCATGGGTATAATTTTGATCTGGGTTTTTATTTCCTCTACTTTTTTTTCACTAAGCCAGGTCGGCCGAGGGCAAGATATTTACGCAAAAAAACTTGGGGGCCAAAAAAAAATGTTCAATATTCCGCTTTTAGTTTCGCAGCTTCCCGGCGCCGACGATGCTGCTGATGCACTGAGTCGGACCCACAGCTGGAGCGGCGGACTCTCTGCCTTGCGCTTCTCTGCGCCAGCGGCGAATTCGATCGGTTCTTGTGCTTTTTTTTTTTTCGGGAGCGCAGTCTCTTCTCTTCCCTTTCTATGGCCAGCTGGTTGTGGCTGCGGCCGGCTCGGTCATCGATCCCAATTATCTTTTTCCGCTATTCTCCCTTGGAAATCTGCTTGGCACAACGTGCCAATTCTGTAATACAAGAAAACCCATGTTCCATTTAACACTACCTAGCGACACCTAAACCCCAATGTCCAACTTACCGCTATGTGGCGATTGGCACTCTTGTTATATTAACTTGCAAATGGCCGTCCGAAACAAAAAAAAGAGACCACTTTCGGATGCCTTGCCTCCGGCGTGGGGTCAGAATGGAACGCCCCCTTACTGGGGTGGCAAATTTCTTTTCGATTTCTTTATGGTATAATTTGAAAGCAACACGATTCTTTTGTTTGTCTTTTTTTCTTTGATTTAGCACTGGCGCGAGGTTTAGTTATGTTTTTCCGCTAATATTTCCTCTTTCCACCACAAACACTACCTTCTGAAGTGGGGCCCAAAATCGAAAAGAGCGACCGTAGCTGGACTTGCATTCACGAACCCTCCTAACAGCGAAAGTGCCAACCACCATTTCCCTCGAGTTAACATAACCGCGGCCGACTCTCTCCCGAGTCCGACCGTCTGCCCAAAAAGTACCCGTCGATCACGAGCAATAGGGGCGCTAAACGCAATTACGATATTCCCTGGATTTAAAATTTTTGATTAGTTTTTTTTTTTTCCGTTCTTTTATTTTTGTTGTTGTTGTAGTAATATTTTTGTAGCTGGTTCAAGCGTCACTACAAGTTGCTGCGGACACCGCAACTCTACAGTTATACCCGATACTAATTCAGTATGGCTTTCCTCCGGCAGACGCTGCTAATATTAAACGACACGACAAAGAGTGCGTGCGAGAGAGACAGAAAATCAGTCTGAGCGTGACGTCGGGCGCTGCGTAGCCAGTGCAAATTGATTTGTTCCTTTTGGCTATAAAAATTATCTGATCTGGTCCAGATTCAGCAATCTGATAGATATGGTCGTTATCTATGATTCTGCGTTTTTAGTTTTCTCGAATGTGCAATATTGTGGATGCAACAGATTTTCGTCCTTTGTGGGGGCGGAAGGGGGTGGGGCGAAATTATGAGATATACGTTTTATAATGAGATCTAACAGAAGTGCGGATACCAAATTTGGTTACTCTAGCCTTAATAGTCTTTGAGATTTGTGGATGCCCCAGATTTTCGTCCTTTGCGGGGGCGGAAGGGGGTGTGGCGAAATTTGGACACGAAACGGTCAAGGTCCGATATCACAGGAGTGTGGATACCAAATTTGGTTGCTCTGGCTCTTATAGGTTCTGAGATCCTTGAACTCATATTTTGCAATTGGCAAAACAGACCATGAAACCTGTGTGTTAGAGAGAGACAGAGCGAGAAAGAATGAATTTGTTTTCTTGATTCTGGCTATAATAATTATACGATCTGGTTGAGATTTTACACTCTAGAACATATAGTCATCCTCTACGATTCTGCGTTTTTGGCTTTATCGTATCTTTAAAAATGTGGATGCCACAGATTTTCGTCCTTTGTGGGGGCGGAAGTGGGCGGGGCGAAGTTTTGAAATATTTTTGTAGCAGTGACATATCACAGAAGTCTGGATCAACAAAACATCGTTGCTCTAGCTCTTATAGTCTTTGAGCACTAGGCGCTGAAGGGGACGGACAGACGGACAGACGGACGGACGACAGACGGAGGGACGAACAGACGGACAGACAGACATGGCTCAATCGACTCGGCTATTGATGCTGATCAAGAATATATATACTTTATGGGGTCGGAAACGATTCCTTCTGGACGTTACACACATCCACTTTTACCACAAATCTAATATACCCCAATACTCATTTTGAGTATCGGGTATAATAAGAATACAGACTCGTACCTAGTGAATGATATTCACAACATAATTAACCAATCAGACATTCAGAAACTTGACATTCTATGGGTCCCTGGTCATAAGGGTGTGGCCTGTTATGATCCGCCTCTTTGCCACCCTGGCCTATCGTTCCCAGCTAGCTCACGGGGAAGTCAGGGGTGTTTCCGACCCGATAAGCCAGGGGACGGATTGAACAAAAACAAAAAAAAACAAATCTAATTTATAGGACAGACTTGTCCTCGTTGACACTTTCGTCAGCGGGGATAGTTGGTTTCGTTATCCCTAGCAGGGTCCCACCCTTCCATGAGCGCCACCTTTTGAATTCGCTCCCTTTTAATATTCAGGGTCCCGCTCTTCTTCTCGCTCTCGTCCCACCCAACTACCGTTTTCTATTCACTCATGACTCTTTTCAAATATTCCTTTTTATATCCATTATATTTTCTTATTTAACTTGAACATTATTAATTAATAATCTAGGTTTATATAAAGGAAACAAATACTAACACAAAAATACTAACAACAAAATAAACCCTATTTCGGCCGAATTGGCAGCCCCCTTTGATAGAAGTTGTTGCTTCCTGATGCTTGCTGATGTTTACGTTTGATCGTGGTGTTTTTTTATATGATCGTGATATATTGTTTAATTGTGGGTCGGACGGGTGTAGATGTGTGAAATGTGGTGATGTTATGTGATGTGCTATGAATGAGGGTATACATGCGTGGGTTGTGTGTGATGTGGGTAGATTAAGTTGTGTGATATTGATTCGTGCGGGTGTATTTCTGCTTTGAAGTCCGGATTCTTTCCCCGGGGGGGGTTGGTGTGTGGGGACAGAAACGTGGCTCCAGTCGGTGCTCCGCTGACGGTTCCTTGGTGCCGGTGCTCCGCTGACGGTTCTCGCACCAGTTTTCCGGCCTGGCCAGTACCGGGATGCTGCTGCCGATGTCCGCCGCTTCTGCTGATGTTGATGCCTGCCGCTGATGTCTTGGTGGGATCATTATCTCCACGATTCTCCACCGGAAACTCTCTTTTTCTTTCTTCCTCGCCCCGTTTCCTTTTCTCCCACGCAACTCTGCCACTGCTTCCCAGGATCCACTATAGATGCCGCTGTCTCTTTCTTCTCCAGCCCTGATACCTATCGGCTCTCTCCAAAACCGCCCATAACAGGCCATCAACGAAAAGACTGACATAGCAGCAAAGGCTGGTACAAGTGAGGGGTTTACAATAAATATAAAATACAGCTACAAGGAGGCTCAAAGAGAAATTAGGAACTTTTTAGTATACAAATGGAATGAGGACTACAGGACGAAGTGTAGGACGAAGGGATCCAGCCTCATAGACATATTTCCAGACATACCCAGTAAACCCTGGCATTTTTCTCTTAAATCGAATGCTAAAAGCATCAAGACCATTAACAGACTTATGACGGGACACACATACGACAAAGTCTTCCTACACAGAATCAAAGCAATTGACTCAAATATCTGCGAAACGTGCAATGTAACTGAATATGCCGAACACCTGATCTTCGATTGCCAAAGATTTGCCGGGCTCAGAAGGAAATTCAAAATCTTTAAATATTATAACAATTTACATCAATTATTAATAAAAAAAAGAGCCGCTACATCTCAGAGAGCTGGCAATCTTCATCAAAACTGCTGACTTAAACTTTTGACCCCTTTTTTCTTCATCATGTTATAAAGTAATTTCAGTTTATTTTCTAAAACAGTTAAGTAATTTTCCTCTTTTTTTTTATATACCGACCTGTCAAACTCGCCAAGCTACATCACCAGTATCTGATCAATGTGGCTACAGTGCTACGATCAAAATTCCGATCATCCTTGAGATGATTTAAAACCAAAAAAAAAAAAAAATAATAATAAATGCCAATCAAATCCCAGAAATATCAATTAAAATGAGTAATCTCATAAACTTTGCCCTAAGAAAGGGTGCTAGTTTTTTGACACGACACAGCCTGCCATGTTTTCGACTAACAGTTCCGTACGTGGTTAACAAAACGCCGGTTTCTGGCGCAATTAAAAACTATTCCACTCGAGCTGCGCCGTTTGATGTGAGCACAAGCGTACCAAAGGACTTAATCCTCTTTAAATATGAGAATCCAAAGTTCTACAAGATGCTGAACTTTTTCTGGACCTATCTTTCCCATTTTGCGTTTACAACGCTGAAGGATGCGCCAGTGGTGGAGAAGCCAGGAGAGGAGCTGAAGTGGTTTCAGCGCATAAATCTTGGCGAAAACAAGTACAGGAATGGCATCACTGTTTGCTGCTTTTTGTTTGGTTCATATTTGAAACAGATAATGTGGTTCGAAGCAAATTATGTCTTTATAAATTTAAAGGATACGGAATTCTGTTTGCGGTTTGGATGTTCACACTTCGTTCCGTGCGCTTTCTCATCCTGCACAAGGGCGGTCAGAGTATCTCCTTTGTTACCTATGGACCCTTTAACCGGAACCGTATCATGACTGTCCCACTTAAATGCATCTCAGCGCAAGAGTCCCGTGAAATGGCCAGGGTACAACTGCCAATCAAGGTGAAGGACAGGACTCTTTACTACGTGCTGGATATGCGTGGAGAATTTCGTAATCCCCAACTGTTTGCCTACACGGCAGGGTTAAAACGACGTATTTAAAAGCGATTTGTTTA
Source organism: Drosophila miranda (assembly GCF_003369915.1). Taxonomy (NCBI): domain Eukaryota; kingdom Metazoa; phylum Arthropoda; class Insecta; order Diptera; family Drosophilidae; genus Drosophila; species Drosophila miranda. The sequence goes on from NW_022881614.1 coordinate 24,990,277, forward strand.
GTTCATTGAAAATTTTGTAACTTATTATTTGTAAATACACATGTACCCTAATTAAAATTCAACTCTGCTCTGTCTTAAGACACGGGCTCAGGCTTCTGTGTGAGCAGCAGACTAAAGCGCTTCTTGATGGTAATGCGCTGGCGGGAGTACTTGTCTTCCGGAGAGAAACGGGCTGGATGGGCCGACAAGGTCGGACGACCATCTTCAGTGCGTTTCTGCAATATCAACGAAACATATAAGTTTAACATACTAGAAAAGCTGGAGAACTTTTCATTTACATTCAAAGTGTAGACGCGGTTGCCGCTTTCGTTGATGGTGTACATGAGATACATTTTGGTGAGAAAATTCAATAAATTTCGCAGTAAATAAAAAAAACACGTGTGGCGTGCCTTGCAGTGTGTTTATCGGACTTATCGTTAAAATATCGACCCACAGAAATATACCAAAATATATTTTAAAAATATACCGTAAATATACTTTCTATATACCGTTGAAAATGAAATTTAATAGATTGATGAAACAAACAACAAGAAATGCCGAAAAGTAGAAACCACAGTACCAGAAACGGTCACCCTGGTGCGTTGCTTTCAATGAGAACAGTGTGACCGAAAATTTGTCGATCAAATACACGCTTAAACTCCATTTATTTAAACAAGATAAAAACTTGAGTTAAATCGCGAAAAAAATGCCAATAATAATACCAAAAGTGACGCACGTTAGCCAAAACGCGCACGGAACAAAACAATCGCAATGAAATTGCGTATCGATGATAACTATCGTTTTCCAAATCTTGCTTAAAATGGCGCAAATTGTTTGTAAAAAATGTCGAGTAAATTAGACGAGTTACAAAAGCAAGTGATACGGGAGCAACAAAAGCGAATCAAACCAGGAGAAAGCCAGAAATATGTGCGTATGGTTATAGACGCGGGTTTCGTGGACATTCCGGTTGGACAGGAGCTTTTGCAGCGAATAAACTCCGCCGATCTGAAGTATGAAATTCGCATGTTGCCCATCACAAACTGCATCATCTGGGAGCGCAGTATTGGCCAGCACACAATAGTTTCCGGAAGTAGCGGTTCTGGCCTGGGCGAAGCCTGGAAAATGGAGAACCACGTCCTCCACTGGATAACCGAAGCAAATTAGCATCACTCTCAGAAGGATCAAAGAGCCTGCTTGGGCCACAAGTTGCAGGTTGCATTTCCCGACTGCTCCTGAGAGCCAAGAGCTGTTGTGCCTGCTCCGACGCTATACAAAGGCAATTGCCGAAGCCCCGTTTAAAAATCAACGCGATGAATATTTGGGGTTCTTTAAGAAGTACTTGGCCAACGACAAGAAGCAGTGCGTCCGCGTCGAGCAGGGCAATGGCTATGGACGTCTATGGCAGCAGCATCTAAATCGGTTGCCGCTGGTCACGCTCGAGATGGCCGAATCCATCATATCTCAATATCCCTGTCCCAAGAAACTGTTGGACCACTTTTCCAATGATCCTACGGCTGTGCAGTCCCTAGCTGATTTAAAGATCAAGCGCTGTAATGGACCACAGCCCCTTCACACCGAACGACGCATAGGGAACGTACTCAGCAACAAACTTTACACTTTGTACAATTCAAGGGATTCAATCCCAATACTCTGATTTAGTTTTAGAATCGTCTCGTGTATTCGGCTGGTATCGTATGTACAATTAGAGTAAATATTACAAGTAAGAGCTAAATATTTTACATTATTCCTCTGGTCGTATATAGTATATGTATATTTAAAAATCACAATATTCTTATACGCATATCTATGAATTTTTATATTTGTTGTCGAGCATCTTTCAAGATCTTCTGCGAAAAACGAATAAAAAAAAGTATGATAATGATTACAAAAAAAAAAATAGCAAGCGACGAACTATGAAATTTCAGACCATAATCTAGAGCGTGGCCAAGATTCGGGTGAAGCCCAGGCACGCCGAGACTATAGTCTGTCCAAGACCCCAGACCATTGCATAAATAGGCGACATGGGCAGGCTGGAAGCGCGATGCACAAATGCAATCATGGGCAGGCTGGAAGCGCGATGCACAAATGCAATCATCAGCACTGCTAATGATCCCACTAGAAGCCGGGGACAAGAATCCCATGACCAGAATTAGTATGGAGAAGAATCGACCGAATTTATGCTTTCGAAGCGTGACAAACGCCACGAGGGCGGCACAGGTGTGGATAAAAATGGATGAGAAGAGGGCCCACAGAAATAAGTGGTACCACATTTCGCGAAATGTGTTTAGTCGAGCCTGTGAGCGGAGTCCCATGACATCGGCGATGGTGTCCAGCTCATCGGTGTCATATGCTTCGGAAAACATGGCGATGCGCAATTTTGACCTTAAGTTTTGGAAGAATATCGGGCTTGCTACTAATTACGTTGCTAATTATTGCTTTTCCGTTCCTCTGATTTGGTCATTTGTGTGCTCTGCTGATTGATTTCTCCTGCGACACGGTCCGAGGGGGGTTGTTCATGTCAATGGCGCTATCAAGAGACGTTCGTAGACCTGTAAGTTTAAGTGGATCATGCTTTAGTTCTGTTGACCTTTTGGCAGACTCGTACGATACTCACGCCCACACATGTGGCCACCTCACCCTCATTAGCTTGATTGTTGCTGTTGGCCGGAATGCACTTTCTCTGTTACTTGATTACATTAACATTTTTGCTGTTTCCTTTTTGTAAAGTTTTCTTTTGTTTGATTTTTTATTTGCGTAGCAATCGATTTGGCATTCAATACGCCCATTCAATAAGCGACTTGCTTGCGGCAGTGAATCTTTAAGTCATAATTTTTCGCCAGCCCTTTAGTATGGTATAGTATAGTAGTAGTATAGTATAGTAGTATAGTATTGTCCAAATAAAACACTGATTCTATTTTAATTATTATTTAATTTCGTGTTTTCGTTTTAGCAACTGGAGTGGAACACCGTGGAAATGGGCCAGTTCTTGAGTTGTCAGCTGTCATCCATAAGTGAACCAGCTCCGATAAATGAGCAACATAGTCGCACCACATGGCACGGAATAAATTATAAATTATGTGGGCAGGGCTAAGATTTAAGTATTTAAAATAAGCCAGTCAAGTAGAAAATTGATTCATTAATCGGATAAAATTACTTGGGCAGAGTTGATGGTTCTATCAAGCTAGTAATATTCCACGGAATATCAAAAACGAGGAATATGTAAAATAGAACTTGATTTCGCTAGTATATTTACGGTATATTTTTAAAATGAGACTGTATATTTTGGTATATTTCTGAGGGTCGGACGGTATATTTTAACGATAAATCCGCCAAAACAATCCAGTCAAGTAGGAAATTGATTTATTAATGCAATAAAATGATTTGGGCAAGGCTCAATATTCTATCTAGCTAGTAATATTCGACGGAATATCAAAAATGAGGATGTATGTTGTTATGGGAGGTTTTGGAGAGAGCCGATAGGTATCAGGGCTGGAGAAGAAAGAGACAGCGGCATCTATAGTGGATCCTGGGAAGCAGTGGCAGACTTGCGTGGGAGAAAAGGAAACGGGGCGAGGAAGAAAAAAAGGAAGTTTCCGGTGGAGAATAGTGGAGGCCGCACGTGCCCTGAAAGAAAAAAAGGAAACAAAATTGGCGATCGTGGTGATAACGATCCCACCAAGACATCAGCGGCAGGTGGAGGAAGTTTCCGGTGGAGAATAGTGGAGGCCGCACGTGCCCTGAAAGAAAAAAAGGAAACAAAATTGGCGATCGTGGTGATAACGATCCCACCAAGACATCAGCGGCAGGCATCAACATCAGCAGAAGCGACGGACATCGGCAGCAGCATCCCGGTACTGGCCAGGCCGGAAAACTGGTGCGAGAACCGTCAGCGGAGCACCGGAACCAAGGAACCGTCAGCGGAGCACCGGCACCAAGGAACCGTCAGCGGAGCACCGACTGGAGACACGTTTCTGTCCCCACACACCAACCCCCCCCCCGGGGAAAGAATCCGGACTTCAAAGCAGAAATACACCCGCACGAATCAATATCACACACCTTCATCTACCCACAGCGTTTTTATAGCTCGCTCGCTCTCCTATTGGGCTCTGCCTTTGCTGCTTGCGTGTTCTCTCTCTCCCCCGCTTTCACTCTCTGCCTATGCGCGCATCACCTTTGGCTCCGCTCGCCCTCTTTATTTTTTCTAACAACACACTAACACCTTACTTCACTATGTAAACTGCGGATCTTAATTGGGCCTTGTTAACTTAATTTGGCATACGGCACGTTTAGGTAGGATTTGAGCGATTTTCCTCCTTTTTCTCCGTTCGTATTTCGCCGGTTGCTGAACTTTCCGCTATCGCGGATTATCGACCGTCCCGCTTTGTGGCCGCCGCCGCACCGACGTCGATCCGGCTGCCCGCGAAGGTCGAGCCTCTCAGAATTTTTCTGCGTCTCTGCTCCCTCGCTCTGTGCTGCGACGGATCAGCTGCTTGGAGCGCCGCTGCTTCGCCAGCCCAAATTGCTAGGCGCCAAATCTAGTGCAGGGAGAAAGAACCGTCTATCGTATTCGGCCCCGAAAGATCTGTGGTATCCCACTTTTTGTTCCTCTTACCCGTCAATCTTGGCCCCAGTGGCCGACCTAGCTTCAGTTTTCCTAGTCCCGCGACTTTTGCTTTGCTGCTGCTGGATACCACTCGCGCTTTGACAATATTCTTTTCTTGACTTTGGAACTTTTTCCTTAATGATTTTTGCTGAGCCTGTTCGGGGCGATGTTGGTCGCTCGACATCCAAATTCCAAAAGGAAGATGGACACGCTCCCATCCACTATGAGACCGGCCGGATCCGCTGGATGACGTTCGAATGTCATCGCTTTCTCCTCTTTCTCTTCAACTGCCATCAGCACTAACTCACCCCCAGAGGGAGCCAACCTTTCAGAGCACCGTTTTAGAGACCCTGACTCCAAAACCCCCTGTAGCAGCGAGACTATGGCTGCCCATACAATGCCGTTGGCGGTCCATTTAGTTTTCGCCCTTAGCTCAGCTACAAGCCTCTTACAAAATCCCCCCTGCCAAAGTCAGTCTTGGGGATATTGCCTGAATTGAGGAATCCACAAGGCTGACTGGCTTGTAGCTACACTTGCCGGATATCCTTCCCGTGGTACCTTCCGATGAGCTTTCCTTGCAGATCTTCCAGCTCATAAATCGAGTTCCCCACTTTCCGTCTAACTCGCGCCTTAAGAAACATTGGCCCTAGCCTAGCGTTGTAGCCGGCTTGAAAATGGCTTTGTTTAAAATTTCGCCGTAGCACTTCCTGCCCCACCTGGTACGATACTTCCTGTGCCCTCAGGTCATAATGCCGTCGATTTTGCTCCCATTGCTTCCGCATCACTTCACACGCTCTCTTTCTGACGATATCCAATGAATCCTCACGTGTGAAGGTCGCTGCCTTGTCCTCTAACATCCCCAATTTCCTCAGCAAAGAATACGTTGCGCCTGAAGACACCATCTGCTGGCCGAAAACCATATAGTAGGGCGTGGATCCTAACCCTGAGTGAACCGCCGACCTCAACGCACAGCATATTTTGCTAAGACTCTCATCCCAGTCTTTCTGGTCACTGCGAATATACGACCGAATGGCAGCGATGACCGAACGGTTGACTCGCTCCGAAGCGTTGGCTTGGGGAGCGTGGACAGCTGTTAGCGTGTGCGTTATTCGATGCCTTCTGAGCAGGCCTTGAAACTTCTCGGATCGAAATTGCGATCCGTTGTCAGATACAATTCCCTCTGGAACTCCGAAAGTATAGAATAACTCCTCCTCTAAATACCTCAGCACAACATCAGCATTTAATTTTTTTACAGGCTTGAGGAAAACAAATTTCGAATAATGGTCCAGGACAATAAAAATTCCTATATTTCCACTGCGAGACCTAGGATACGGACCTAAGAAATCAATATAGAGACGCTGGAAGAACCTTTGCGACTCGGCCGCTTTTCCCATCGGTGGACGTAACGGAGCGTTTGGAGCTTTTGACATTTTACATTGCTCGCAGGCTGCCACGTAGTCTTTTACGTCATTGACGAGTCCGGGCCAGAAATAATAACGCCGGATCCGCTCGAGTGTCTTGTGGACTCCACCATGGGAAGCCAGCGGATCATCGTGTGCTCTCTTTAGCACTTCTTTGACCATCCCCCTGGGTACCCACAACTTCCAAGCAAACGCGTCGTTAAGGATGTCTCCTTTTCCATGCTCGGATCGCCGATAGATCAGAGAATCAACTATTTTAAGGTCGGGCAGTTGAGCCATATTGCTCTTAATTCCCTCCATCAGTTCCTAATATTCTCCCGATTTGAAATGAGCTGACTCATTGCTGAAATCCACTGCAGCCACTTGGTCATATGGGACCCTGGACAAGGCATCCGGAACAACATTCAGCTTCCCTCTTCTGTGTTGGATACTGAACCGGAAACCAAAATGGTTTGCTGAAGTCCGGACTTTGCAAGACCGCAGCACTGCAAAGCATGCCCTTTAACCGCTCAAAAGCTTCCTTGCCTTCTGTTGTCATCACGAATTTTTGCTTCGGCTTTAATAGGTCGGTCAACGGGGCGGATACAGACGCAAGGTTAGGTTAGGTTGAGGCGGCTGCCGCGCTCGCTCGGAACCCGTCACACTTAGGCCGGTTTCGGCCCGTTGTGATACCGCATAGGATCATTTCCTTCCCGCCTTGTGAGACTTCCTGTCAGCAATTATTCCATCCAGATGCTCTCACAAAGTTCGCTATCCTCCTGGGACATAGTTTGGACATCTCTGAGATGTCGTGTAGAAAGGCTGAGCCCAGGTGCTGTAGCCTTCTTCTGCTGAGAGCTGGGCAGGAGCAGAACAGATGTTCCACTGTCTCCTCCTCTTCCTCGTCTCTACAGCTACGACAAAAATCGTTATGTGGGGCCCCCAGCCTGTTAGCGTGGGTACCTATTAGCCAGTGTCCCGTGAGGGAACGTGTGACTACGCTGCACCTTTTCCTGCTTAACTTGAGGAGCTCGGAGGTGCGCTTCATGTCCATGGTCGGCCATGTTTGCCGAGTTGTGCGACATCGTGGCACTGTTTGCCACATATCGTTTTTTAGTCGCTTGTATTGCTCCCTTATAATGAGCTTACAGGTGGCCATTGGCATACAGATATCCTCCTTGTCTTGGAGAAGGGGGATTGTAGTGCCAGATCTGGCCAGCTCGTCCGCTATACAGTTGCCCTCGATGTCCCGGTGGCCCGGGACCCAAATCAGGCTAATAGCAAATTGCTGAGCCATCTCGTGCAGAGATTTGCGGCAGTCTGCCACGGTGGCCGAGTTCGAGGAAATCGCGCTTAGCGATTTGATCGCAGCCTGGCTGTCGCTATAAATGTTTAGCTTGGTTGCCGTGACGCTTGTAGGCAGTCTAGAGCCTCCCTGATTGCTATGACTTCCGCTTGAAAGACACTGCAATGATCTGGGAGTCTGAAGGAATGCCTTATGTTTAGCTGTTCAGAGTAGATTCCCCCTCCGACTCTGTCGTCCAGCTTTGATCCATCTGTGAAGATGTTTATGGCCCCATCTGGGCCTGGGAGTCCCTCGAGCCATTCGTCTCTGTGAGGGATGATTGTGTCGAAGGGAGTGTCTGTGTACTCTCTTGGAACTTGGTAGTCTGTTTTTGTGGGGACGGTACTGCTATTATTTAATATGGCTGAGTGACCTATGCACTGTGTCACCCATTGATCTGAGTCTCTTAGACGTATTGCTGCTGTTTCTGCCCGTTCCTTTCCTGCGAGGTCAAGGCTCTGTAGGCATAGGATGGCATTTAGCGCATCATTTGGGGTGGTGCGAAGAGCTCCGCTGATGCATAGGGCGGCAGTCCGCTGGACTTTGCCCAGTTGCTTGGTGATCGCCCTTTTTGATAGGGCCGGCCACCACACCGTAACTCCGTAGAGTAGTATTGGTCTAACTATAGCTTGATATATCCATTGGACTATGCTTGGGATCATACCCCATCTTAGCCCAATAGCTTTTTTGCATGTGTAGAGTGCAGTCATTGCCTTGTAACGAACCTTAGGAAGGTTCGTCACAGCGCGCTACATCGCGGGGTCGTCACCGCCTCATTTTTCCCCTTTTTATAGCCGATACTCAAAATGAGTATTGGGGTATATTAGATTTGTGGTAAAAGTGGATGTGTGTAACGTCCAGAAGGAATCGTTTCCGACCCCATAAAGTATATATATTCTTGATCAGCATCAATAGCCGAGTCGATTGGGCCCTGTCTGTCTGTCTGTCTGTCCGTCTGTCCGTCCGTCCGTCTGTCCATCTGTCCGTCTGTCCGTCCGTCCGTCTGTCCGTCCCCTTCAGCGCCTAGTGCTCAAAGACTATAAGAGCTAGAGCAACGATGTTTTGGATCCAGACTGTGGACTGTGATATGTCACAGCTACAAAAATATTTCAAAACTTCGCCCCGCCCACTTCCGCCCCCACAAAGGACGAAAATCTGTGGCATTCACAATTTTAAAGATATGAGAAAACCAAAAACGTAGAATTGTAGAGAATGACCATATCTTTAAGACTGCGGAATCTGAATTGGATCGTATTATTATTATAGCCAGCATCAAGAAAACAATTTCATTTTTTCTCGCCCTGTCTCTCTAACAAACACGTAGCATAGGCGGCTTTGCTTAGAGTAAAACATTAGCGCCTAGATCTCAGAGACTGTAAAAGCTAGAGCAACCAAATTTGGTATCCACACTCCTAATATATCGGACCGAGACGAGTTTGTTTCAAAATTTCGCCACACCCCCTTCCGCCCCCGCAAAGGACGAAAATCTGGGGATATTCAAAAATCTCAGAGACTTTTAAGGCTAGAGTAACCAAATTTGGTATCCGCACTTCTGTTAGATCTTACTATAAAACGTGTATCTCAAATTTCATCATAGATAATGACCATATCTATCAGATTGCTGAATCTGGATCAGATCAGATCATTTTTATAGCCAATAGGAACAAATCAATTTGCAGTGGCTACGCAGCGCCCGACGTCACGCTCAGACTGATTTTCTGTCTCTCTCGCACGCACTCTTTGTCGTGTCGTTTAATATTAGCGGCGTCTGCCGGAGGAGAGCCATACTGACTTAGTATCGGGTATAACCGTAGAGTTGCGGTGTCCGCAGCAACTCACAACGTTCCCCCTCGTTATATCTCCAGTTTCCCTTAAATATATCGTTACTTAGCCTTAAGAACAGAGAATGCATACAATAAATGTACCACCAATAAAGAAACTCATTCCCCATATCGTTTCGCCTACCATTTCACGACAGCCAATCCCACATTCTCGTACCAACACATTACCCCCACCTCTAACGAAAAGCTCCCGAAGCACTGACAATTAGCCGGTAAGAACGCCCCCCACACCAACACATTGCCCCGCGTTTAGCCATAAGCTCCCGAGACACGAACCGTTAGCCGGTGACAACTCCCCACCGGGCCAACACAATACCCCCACCTCTAAACTTAAGCTCCCGAAGCACAGACTAGCCGATAAGAACCCCCGCCCCTTCCCTTCGCGGCTTCGGGACGCTCCGCGTCTTTCCCTTTCCCGAGCGCGCAAGTGCCGAGCAGACTTCACTTACGCGGAGACCCGGGCCGAGAATAGACGTTGTCCCGCGTGACAACTAAGATACAAGTTAAGAATCCTTCCGGGAACGTGACGAAACAACAAAAAATATTCAATGTAACAAATTACCTGTATAACCAGCTAGCTAATAAATCATTATTGTAACGAGAACCAACCCCGTGTAAGTCATTTTTGGGGATCCAAACCCCTCCCCGGTCACCCTTACCAACAACTACTCGCCAGCGAGCCACACTCACCTCCACTAACCCCCGACCAATCCTCGAAACCCCACCCTCACGCAGGTGTGACACGCCCTGCGCCCCTCTCTCGACCCCCACAGGTGTGACTCGCCCTGTGACCCCTCTTTCCCGACCCACGCAGGTGTGCTTCGCCCTGCGCCCGCCTCTCTCTCGACCCACGCGGGTGTGCCTCGCTCCGCGCCTTTCTTCTCGACCCTCCCGTCCGCCCAGTAAGACGAGCCGACCCCCCTTTCGGAGTTCCTGCGAACTACAAATTTCTTGTAGGAAGACCCCTGGACATGACTGAGCTTACCTCAGCCTGGAAGAGGAGACATTACAAGTGGCGCCCGAGCAGGGACCCGAAGGAAACTCTAACGAGGGGTTCGTGGATTAAAAACCCACGGCAGTCAGGAGTGCAAGAGACAGACCAAAAAAAAAAAGGGGGAAAGATAGCCCCCCGCGTGTACGCCTACGTGCATACGCGGCCGATCGCTCGACCGCAGAAAAAAACCCACCCCACTACCGCGGCGCGTAACCGTGCTCAAATCCCCACAATTCTAACGGTGAGGATCGCGAACGAGTCTACGTGTACGTGTACTAAGTGACAGTGAAAAGAAAAGGGAACACAGTACCTCAAGATCCCGGACGCTCAACCAGTCCGTAGGAACAGCGACGCAACGACCAAGAGAAGCATGGAGCCCTATACGGGGGAACAATCAGGTGAGTACGACGGGGACGAATTGACCGTTAATCCGGGGGTCAGCACCGGCTGGATCCACAAGCGCCGCCGGGAAGAACTGGAAGCCTTCGCGGAAGAATTCGGGTTCGACCGCGAAGGGACAGTTGAGGACCTACGGAAAAGGTTCGCCACGCTGGTCGAAGGACCCCTCGAACAAGAGGCCTGGATTCGACTGGCGGAACTCGAACGGCAATACGCCAAACCACCGGGACGCGCAAAGTCGCCGCAACCCTCTACTTCCGGGCAGGCGGAGAGACGGAAGGCAGACCCCAAAAGCGGTCTGCAGATCCCTGGGGCCCCCGAAGGCAGACCAACCGGCACGCCCATCGTGGTGACCGCAGCCGCCCCCCAAGACCCCCGTCCCCAGAGGTCCGCCCCTCACCCATGAGGAGGCTCCTCCCTGAAAGCGATAGACCCCGGGGAGGTAACGACGCGTTGGAAGCCCATCGATACAGTCAAGCTGCCCAGATGGCGGAACGGATTAGGAGGTGGGGGATCCAATTCGACGGACAGGATGATCCGTTGTCTTTCATCGAGCTGTTGGAAGAGCGCGCGCTTTCGTACGGGATAGACACCAACCACTTGCCTCGAGCTATGGCGGAAATCCTTATCGACCGTGCCAACCGCTGGTTCCGCACCAGCAGGCTGCAAGGCGCCTCGTGGGTCAACTTCCGGCAAGAATTTTTGTCCTTTTTCCTCCCGCCGCGGTATTTCGAACAGTTAGAGGATCAGATCCGAGCCCGCAAGCAAGCGACGGGCGAGTTATTCAAGGACTTCATAATCGAGCTCAGGTTGCTCATGCACCACGCCGGGTACGATGATGCCCAAGAGCTCAACAGGATTTATGATAATACTCTGCCGGCATATCAACTGTACGTGCGAAGACACGAACTGCGAAGTTTGGCCCAACTAACTATGTAGGCTACGGAACTCGAATCCATCCAAGAGCGGAATAACCCCACTGCTCCCACTGCCCCTCGGCCCGGCCCAAGATACACTAGACCGACGACGCACCAGACGCAAAACGAGGTCGAAGCAAACCGGACCTCCTTTCGGAAGCCCCAATGGGACACGGCAGGACCGGCAAGGAGACCATCGTCACCGACCCGACACTCCAGCGCCGGAAGTCGCTCACCGCATGGGCACCACCCCCATCGCCAACCCACGGATGGCCTGTCGCCGCTGCGGCGAAGCCGGCCATGCCTCCCACAATTGCACCAACCCCTCTATCCTGTTCTGTTGGGAATGCGGTAAGCGAGGCGTAAGGCCATCGATTGCTGCCGCCAAGACTCGTCGGGAAACGATCAGCGTCCCCGACTGGCACGGGAACAGCCGGGAACGACGCCTCCCTAAACCCAGAACTAAGCCACCCACTACAGACACAGGACGGCCGGATAGTGGCGAGGGTGACGATAGGAGGACGGGCCACAGAGGCCACTGTGGATACCGGGGCGTCCCGGAGTTTCGTCAGCGCTAACCTCGCCCGGCAGCTCGGCAACGACGCCGGCCTCAGGGAAGCGTGCGTCCAGATCCGCCTGGCAGACGGGTCGGTACGCGAAATAACGCAAATTCTGTTGGCGTTCGTTAAACTGGACAAACGCGAGGTACAGATACCGCTCCTAGTGTTACCAAACATGCTAGAGCAGGTCATCGTGGGGACGGACTTCCTCTGCGCCATCGAAACATCGATACAGTGTGGCACCACCCTCCTCCGACTCCGCGACAGTCGCCTCGCGACAAATACCCCGGTAGTTACCGCCAGCCAGGTGCACAACCCGGAACACGCGCCTACGAAACCTAAGGCGACGAACGATACGCCACGCAAACAAGGAATCAGGAACACGAAGCCCAGGACCCCGACGGAACGCCCTGACCCCAACCAGGGCAAAATCTCGGGTAAGGCAACAAGGGACGCGAACAGACCCACCAGGACCCCCGGTCCAACGTCCTCGACGAGTGGTGGAGAGCCCGGAGCAACGATCGAACCCCCACGGCGGCGACAATCGTCCAGCGGCCCAGCGCCGAATACAACGACCACGTTAGCCGCCCCGGCGAGCGAGCGCGGTAACGCAGCCCTTTCGATAACGGAAACTCCCACATCCGAAATCGTCCTTACTGCCCGAAGTTTTCCCAGCCGAGAACCGGGAATAGGAGCAACAGCCACTCGAGACACCGACCGGGGCCCCGACGCGCCCGTGGCCGGAGATCAACTCATCAGCACCAACGGCACGGGGCGCTGCCGGAGCCACCCTCCCCGCGTCGCCGAAGGTTTCACTATAGCAGGCACCAGAGCGGAAATCTGCGTCACCCGAACGAGCCACTGGTCTAGTACTAGCGGCATCATCGAGACCCGCATGTTCGTGCATCACGCCGAACGACACAACCCATGTATTCAGCCGGAGTCCCCGACCCCTGGCCTCCCGACGTGGCGCCGCAAATCCAGGAATTCCTGGACGAAGAGCTGCCGAAGCTCGCAGGCCTCCGAGGGACCACGGACCTCACGGAGCACACGATAGTTATGAGGGACCAGCGTCCCATAAAGCAACGGTACTACCCAAAGAACCCGGCTATGCGTCGGATCATCGACGAGCAGGTCGACCAGCTGATAGCAGAAGGCCTGATCGAGCCCTCGCGAAGTCCCCACAGCGCCCCCATTGTCCTCGTCCGCAAAAAGGACGGGAGGTGGCGCATGTGTGTGGACTATCGACAACTAAACGAACATTCGGTCCCGGACGCATACCCGTTGCCGAGGATCAACTATATACTGGAAAGACTCCGAAACGCGCGGTTCATCACCACGCTGGATCTGAAGAATGGATACTGGCAGATACCGATGGCCCATGACAGTAAGGAGGCCACGGCGTTCACGGTGCCCGGAAGAGGCCTCTATCAGTGGAAGGTAATGCCTTTCGGGTTACATTCCGCGGGATCCACGTTCCAGCGTACCCTCGACACGGTCATCGGCGCAGACATGGAACCCTTCGCTTTCGCGTATCTGGACGACATCGTCATCGTCGGCAAGGATTTCGCGGAACATTTGCGCAACGTCAAGAGAGTCTTCTCGCGACTGCGCCGGGCCAATCTGCGGATCAACGCAGACAAATGCGTATTTTTCCAGCGCCGCATAAAATACCTGGGTCACATGGTCAGCGAGGAAGGCATTCATACCGACCCTGACAAGATAGCGGCCGTCAAAGACCTGAGACCGCCCACTAACCTGAAGGAATTGCGACAATGCATAGGTATGGCGGGCTGATATCGTCGATTCGTCCCCAATTTCGCCACCATAGTGCAACCGATGTCATTGCTACTAAAGAAGGGGAGAGCATGGGCATGGGGGCAGGAACAACAGGACTCCTTCGACGAACTCAAAATGCGACTCACCACCGCCCCGGTGTTCGCCTGCCCGGACTTCAACGTCAAATTCTCCCTGCAGACCGACGCGAGCAACGTGGGTGTGGGCGCGGTCCTCACCCAAGAGATCGAAGGGAAGGAACGCGTCATCGCCTACGTCAGCCGGCGCCTTAACAAGGCAGAGGAGAATTATTCGGCCACCGACAAGGAATGCCTGGCCGTCATATGGGCAATCCGGAAATTGCGCTGTTACTTGGAAGGATACCGGTTCGACGTGGTGACCGACCATCTCGCGCTGAAATGGCTAAACACCCTTGAGAGCCCTTACGGGAGAGTGGCGAGATGGGCGCTGGAGCTGCAGCAGTACCAATACGACGTACATTATCGGGCCGGCAACCAGAACGTGGTCGCAAACGCGCTCTCTAGGCAACCTTTGGAATCCCTTTCACGCGTCGAAGAAGAGGGCACGACCTGCCCGTGGCTCAGAAGAAGGATCCAACAAGTTCACGACGAGCCCTAAAAATACCCGGACTACACGTACGAAAACGGGCAGCTTTACCGAAACCTGGGGCACGGAGCCGACGATGACGACCACGTGCCGTGGAAGCTCTGCGTGCCCAAGGACTGCCGAGCGAGAGTCCTCCGCGAGTGCCACGACCAACCGACGGCAGGCCACCTCGGCGTACGAAAAACTATCACGAGGATATCCCAGAGGTATTATTGGCCGGGATTTTATCGCGACGTGAGGCGATATATCCGCGGTTGCGTGAGCTGCCAGTGGGCAGGATGCTCACTCGCAAGGCCGAGGAACCCTTCGCCACCCTGTGCGCCGACTTCGTCGGACCGTTACCCCGATCCAAACGGGGGAACGCCATCCTGCTAGTTTTCTTTGACACCTTCTCCAAATGGGTCGAACTGGTGCCCCTTAAGAAGGCAACGACGGCTAGCCTCGAACGAGCTTTCAGGGAACGCATACTGAGTAGCTTCGGTGTTCCGAAGCTGTTTGTCTGTGACAACGGCACCCAGTTCACCAGTCGGTCGTTCAAGACCTTGCTGCACACCGCCGGCGTGGAACTCCAACACACCGCGCCCTATTGTCCGCAAGAGAACCCGACGGAAAGGGCAAACCGGACCGTGAAGACGATGATCGCCCAATTCGTGGACGATCACCAAAACACGTGGGACGAACTCTTGCCAGAAATGACGCTGGCGATCAACTCGAGCGTCTCGGAGACTACCGGTTTCAGCCCGGCATTCCTCGTACACGGAAGAGAGCCCCGACTGCCCGGCGCCTTATACGACGAGGTCACGCCGGGGACGGGAAGCGCCCAGGAAACTCCTATGGGTAAGGCCGCCAGGCTAAAAGAAGTGTTCGCCATCGTCAGAGACAACATTCAAAGGGCCAGCCAAGAACAATGGAGGCACTACAACCTTCGCCGACGACAGTGGCGTCGGTTCGCTAGTACTGGACGGCAGCATCACCTCTCAAACGCCGCCGAAGGCTTCGCGGCAAAACTGGCCCCTAAATTTGACGGCCCCTATCGCGTGAAGGGTTTCCCGTCGCCAAACATCGTTCAGCTGCAGCACCCGAGCAGCCGGAAACGGAAGGTCGCCAACATCAACGATCTGAGAGAATTCCACGACCGCGAACCCGACGAACGTGCCGGGGAGGCGGACAACCCAGGTACCGCCGAACAAGCGCCGGACCACGACAGGGGCACAGGTACCGGCTGAAACGAAGGGAAAAGGGGGGAAGGGGCGACCGTGCCGGGGAAAAACCCGAGCGAGGCAAGCGACGACTGCCCGGATCCCGAAAAGTACCGACACTAGGTCGACCGACGGCGTAGCCCGCGACAAGCGTCTCCGGCAGTCCAAGACCCCACCATCACCGATCAGTGCCATTCCGCCACCACAGCCGAACGGTCGAATCGATCCCAACCCAAACGCATCCGAAGATAACGCAAAACCATACAACATGAAGGACCTACTGATTTTCCTCACTCTGCTAACCTCGACGCGCGCGCTGGTCAAGTTGAATGACTACACTAACGCGGACTATATCCCAATAGCGGACGGGGACGCCATCATTTGGGCCAACCACGGATACCTGCACCACACTACGAACGTGACTTCATACGAAGATTACGTCGCCGAAACGGAACAAGCCGCGGAGCTGTTTAGCCTAGACCGGATGGCGCAAGTGATAGCAGCCGACCTGGACCACATCAAGAACCTGGTGGCCACGCTAAGGGTCCACCATCGGGGAACAAGGAGTATAAACTTGCTCGGAACAGCATTGAAGGTAGTGGCCGGAACGCCCGACTTCGACGACTGGGAGCAGGTCAAATTCCAACAAAAGCAGCTGGCGGAGTCCAGCCGTGGCCAAAACGAAATCAACTCCAGGATTCAAACCCGAATCAACGAGCTGACCCGCCTCGTGAACCACATCGCCAAGGAGGACAACAGGATCATTATAACGGATCTGGAAGACCTCCTCCTGGCCTTAACCCTTGCCAAGATCAACGTGATCAGCCCCGCCCTTCTGGACGGCGCTGACATTAAGGAATTGGGCGAGCAACACCTCGCTAACATCAGCCTAGTGGAGCTACTAGAAGTGTCAAACATTAACGTCTTCCAGAGCGCAGACCTACTCCACTTTCTCATCAAGTTTCCCCAACCGAAGCTGGTCTGTAGGAAAATTCTTATTTTCCCGGTCCAACATCAGAACAAGATACTGGATTTCAGCGAGGGAGACATCGTGGCAGAATGCGGGCCCCAAACCCTCAGCATCGGGGATTGCGAAGCCACCATCGGCGCCACGTTTTGCAGAGAACGCGAGGGGATCACCTGCGCTCAGCAGATGGTGACCGGGTCCGTCGCGCACTGCGCGACTTCGCCCGGTCACTTGGATCCGATCGTCGTGGTGGACCACGGCACCATCATCGTCAACGACGCAAGGTTCACCGTTGTAGATGAGGCGGGGACCACCCAAGCAATCTCGGGATCGTACCTGGTTACGTATTCCCACCGGGTCTCGTTTAACGGGACCTGGTACGTGAATCACCTCGGCGACTCCAAAAGAAAGGCGGTGGTACCGGCGATGACTCGAATAAACGTAACGGCACACAAGGAAAAGCTAAGCTTGCCGTTCCTACGGGAGTTAAGCCTACAAAATTCAAACTACATCGACGACCTGAACGAGACGGTGACGATAAGGAGCGCCGCCTCCTATTTGTTCACCCTCGTCGTCGTCATCCCTCTCTGCGCCATCATCTGGGTGCTATACCGCCGCCTCAAAATAAATAATAAAATAAACGAGGGGGAACGTTGTGAGTTGCTGCGGACACCGCAACTCTACAGTTATACCCGATACTAATTCAGTATGGCTTTCCTCCGAAAGACGCTGCTAATATTAAACGACACGACAAAGAGTGCGTGCGAGAGAGACAGAAAATCAGTCTGAGCGTGACGTCGGGCGCTGCGTAGCCAGTGCAAATTGATTTGTTCCTTTTGGCTATAAAAATTATCTGATCTGGTCCAGATTCAGCAATCTGATAGATATGGTCGTTATCTATGATTCTGCGTTTTTAGTTTTCTCGAATGTGCAATATTGTGGATGCAACAGATTTTCGTCCTTTGTGGGGGCGGAAGGGGGTGGGGCGAAATTCTGAGATATACGTTTTATAATGAGATCTAACAGAAGTGCGGATACCAAATTTGGTTACTCTAGCCTTAATAGTCTTTGAGATTTGTGGATGCCCCAGATTTTCGTCCTTTGCGGGGGCGGAAGGGGGTGTGGCGAAATTTGGACACGAAACGGTCAAGGTCCGATATCACAGGAGTGTAGATACCAAATTTGGTTGCTTTGGCTCTTATAGGTTCTGAGATCCTTGAACTCATATTTTGCAATTGGCAAAGCCGACCATGAAACCTGTGTGTTAGAGAGAGACAGAGCGAGAAAGAATGAAATTGTTTTCTTGATTCTGGCTATAATAATTATACGATCTGGTTGAGATTTTACACTCTAGAACATATAGTCATCCTCTACGATTCTGCGTTTTTGGTTTTATCGTATCTTTAAAAATGTGGATGCCAAAGATTTTCGTCCTTTGTGAGGGCGGAAGTGGGCGGGGCGAAGTTTTGAAATATTTTTGTAGCAGTGACATATCACAGAAGTCTGGATCCAAAACATCGTTGCTCTAGATCTTATAGTCTTTGAGCACTAGGCGCTGAAGGGGACGGACGGACGGACGGACGGACAGACGGACGGACGGACGGACGGACGGACGGACGGACGGACAGACGGACGGACGGACAGACGGACAGACAGACAGGGCGCAATTGACTCGGCTATTGATGCTGATCAAGAATATATATACTTTATGGGGTCGGAAACGATTCCTTCTGGACGTTACACACATCCACTTTTACCACAAATCTAATATACCCCAATACTCATTTTGAGTATCGGGTATAACGAGGGGGAACGTTGTGAGTTGCTGCGGAGACCGCAACTCTACAGTTATACCCGATACTAAGTCAGTATGGCTCTCCTCCGGCAGACGCCGCTAATATTAAACGACACGACAAAGAGTGCGTGCGAGAGAGACAGAAAATCAGTCTGAGCGTGACGTCGGGCGCTGCGTAGCCACTGAAAATTGATTTCTTGCTTTTGGCTACAAAAATGATCCGATCTGATCCAGATTCAGCAATCTGATAGATATGGTCATTATCTATGATTCTGCGTTTTTAGTTTTCTCGAATGTGCAATATTGTGGATGCAACAGATTTTCGTCTTTTGTGGGGGTGGAAGGGGGTGGGGCGAAATTCTGAGATATACGTTTTATAGTGACATCTTAAAGGAGTGTGTGTACCAAATTTGGTTACTCGAGCCTTAATAGTCTCTGAGATTTGTGGATGCCCCAGATTTTCGTCCTTTGCGGGGGCGGAAGGGGGTGTGGCGAAATTTTGACACGAAACGGTCAAGGTCCGATATCACAGGAGTGTGGATACCAAATTTGGTTGCTATGGCTCTTATAGGTTCTGAGATCCTTGAACTCATATTTTGCAATTGACAAAACCGACCATGAAACCTGTGTGTTAGAGAGAGACAGAGCGAGAAAGAATGAAATTGTTTTCTTGATTCTGGCTATAATCATTATTCGATCTGGTTCAGATTTTGCACTGTAGAAGATATGCTCATCCTCACCGATTCTGCGTTTTTGGTTTTATCGTATCTTTAAAAATGTGGATGCCACAGATTTTCGTCCTTTGTGGGGCGGAAGTGGGCGGGGCGAAGTTTTGAAATATTTTTGTAGCAGTGACATATCACAGAAGTCTGGATCCAAAACATCGTTGCTCGTGATCTTATAGTCTTTGAGCACTAGGCGCTGAAGGGGACGGACGGACGGACGGACAGACGGACAGACAGACAGGGCTCAATCGACTCGGCTATTGATGCTGATCAAGCATATATATACTTTATGGGGTCGGAAACAATTCCTTCTGGACGTTACACACATCCACTTTTACCACAAATCTAATATACCCCAATACTCATTTTGAGTATCGGGTATAATAAAGAAAGAACGAAAAAAAAAATATATAAATGTCAATTCGGCAGATTCATGCATTACACTCATTACACACATTCGGATCCATTTACCATAGCTTAGATTACAGAATTGCAAGCCCGCTGACGCCGGCTCCCGTGAGTCGCGCTGTCAGCGGAGGGAAATGCATGACGTTAGAAATACAAGAAATAAGTCAGATTCCGAACGCCGAGCGAGCAAGGCGATTTTGATAAAACCCTACTATACAAGAACCAAAACAATGTAAGTTTTCGTCACGCCCCCTGGGAGGCCCTAGAATTAAGAAGATTAAAGTAGATTAAATAGAAAATAGACACTCTCCCCCTCCCCGAACTCTACGCAGCGAAGAACCAGCCATGAACGCCACCGAGAACACCCCAGCTAAGGCGCACCAGAGAGCCGCTGCATCAGCAGAGTCACCCGAAGTCGTAGACCTCACGGATTTCTCCGACGCCGAGGAACCGGAGTCCGCTGCCAAGGCGGACGAGGAAGCCGCCCCGAAGCCAGGAGTAGCCGAAGAACCCCACACCTCCGATGGGGACATGTACGCAGATATGGAGCTCGACGCCGACGAGGCAGGGGCAGCCGACCACGAGGGTCCCCGAGACAGCCCCCCGCTGTTCTCCCGCCGACCATCCGGGTTCCGTCGAGAGAACCTGTGGTCGCCGCCGCCGTATAAACGACGAGCCACGCCCTGCTCCCCGGAGCCAGGGTCATCGTCATTCGAAGAGGAGTTCGAAGATGCCGGTTCTAGCCAGCACAGCTTCCCGGAACCAGAGACGCCATCATACGCGCCGATGTTCGAACAGGAGTTTGAAGATGCCGGTTATCACCAGCGCCGCGATCCCCGAACCGGCCGTGGCATTTACCGCCCCGAGAGGGGGCTGGAGCGTTACACACCGAAACCATACAACGCGTACTACGACGACGGGGAGAGCGAAGAGGAGGAACCCTACGGTCGGCAATTCATAGCCGAAACAGAGACCTTTCACCACACGGTCACGCCATGGGGGTTACGCGTCACGCGTAACCACCAGATGTCCGTAGACGTCTTTGTCCCTCCCGGCCGGAATGTCAACGCGTTCTTCAGGACATTCCGAGAAGCCGCGGAACCAATCGACTACCGCTCCGAACCGGCCGCCCCAGCCAGGGCAAGCCCCCCGCACGCCGAAGCGCGACCGACAACGCCCGCATCGGATCCTCCCCGATGCCCCAATCCTCCAGAAGAGTCAGCGGCGACCACACCAACGCACGCCGAAGCGCCCCACGCGGAGGCAGCGCAAGGCCCTCCCACTGAAGAAGAGGAAAACGCCGCTCCGGTTCGACAAACGGAGCTGATCGAACCGGAGGAGCAGTGGGAAACGGGGCCGGACAGCGGGTACCCCACCATGACCCTACGGAGGGTAAAACAACCCGTTGCGGAGGAGACGGCGCCGACCCCCAAAACTGGGGAGTGGGAAGGACAAGACGAGTTGCTGGTGGACTGCGACTTGGATGAAATACTACGATTTCTTCAAGACGAATCTACGCGGGAGGGGCAAAGTCAGCGGACTTCTCCCTGATCGAAGAGCTGAACCAGCCCACCCCGTGGGTAATCGCGCCGGCAGATTGGCAGGTGAACATCCCAGGCCGAGCCCTACCGGCGGGCCTCATCGAGGAGATACACCAGCGGCTGCTGGAAACGGAGAGGCTCCGTCCGTGTAACGAACCTTAGGAAGGTTCGTCACAGCGCGCTACATCGCGGGATCGTCACCGCCCGAAGCACTGACAATTAGCCGGTAAGAACGCCCCCCACACCAACACATTGCCCCGCGTTTACCCAAAACCCCCCGAGACACGAACCGTTAGCCGGTGACAACTCCCCACCGGGCCAACACATTACCCCCACCTCTAAACTTAAGCTCCCGAAGCACAGACTAGCCGATAAGAACCACCGCCCCTTCCCTTCGCGGCTTCGGGACACTCCGCGAAGCGGCAGCCAATCCGAAGCCGACGAAGACGAAGACACGTAGATACTGATAAGTTAGAGATCGGCGGCAGCGAAGTTTTCCCGAGCGCGCAAGCGCCGAGCAGACTTCACTTACGCGGAGACCCAGCGAAGTTTTCCCGAGCGCGCAAGAAGGCCCGAGACCCGGGCCGAGAATAGACGTTGTCATGCGTGACAACTAAGATACAAGTTAAGAATCCTTCCGGGAACGTGACGAAACAACACAAAATATTCAATGTACATAACAAATTACCTGTATAACCAGCAAGCTAATAAATCATTATTGTAACGAGAACCAACCCCGTGTAAGTCATTTTTGGGGATCCAAACCCCTCCCCGGTCACCCTTACCAACAACTACTCGCCAGCGAGCCACACTCACCTCCACTAACCCCCGACCAATCCTCGAAACCCCCCCCTCACGCAGGTGTGACACGCCCTGCGCCCCTCTCTCGACCCCCACAGGTGTGACTCGCCCTGTGACCCCTCTTTCCCGACCCACGCAGGTGTGCCTCGCCCTGCGCCCGCCTCTCTCTCGACCCACGCAGGTGTGCCTCGCTCCGCGCCTTTCTTCTCGACCCTCACGTCCGCCCAGTAAGACGAGCCGACCCCCCTTTCGGAGTTCCTGCGAACTACAAATTTCTTGTAGGAAGACCCCTGGACAGGACTGAGCTTACCTCAGCCTGGAAGAGGAGACATTACAGCCTTCTTCACTCTGTCTTTGACATTCAGGTTCCAGCTAAGCTTCTTGTCAATTACCAACCCTAAGTAACTGGCACTGTCGCTAAAGGAGAGCCTGCATCCTTGTAGTATTGTAGGGTTGAGGGGCGGTACCTTGTATTTATTTGTGAATAGTACGAGTTCCGTTTTTGAGGGATTTACTCCCAGACCGCGCGATTCTGTCCAATCCGACAGTTGCGCTAGCTTTGTGGACATTAAGTCGCACAGTGTTTGGGGGTATTTCCCCGAGAAGATAATCGCAACGTCGTCCGCATAGGCCACGACTTTGCAGCCCCCCCCCCCCCCCCCCCCCCTTCTAGGTCACATAGAATCTTGTTGACTGCTATGTTCCACAGAAGAGGAGACAGGACACCACCTTGCGGGGTGCCTCTGTTGACATACCTTGACTGGGCGGACGATCCCATCGATGATGTCACCGTCCTGCATGTGAGCAATTGATCAATGAGCATCACCAAGTGACGGTCCACCCCCAGGTCAGTCAGGGCTTCTGTAATGGCGCCCGGTACAACGTTGTTGAAAGCTCCCTCAATATCGAGAAAGGCTATAAGTGAGTACTCTTTGTGATGCAGAGATTTCTCTACCGCTGAGATCCCTTCATGAAGAGCCGTTTCCGTGGATTTTCCTTTCCGGTAGGCATGCTGTGCGCCTGACAGCAACTGAGGGTGTATAGTTGTCCTCAGTTGCAGCCCGACGAGTCTCTCAAAGGTTTTGAGGATGAAGGACGATAGGCTGATTGGTCTAAAGTCTTTTGCAGCTGAGTGCGAGGCTTTCCCAGCTTTGGGAATGAAGACTATCTTTGCCTTAAGCCATGTTCGCGGGATTGTACCCACAGCCAGTATCTTCATGAAGATACCTTGTAGCCAGTTGATGGCCGTATCCCCGGGCTTCTGAAGTTGGGCCGGGATTACCTGGTCTGGGCCTGGCGATTTGAACGGGTTGAAGCTGTTTATTGCCCAGCTTATGTTACGTTTTGTGAGGATGTGATCCATCGAGGTTACCGGTCCCTCTCCTGGAAGATGTGCCGTCTCGATGGTTGTGCACCCTGCGTCTAGTAGAATGTGCAGGGACTCCTCACTGGAGTTAGTCCACGTGCCGTTATTCCTTTTAAGATACCCTACCGAGGGGTTAGTTTTTGAGAGAATCTTGCGAAGCCTTGCGGCCTCTGACGTTTCCTCAATTTCCAAGCAAAATTTTTGCCAAGAGGCCCTTTTTGCTTTCCTTGTTTCCTTTTTATATAGTGACAGACTGATTTTGTAGTCTGCCCAGTGGCTCTCCTCGTTCGCGCTTTTGGCCCTGTTGAAGAGGGTCCTGCAGCTTTTACGTAGGATGTCTATTTGTTTTGACCACCAGGGGGTTTCTTTTTCCCCTAGGTTTGCTAGAGGGGCATGCTGCCGCGAAGGCTTTGTTGCATGCCTCTGTGAACCTGTTCACTAGGCGATCTAGGTCGTCTTTTGTGTCAGGGAATGATGGTGCTTTGGAGGGGAGTAAGTCCTCCAGGACTGAGCTATATTTTTCCCAGTTGGCTTTCCTGGGATTAATATAGTCCTTAGGTTTCGGACACTCGAGCGATAGTGTGGTCTCGATGTATCTGTGGTCAGAGAAAGAGTGGTCATCAAGGACTTGCCAACTCTTGACTATGTCTAACAGGTTGGAAGACACTAGGGTGATGTCAATAACCTCCTGTCGATTTTTAATTATAAAAGTGGCAACGACCCGTTGCCCCGATTACAAATAAATAGATTTGAGTTAAGGATGAAGCTGAAAAGTGACTCACCCCTTACATTTGTGTTTGAGCTCCCCCATTGAGTGTGGTGAGCGTTGGCATCGCAACCTATTAATAGGTCTATGTCCGACCTCTCGCTGTCGCTGGCTAGCTTGCGAACAAGGTCGTTGGGAGGATCGTTTCCCTCATGGGCCATGTAGGACGACATCAGCCTTAGATGTGTCCCTTTCAGCTCTAGGCTTGCCGCCGTGGTGTCGGTATCGCTATAATTATGGAGCAGAAAGATATTAAGGTGCTTTCTGGCGAGAATGCAGGTGCGGGTCTTACCTTCATGTTGAGCTACAATTATCTTGTACTCCTTCGACCCTAGTCCACAAACCTTGTCTCCCACTATCCAAGGTTCCTGGAACAGGGCTACGTCTGCTCCGCTCTCTTCGAGGCGGAGTATAAGAGCAGCGGATGCTGCTTAACAGTGGTGGAGATTGATCTGAAGGAGCCTCAAGGACATCCTTAGTGTTCTCCACCACTGTAATGTCGGCATCCGGATCGTCCTCGACTTCCTCGTGGCAACACATCGCCTCGAAGTCGCATCTCAGCGTGCCATCGGTGGAGTAGCCCTCTGGGTCTATCTCTGTGAGATCGTCGGGTGCTGCGGGTCCAGGCTGCTTTTCCAGCAGCTCGAAGCAGCGGTCGGCCAGTGCCGCTTCCACCCACTTCCACTGGTTTCTAGGTATCCGGGAGTCCGCGCTGCCTGTCAGCGTCCTTTCTCTGGCAATCTGCGCGAATGATGTGTTAGGCAGCACTCTGGAGCGCTTCGGTGTCGGCCCCGGAGTCTCTTGCGAGCGCTGCCTTTTTGGCTGAGTGGCTTCGTTCTTCGGTGCTTCCTTGCCAAAGTTCGGCAGCACCTTCGAGGCCCACGCAACCTTCTTTATCAATTTGTCCGTCGGGCTGGACATCTGGCTTGCGTTCTGCCGACGGAGTATATTGCCAGCACTCCTTCTATCGGCATATGTAAAAGATTTGGCTTGGACACTAGTAGATGGTGACTCATCACCCGCCACTTTACCAGCAGGCAGAGCAGCCGCAGGATTGCATAGCCACTCTGCCAAGGTATCGGTTTTGGGAGCCAATTCACCACCCACCCCGACACCGGGATGAGACCCCTTTGGGCTCTCCCTAGCATCTTCCGCCGCGCAGGTTTTCCCTGCTGATTTGCGGGTCGGGCCAGGCCTTTGGGCCGCTGCCTTCCCCTGTTTGGGATTGCTCCCTGTTGGCATTTGGGGAGTGCCAGACTCATTTTGTTTGTTTTTAAATTCTTCCATTCTTTCCCACGAGCTGCAGAGAAGGGGTACGGTCCGTCCTGGCAGAGATCCACGTTGCCCGGATAAGGCATACTTAGAACAGGGGGCTGCCAAGTCCCTGAGCTCTCCGTTAACGACTGGGCTAGTTTTATATACCGGGCCCCCAGCCAGGCTGACTCTCGGCACGGGTCGAATAACACTCTTAGTCCGGCCCGGTGTGAGCTGAATGTGGGGGGTTGGGATGTGGGTAGGTAGTGTGTAGGGATAGGGGAGTGTGTGAGCTACTTATACGAGGCGGCACCACAAGCGAACACCCGCTGGCTGTCCGGGGCTGCTTATTTTCGGTACTCTCCCTAGGGATGTCCGATTATTCGCAGCTGAACTACCTATATGACCTGTATATAGGTAGGTCGTTCGCTATCCGCAACCTGCGACCCGTCCGGTGGCCCCCTTTGAGCCACCTCACGAGCTCATCAGACCAGAGATGAGCATCAGAGAGACGCAAAGTTGTTTATGAATTTTCGATACCACCCTGCCAATCCCAGAAAGCTTCTCAACGCTTTCAACGACGTCGGCAATAAAAAATCCGAAATAGCCGAGACTTTTTCGGGGTCAGTGCGAATACCACCCTCTCCTATTATATGCCCTAGATATCTCACAGAGCGCACACAGAATTTACTTTTCTCGATATTTAAGGTCAAGCCAGCTTCCCGAATCCGCGAGGCCACGGTGTCCAAAACGAGTAAATGTCTCTCAAACGTATCTGACACCAGCAATAAGTCGTCCAAATAAACGAAGCGGACTTTATCCATTAAGCGTGTCATGGTTTGAGATGGTTTTCTAAGCGACGCAGGAATGACTTTATCCATTAAGCGTGTCATGGTTTGAGAGGCATTACAGAGACCAAACGGCATGACTTTATAATGATACAAGGGCCTCCCTGGAACCGTGAATGCAGTTAGGGAAATCTTTTTTTTTTTGAGGACTGACGATCCTCGCTAGCATTGTTTGGAAGCAATTTTAGAAGTAGGCATTAGGCAAGTAATCGGAAAAAGAGTTTTTGTTTGGGAGAGGAAGTATTTAGTTATTTAGTGTTGCATTTAATTAGGCGATTAATTGTAGATGTAGGTGTTTATTTATTTGATTGAATCAGTTTGGATATTTAGATTTATCAATTTATTGATTTGAATTAACCGATTTATGTATTTAGATTTATTTATTTGGTTATCTAAACATTGAATTAATTATTCGCTTATTTATTTATTGCACTATTTATTTATTTGTTTTCTCGTTACGATTGAAGGTATTGAGGATTAATTAGCCAGGAACTAGGTGTTTAGTGGAGTAGGGTAGTCAGATAATAAACAATCCAATTTATTTATCACCAAGATAGTTAAGTAAATAGGGAATAGACGAAGGAAAGGAGTACGTTAGGAAAATTGGTTGATGAGTGACCCGGAGATTTTTAAAGGGTCGGGAAAGACAAGGCGTAGCCCAGGCACAACGCAGGTACCAGCCGTACAACATGCCGACGACTCGGTCCCAGGACGGTAAAGCCGGCAGTAGGCCGGAAGGGCCGTCGCAAGTGGCGGAAAACGTACATGCGGGGTTGTACCAGGAGGACCCAGAGGCCGGAGTGGTAGGAGGTCAACAGCGAACCCGTAAGGACCTGGTGTTACCGTCCGAGTTAAGCTCAGCCGTGAACGCAACCTTAGCCCAAGCACAGGAGACCTACCGAGCGTCGCTCGGGCAGCAAATGGAAGCGCTGAGATCGTCAATGCAAGCGGACATGCTAGAGTTCATGCGAGAGATCAACGCTGTGGTGGGTTCGTTAAAAGCGGAGCGAACGGCGAGTGATGCGAATGGAAGGAATCGGGGATCAAATGCAACCAGTCTGGGAGGAGGTCAATAGGAAGCACCCGCGAACCAGCAAGCACATCCAACGCACTTGTTCGTGGACAACGGAACATTGGAGGCCGATCAGAGGACCCAAGCCGATCAGAGACCCGTGGAGGAGTGGCTGTTCAACGGGATGGGCGCAGGAGCAAACCCTAACAGGAATCGACCGAGTTTCGGAGAGCAAAAGCAGATACGAAGATGGGGACTTAGCTTCGACGGTGATCCAAAGGGGATGCCCGTGGGCGAATTCATATTTCGGGTGGAGCATCTACAGACGTCGTATCAGGTACCGTGGGCGGAGGTGTTGAAAGCCTTTCACACATTGGTCAGTGGCCACGCAAGGGATTGGTACTGGATGCATGTTCGGACGGTAGGAATGCCGGACTATGGTCTCCAGCAGCAGTTTCAAGTTCGTCGAACAGAGTTCGAGCGAGAGCAAGAGCTCAGGGAACGCTGACAACGCCACGGGGAGTCGGCGGACCAGTACATCCAGGAGATGTTGGTGTTGAGGTCGATATTGCTGAATCCGTTCTCGGATTATGATCTAATAAAGATCATAAAGATCAATATTAGGGATGCAATTTCGAGGGTGATTTATCCAATGCAGATACCAAATCTCCAGAAGCTGCGAGAAGAGTGTGCGGACGCCGATAAACTGCTGGCGACGGACAAGGAGCGGTCCAGACCATGGGGGTAGTAGGCGCAGGGAAGATCACAAAGCACATGAATTGGATGCGAACACTCACGACCCGGAGGAACAGACCGAGGCATTGGATGCTGTCCATAGGACGAGGGAATCCGGAGGCGACCGCACCCAGCTGAAGTGCTGGAATTGCGCTCAGCCGGGTCACACTTATTTTGACAGTGATGTTTACACTACTATATATAAAGTTAACCAAGCGGTATTACCCGAAGCTAAATGGTCCGAGCGCAAGCCGATAAAGGAAAGGCAGCGTCAGTACGAGCTGGAGACGTTGCAAGGCTCACGTATTGGGGTGTTTCACGCAAAGGATCTGAAAGTAGCCCAGGCATCTCAGTCGATGGAGCCAGAGACTCTCAATCTCAGGGTGTGGGCGATGGCCTACGTTTGGGGCCCCTTAATTGAAAAAGCCCACCTGCTTGGCACTCCCGTTTCGGCGGAGTAATCCTGGAAACGGTAGTGTGGTGTTTTGGGTGGTTTTGGAGAGAGCCGATAGGTATCAGGGCTGGAGAAGAAAGAGACAGCGGCATCTATAGTGGATCCTGGGAAGGAAAAGGAAACGGGGCGAGGAAGAAAAAAAGGAAGTTTCCGGTGGAGAATAGTGGAGGCCGCACGTGCCCTGAAAGAAAAAAAGGAAACAAAATTGGTGATCGTGGTGATAACGATCCCACCAAGACATCAGCGGCAGGCATCAACATCAGCAGAAGCGGCGGACATCGGCAGCAGCATCCCGGTACTGGCCAGGCCGGAAAACTGGTGCGAGAACCCCCGGGGAAAGAAAGCAGAAATACACCCACACGAATCAATATCACACACCTTCATCCACCCACATCACACACAACCCTCGCATGTATACCCTCATTCATAACACATCACATAACATCACCAAATTTCACACATCTACACCCGTGAAGAAGAGCGGGACCCTGAATATGAAAAGGGAGCGAACTCAAAAGGTGGCGCTCATGGAAGGGTGGGACCCTGCTAGGGATAACGAAACCAACTATCCCCGCTGACGAAAGTGCCAACGAGGACAAGTCTGTCCTATAAATTAGATTTGTTTTTTTTTGTATGTTTTTGTTTTTGTTTTTGTTTTTGTTCTGTTCAATCCGTCCCCTGGCTTA
This sequence comes from Drosophila miranda, assembly GCF_003369915.1. Classification (NCBI taxonomy): domain Eukaryota; kingdom Metazoa; phylum Arthropoda; class Insecta; order Diptera; family Drosophilidae; genus Drosophila; species Drosophila miranda. Next base: position 25,019,275 of record NW_022881614.1, read on the forward strand.
TCGGGTCGGAAACACCCCTGAACGATAGGCCAGGGTAGCAAAGAGGCGGATCATAACAATGTATAATAGACCTTAAATTCTTCTGTATATTTACAGTATATTTTTGAAATGAGCCAGTATATTTTGGTATAATTCTGAGGGTCGTATACCGATAAATGACAACAATCCATAAACAAAAAATTTTGTGTAAACTAAAAAAAAACATAAGCGGAAGTTGAAGCAAACTCTTTTGCCTCTTATAATTTGTTAAATTTTTGTTCAGAGTATGGGATGCTAACAGGCCTTTACCAGAGGTGTAAGTAACTCTCCTGCTATGACACATTTCTGAACCGCAGACATATGTAAGTACGTACATATGTCGTGTTTATACTTATGTATCTTACGCACTTATGTATGTACGGACAGATATGCATACATATGTGTGCGTGAATCTGCAAGGCATTGTGCGGTGACTCCACCGATCGGAGAGAATCAGTTATAGGGTCCACATGCATATGTGCACTTATGTGAGAGCGTCGCGAACAGATTAATTAATTGCCCTTCATTGCAGACTGTTGCAGAAGTATATTCAGCCCAACCACACCAACAACGCATTTAATCAATGTTCTCCAACGGATTGCCGTGCAATCTGTCGTTTCCGAGCTGTCTCAGTGTTCAAAAAGACGAGATTGGTAATGAAGAGCTCTTGCCATCCAATATGGGGACTAGAGAGCCTGTCATCCTCAACGTCTACGATATGGTGAGTAGTTCTCTGGTACTCCAAGAATATCCAATTTGATTTGGGATTTGGGGTATTTTCAGTACTGGATCAATGAATACACAACGTCAATTGGTCTCGGCGTATTCCATTCCGGTGTAGAAGCATTCGGGACTGAATTCGCCTACGGTGGACATCCATTTCCCTTTACAGGGGTATTTGAAATATCTCCGCGAGATCATGATGAACTGGGGGACCAGTTTCAGTTTCGGCAAAGCATTCAAATAGGCTGCACCGACTTCACGTACGAGGAAGTGCGCCGGATTGTTGAGGAATTGGGCAATCAATTTCGCGGCGATCGTTACCACCTTATGAACAATAATTGCAATCACTTTTCTGGCTCTTTGACACAGGTATGATGTCACCCTTATTAGGTGCTACAATTCCAATATAACTTACGATTTGGTTTCAGATACTCTGCGGCCAAGAAATACCTAGCTGGGTCAATCGTTTAGCGCATTTCAGCTCCTGTGTGCCATTTCTACAAAGGTGTTTGCCCAAGTAAGCGGCTTTCATACCTCATTGTCCATTTGTACTGTACGCCATTGTATTGCTTCTGATTTCAGAGAGTGGCTGACACCGAATGCCTTGCAGCAGAATATAACCACAATCCAAGAGCGCGAAGACTGTGACAACAGTCCTCTTTGAGACATTACCTGATCGAAAATACGAATATCACTTGCGAACACCCCCCCAAGCGATCATACAAAGTTCACTCCCAATTGCAGTCCGAAGACCAACATTGTTAAGTTAAATTGTGCGAAATGACGTGCTACTCAAATTTACATAGGCATATATACATTCATTTCCAAGCCAACAAACGCCCCAAATCCAAACAAGAAAGAAACAAAAACAACTATTATTAATAGAATTAATTAGGCGAGATAGACATATACATATACATACTTACGTACATGCATAGATACATAGATACATATACATGCGAAGTGACTAAATTATTGGATATTGTAATTTGTATTTGTAATACGACTATTCAGAATTAAGATTAATTATTAAGTGGCCGGTTAAATCTAAGTAGCAGGCGAAGTCAGCAGCAACAATAGCAGCAGCAGTGTAATTTATAGAATTTTAAATTAACAACTGAAAGAAACATCGAGAAATCATTATTAGGCACTCGCTAAATTGTACTAACAAGAAAAAACCACAACAGACATACATATGTATATGTGGGTAAATGATATCAAATGTTGCCCAATTTACTGGTTTACGGAGGGGGGAATTTTATTTTTTGAATTCCCCGACCGACCATTGGAACTCGATTATGGAAATAGTTTTCTGTTTAAATTCGTTGTAGCATTATACAGAGCGCTCTCATAAGCAGCCGCATGTCTATCAAAACACCAAAATGATCTGTTATCAATAAATAATATAAATATATGTACTTGACATTCTGATATTTACACATGCATAAATACTATTATTAAACATTTTTAAAGAAAAATATATTTTGATCGAAAACATTTTTTTTGGATTTCATTCAGCTGTTTAGAGCCCAACTACCGATGATCATCAGGTGCACCTTAACTTTGAAATACTGTTCTTTTTTGCGTACCAATGTCAAAATATTTTCACTAAGCTCAGAAATACCATCCCATCCCTATTGGGTTGAATATGTATAAATGTGAAACTTGCTTAAGCTTAAGCTCCGTCCAGCCTCCGCTACGCACAATTTTCACATTATAAAGACTAAAATTTATAAATGCTTGCTAAAGTCGATACTTCGAATTTATTAATTGGGGCAGTGGGCCATTCATTCAAATACTCATAATAACTGTAGTATAATTTATGGTAATGATGGGAAGCTGCCAAAATTCTGCTCTAATCAACTTAGCAAAGTCACTCAAATAAATCCCATAAGATGCCAACAACTTTTGCGTGTAATATTTATGTGTATATTTTTAAAATCCATCTGGACAGGATTGGACAATTGAGAATAAATTAATTTGTTGCTTTAGTACAGTATATGATTAAAATTATGATAAATATATTAGGAATAGCTACGTACAATAGAAAAAAGTTACATCCGATTGGTCCTCGAACTAGTCCTTGTCTGATCAAACGAGACTCGAGACATTATTGTATAAGCCAATAGCTGACAATTCCTCCACATCGATATCGTCCGGTGGCAGGCGGTTCTGCCAGGCAATCGGATGTATGCTGAGGTTGGGCGTCGCAAGTCCTTGGGAATGGGGCGACTGTAGAGGCCTATAGGTGGCTCGATTAATGTATTCTCCGCTCATAGATATATTGGATTGGGGAGAGGTGAGCACTTTTCCCGCATAGAGTTCTTCATTGCGATAGAAATTTCCATTTGGTACGTAGCCAGAGCTGATCCGCCTGTGCTGAGGCTGTGGCTGAGGCGGCGGGGGCTGGGGGCGATGTGGCAGCTCATGGAAGTAGGTATCCTTTGGAATGTGTCTGTCGGGGAGGCCAAATTGGGGAACAATTCTGTGGGGTATGCTGTATGTTGGTGATGGGTTCAGCGAGGCAGCTTCAATGTGCTTGAAATTGTTGTTCAGATGGGACGGCGATCGCGAGGCCATCAAAGTTGCTGGATGTGAGTCCTGCTCCTGTCCCTGCTGTTGATTAGAGTCTATTGTGCTCTGTAGTTGGGCCTCCGTGCCTCTGATCTGGCCCACATTGGGCTTTTTGAGGCATTTGATTTCGCTGTTTCTGATCTCCACTTTGTTTACGGTCTCGCTGCCATTCTGCCTGATCGCCGCGTCTTCGGCATACTCCATAATGGGGTTCGAGTAGAACATGTTCGGTATGGTGGGAAAGCTGTCCTCCAGACAGAGCGGTTGTCTCTTCGTTAGATTTGAGACCCCTCGCTGACTGCTGGAGTGCGGCTGTCCAAGGGCTGCTACTTCGCAGGCCTGTTCTTTGTACAATAACTTATCGCCACAGATTCTGTCTGCACTCTCGTTAACGGCAGCTTCCTCCTTGCTCAGCTCCGCGAAGGAGGCGTCTTTGCTCAATGCCTTGATCACGGAGTTAAGCATGTTCTCTCCTCGGCCGATTCGATGATAATATTTGTGATAGTCGCCTGGGGGTGGGTGACTGCCGGTCGGTGATGCCTGCCAGTCCCAACTGTTGGAGTTCTGGGAGGGATTTGACGTCTCACTGGAGTTGGGATAGCGCCGTAACACGTGCGTGTACTCATCAAAGTTGGGGCTGTTTACACTCTCCTTGTCTTCTTGCAGTCGGGCTGAGTCGGCTCCCGGGGAGGGCGAGGAGAGCTGATGTTTGCTCTCCTGTTCGCTATCTCTTTCCATAATCAACGTGGTTTTCTCCAGTAGAACCCCCAATCGTTCCGACACTTTCAGGAAATCTAGCTTCAACTCGTCGAGCTTCGAATGCTCCAGATGCTCGACTTTTTCCGTCTGTTTGGCCTCCGCCCGGCATCGAGCCAGATCAACAGCTGCATCCTCTCTGGCCGCATCCGAGTCGTCATCTGTGTCACTATCGAGCTCTACTTCGGGTGATTGATGAACAATAGCTTCTACTGCCTGATCCTCCAGGACATCCACACTTCTGGAGTTGGTAAGCCTGCAAGTTTCATAATTTTTCTCTAGCTCGAGCAGTTCCAGGCTTCCACAACGCGAAATTTTCCGCTCGATCCTTGAACTTTTGTTTTGGTTATCGGATGTGGATCGCATGGGCTCACCTCTTCGCAGAAACTCGTTGAGATGCTGCCTCTTGTTCTCGCAGCGCAGCCGATCCTCGATCATTGTTCTCGTTAGCTGCTCTATCTGGTCATTTGTCTTGATGGCCAAGGCTTGGACCTTGTGACCCAAACGCTCCTTAGTCTTATTCACGTACTTTTTCAGGCTCTTGCGGTTGCAGTTGAGTTTGTTCTCAATGTGACGAAAGAAGGGACCACAGTAGCAGGTGTTGCCCACGCTCACGGGCCCCTTGTGTATGTGCCCGGCTAGATCCAGAAAATATTGCTCGCCCGGCTTCAGTGGGTCTTTTGGAAGGGTTTCCAGATTTGGTGAGGAAAATGCTCGCGGATCGGGAAAATAGTGGCAGCCATAGGGCGACCAATTAATGCCCTTATCCACTACATCCCTATCCCTATCCTTGTCGGACCTGCTGCCCGCCTTGTGCTTTTCTTTGCGGTTTCGGATTTTCTTCGGTGTATTCAATATCTCAATTATTTCGCGATAGTTCTTTCTGATAGCAATGTGCATTGGACAATCGCCTTGAGCGTTCTTGATCCCCAAACGAGCATCAGCCTCAAGAAGAATTCTGGTTAACTTTCTTCGGCCCATGGCGCAGGTGATGTGCAAAGCGGTGTCTCCGTTCAGGTTCGTCTTGTTGGGATCGCACAAGGCCGAGAGCAAAATCCGTGTGACCCCGGCATGCCCATAGCGGCAGGCTGTGTGCAAGGGCGTGTCGCCGTACTGTAAAGCCGATGTGAAACATATTACAGCTGGTAAATAATTACAAACGAACCGTCTCGCTTACATTGTTCTGCACATCAGGATCGGCTCCAGACATCAGCAGCTCTCTGGAGCTCTGATTGTGCCCGTTCTGGGCAGCCAAGTGCAGGGCCGACAGACCCTCGTGGTTGACAACCCCCAATTGGGCTTCAATTGTGTTGGCCACCCTTGCCTTGAGCCTGCTCTTCTCTTTGGGCTGAACCTTGGCTGTGGGTGGGGGTGCGCAAATCAGTTTAACACAGCGACTGAAGCCTCGACTGGCCGCCTCATGGAGTGGCGTGTTCCCGAGACTTGACTCCTTGGCCATGCGGTCTGCATTGGTGGACAGGAGAACCTCCAAGCGCCGGTCGTCCGCTGCGACCACTGCCTCATGCAGGGCTGTCCAGTTGCTGAAGTCGGGCTGAAAGGTTCAAGGGTTAAGCGCCACACAACTTGGACGTTGCTGAACTCACCCCAGAAATTGCGTTTGGCAGAGCTTCCTGTTTCTGAATGCGGGTCGATCCATGCTGCATCGTCTTCAGGCAATCAAGACACAACCACTCGAATTAAACTACCTCAGATGGCTGTGGCCATTGACCATTGATCTTGTCGGAGCCAGACATCAAGACTGTCAATTGTGCGATTACATACAAGTGTTTGCTTGTATGTGTCTCATATACGAGTACGTAATGGCGTACACGTAGTAATTACAATTTCAAATCAAAATACTCGTTTGTAAAACCGTTTTAAGAACCCTATCAAACACACAACTTGTTTCAACTCGATCCAAGAAGTTTCTTTCTTGGCACTTGCAAGAACTCGGCGATAGAATTACATATATATCCGGAGCGACTACATTTCACTTAATCCTCAGGTTAAAGCCAACTTGAAACTGCGTCTTGCCCCAAATACGATCCGATCCACTTTAACTTGGATTCTAAACTGCGCGCCCTTGTTTACACACTATTGGTGTCAGCTAGGACGCATGCGCACATGCTTCTGTTGAATCAGATTTCCAATTCCGTTTTTTGCACTATTTTGCCTACGTTATATGGAACGCCCAGGGAGATAATTTGGCTAAGCCAGGCCTAAAAGAAACTACAAGAAGAAAGCCATTCGGGCAAAATTGGCAACAGGTTTATCCAAGAGTGGCCATATGCGCAAATATCGCCTCATTCAGGCTTATCGATAGTTCAATAAGTTCAGGATTTTTGTCAGGGTGACCGTTTACGGAACCGACGGTTTAGTGACGATATATCGGTATATAATGGTATAATTTCATAAATTTTATTTTCAACGCTATATAGAAATGCAATAAAAACAATTATTTAAAATAAGGCAATCAAGTAGAAAATTGATTCATCAATCGTATAAAATTATGTGGGCGTGGCAAAATATTCTATATAGCTGGGAATATTCGACGGAATATCAAAATTGAGGAATATGTATAATAGAACTTGAATTCGTCAGTATATTACGGTATATTTTTAAAATGAGACGGTATATTTTGGTATATTTCTGAGGGTCGGACGGTATATTTTATTGAAAACTGAGCTCACAACAAATTTTTGTTTGTCATCCGCATTGAATTTAATTTTTAAAACATTAAAAAAAGTACAAGCAAATATGGCATTGGCTGAAATTTGTAAGATATCCAATGCTTCGTACATGAAGCCCACTGCCTGGACTTCGGCCGATGCAAATGAAGACTTGAAGACATTTTCGTGCAACTTGGCGAACCCCTACACATTGGCTGCTCCGCCATTCGAGAATGTGAGATCAAAAATTTCTCGCTTACACAGAAGATAATTTATATTTTCTTGTACCTTTGCAGCCTATGCTCAATTTGAATCAAATTCAAGCAAATTCTGGTAAAACCGGCATCAAAATAGATTTCGATCATGGCACCACAACCCTGGGCTTCAAGTACCAAGGAGGCGTAATTTTGGCTGTTGATTCACGCGCCACTGGAGGCCAGTACATTGGCTCGCAGACAATGAAAAAGATTGTGGAAATCAACGACTTTCTGCTGGGAACCTTGGCCGGTGGTGCTGCCGATTGTGTTTACTGGGATCGTGTCCTGTCCAAGGAATGCCGCTTGCACGAGCTGCGCAACAAGGAACGCATCTCGGTAGCCGCAGCCAGCAAGATCATGGCAAACATTGCCCACGAGTACAAAGGAATGGGTCTCAGCATGGGCATGATGCTGGCTGGTTATGATAAGCGTGGTCCCGGCCTTTACTATGTGGACTCTGAAGGTTCCCGCACGCCTGGAAATCTATTCTCCGTCGGCAGTGGCTCTTTGTTCGCTTATGGCGTGCTCGACTCTGGTTACCGCTGGGACTTGCAGGATAAGGAGGCGCAAGATCTGGGCCAGCGTGCCATTTACCATGCCACCTTCAGAGATGCTTACTCTGGTGGAATCATCCGAGTTTACCACATGACCCCAACTGGATGGATCAATGTTTCCAACACAGACTGCATGGAGTTGCACTACAAGTTCAAGAGTGAGAAGTAGGCTCAATAAAGAGAGTTGTGGAACTGTAGGAGAATATAATCATCCAGTCGATCGAAGTTTGTACACTATTGGAAAATAATAATAAAAACAAGTGGGAATAAATGTTCAATAGGCTTTTCATTGAATATTAGATTGGTTTTGTTCTTTTTCGGATCTCTGTTGGGTTATCATCTCTAGAGTCTCCTTGTGTCTCATCTCGGCTCGCTTCTGCTTAAAAGTGCGCTGGGTGTTCCTTCCGTCCACACGATTTCTTCGCAAGACACCACGTTCCATAGCCTGGCGTAGCTCTTGCGCCACATCAATGTCCGTAGGGATGTGAATTTGCCGGATCATGCGATTGCGAACCATAAAATTGTCGAATGGATGTTGCCCGCCATTGCGATCAATGAGAACGGCATTTGAGAGCTCACAGGTCATGTGTCCGTCGGCTATATCGACAACTCCAGCCACAGAAGTCTCATTTCGTAGGTCCATCAGCACAGAGTGTCCTTGCAGCATCACAGGCCAACAGTTGAGAGTGTTGGCAATAAAATACTTTTCTTGTGAACTGAATTTCTGCATTTTTATAGAATTTGCATGAATTTGATTCAAATTATTTACAGGCTGCAAGGGTACAAGGGCTGCTTACTTCTCACCACCGGAGACAATAGAAATAAAATTTTTTGGTTTTAAATCATCTCAAGGATGATCGGATTTTGATCGTAGCACTGTAGCCACATTGATCAGACAGGTCGACAATAGAAATAAAGGCAAATAAAGACAATAACTTTTGTTTTGTTCCGCAATTGCTCTGCTCGCCAGTGTGACCGCGGATTTATCGATAAAATATATCGTCCGACCCTCAGAAATATACCGAAACATACCGCCTCATTTTCAAAATATACCGTAAATATACTGACGAATTCAAGTTATATTTTACATATTCCACGTTTTTGATATTCCGTCGAATATTACTAGCTATATAGAACCACTAACCATACAGTATATAGATGTGCCAGTTCATACAACGAAAGCGTCACACACTGGCTAGCGCGATCAATACCCCAGAGTGACGTCATCATGAGAGAGAGAGAGCGCAGAGAGAACATCTTTGCATGTGTTAGTACACACGCAATATGTTTCGACAAAAATATGTGATTGTATGTTTTTTCAGATTTTTTGAACTCTCTCAGGTCTGGTTCTGTTTTGCCACCAGCATGTTTTAGTGTATGGGTGCACATGCATTCTCACGTACTTTGCGTGTGTGTGTTTAGTATTGCTGGCCGCTAGAACTGAAATTTGAGTTTGGGTCTTTTGATGGACTGACCTACCGCCACAAAATAAATGAAGAACGGGCAGGGGGTGGGGGTATGGTACACTAGGGCGCGGGAAATGAAATAAAAGCTGTTATTTGTTTGATTTATACCACAAAATATAAAATATTACAATAATATAATTACACATTTATTTCCTTATTTTAAACAGGTTTATTATAAATTATAAAAATTATGCAAACGCCGTCGGTTCTCGACTTTTTTGTTTATTATAACTAAAACAATGATGTATCTAAATATACAATATAAGAAAAAATATATATGTATATACTTAAATAAATATGCATAAATATAAATGGAATTGGTTTTACATATATTTCAAATCAATTGTCAATCGCGCGCTTTCCGACGGGAATCTGCAAAGCAAAATTTAGATGCCGGTCGCACCTTGAATACTCTCATGGACAATACCCATAAATTATCTAATTCAATTATAAAATATCTTATGTACATACATATGTACATAAATATTAAAGTTTATTACATTCGTATATTTTATTTTGATATATTTAATCGGCATTTCGAGACAAAGTCTCACAAATTCAATTTAAAAAGAAGCATAGTCCAAAAATGTATAATTTTAACTGCTTTAAATTTTCCGATCCGTACTTTGTACACCGAAATCATCTGCTCAATCAGTTTGTATTGATTTTGATTAGAAAAAATTGTAAATGGTTAACAGATAGGATGATAGGGAATCAAAATGCAAAATCATACGAGAAGAAGCTCAAAATTTTGCGGCAGTAGGATTTTTTATTTCATTTTATAAAATGTATGTAAGTTAACGACAAAGTTGCCAAAAAACCAGCAACCGACACGAGCCGCTCCAGATCGCCAAAACTGCTGGATCAGCGTCTGGACGATATCCGCCAACGGCGAGGGATTCCGAGAAATACCTCGCCACGGCTGAACTGCTGTCGTTGCATCGCTGCAACATTCCGCGGTCGCGAACCCACAGTAAGAATAGGGCCTCAAAATATATTGAAAAGTAGTCTTTAATTATTCGTCAAATAAAGAACACGGACTTCGTCCGCAAGAAAACTCTGTTGGACAGAATTTCGCTGCCGTTGCAAGGGATGTTCTTGTACCGAAAAGTAACGAGGGGAACGTTGTGAGTTGCTGCGGACACCGCAACTCTACAGTTATACCCGATACTTAGTCAGTATGGCTCTCTTCCGGCAGACGCCGCTAATATTAAACGACACGACAAAGAGTGCGTGCGAGAGAGACAGAAAATCAGTCTGAGCGTGACGTCGGGCGCTGCGTAGCCAGTGGAAATTGATTTGTTCCTTTTGGCTATAAAAATTATCTGATCTGGTCCAGATTCAGCAATCTGATAGATATGGTCGTTATCTATGATTCTGCGTTTTTAGTTTTCTCGAATGTGCAATATTGTGGATGCAACAGATTTTCGTTCTTTGTGGGGGCGGAAGGGGGTGGGGTGAAATTCTGAGATATACGTCTTATAGTGAGATCTAACAGAAGTGCGGATACCAAATACCAAAACGGTCAAGGTCCGATATCACAGGAGCATTTGGCATTTGCATTTGGCAAAACCGACCATGAAACCTGTGTGTTAGAGAGAGACAGAGCGAGAAAGAATGAAATTGTTTTCTTGATTCTGGCTATAATAATTATACGATCTGGTTGAGATCTTACATTCTAAAACATATAGTCATCCTCTACGATTCTGCGTTTTTGGTTTTATCGTATCTTTAAAAATGTGGATGCCACAGATTTTCGTCCTTTGTGGGGGCGGAAGTGGGCGGGGCGAAGTTTTGAAATATTTTTGTAGCAGTGACATATCACAGAAGTCTGGATACAAAACATCGTTGCTCTAGCTCTTACAGTCTTTGAGCACTAGGCGCTGAAGGGGACGGACAGACGGACGGAAGGACAGACGGACAGACAGACATGGCTCAATCGACTCGGCTATTGATGCTGATCAAGAACATATATACTTTATGGGGTCGGAAACGATTCCTTCTGAACGTTACACACATCCACTTTTACCACAAATCTAATATACCCAATACTCATTTTGAGTATCGGGTATAAAAACGCAAACATTCATATGTAAGGTTTATTTGTAACTAATAAATGCTCTGCTTGCAGGCAGATAGAGACCGAACGAAAGGGAGAACAAAAAGGGAGATAAGAGAACGTCGCTTCGTTACGTCTCTCACTCATACATACGTCTACATACTCATATGTCTGTCAATACATGCGTGCATTGCTAGAGATGGTCATTCTTCAACACCCTTCCTCAATGCGTGCATGCTTCCATTTAACTCAATTTAAACTTAACAATTTTGTAAATTCGACATGCTTTCTCTTAGGGAGATTCTTGGTCAAGATATCTGCAATCATATCTGTTGTACTAGCATACTTTAACTTAACTTGACCTTCTTCTACAATCTGTCGTACAAAGTGATATCTAATATCAATATGCTTGGTCCTTGAGTGATGCACTGGGTTCCCAGCCAGCTCTTGTGCGCTCAGATTATCGCCATATAAGGTAGTTGAGGTAGCGTCATCTCCACAGCCAATTTCAATGATTAAGCGACGTAAGAATATGGACTCCTTACACGCAGCCGACAGTGCCATGTATTCTGCCTCCGTGCTGCTAAGTGCCACGCTGCGTTGTTTCTCAGATCGCCAAGAAATTGGGCCACCTGCCAAAAAATAAACATAGCCCGTATACGACTTCCGGTTAGTTCGATAGCCGCCCCAATCCGCATCCACACATCCAGTAAGTGGCTGGTGACACCCTTTGTAAAGTAGTTTGAAGTTCATCGTCGCTGCCAAGTACCTCAGAACGTGCTTCACACCAGCCAGATGCTCTGCGTGCGGATCTTTGTTCCTCTGGGCCAACTTTGCAACTGAATGCAAAATGTCCGGTCTGGTTGTGAGTGCCAGCCACATCAGCTCACCAATCATGGATTGATACATGACAGGATCAACCTTTTGACACTGCTCATTAGTACAATCCACCTGGAACCCCGCATCCAACGGAGTAGCCACTGGTCTACATTCGTCCATGTCGTGAGCTTGCAATAGTTCCTTGATGTATTGCGAGTGGCCTATGGTGATAGGCCCAAGCTCACCTTCACGGTGCACCTCCATGCTTAAAAACAGCTCTGGAACACCTTTGTCGATACATTCGAACGCATTTGAAATAGCCGATTTGATACCGAGCATGTCCTCTTTGGACTGACATGCTATAAGTAAATCGTCAACATATACCAAGATTAACGATAAGTTACCTTTCCCTCTCTGCTGGTAGAGGCACGGCTCGTTGTCACAGGAAACAAAACCCAGATTAGTCAGGACGCCATTCAGCTTCGAATTCCATTCCCTTCCTGACTGCTTCAATCCATATATTGCCTTTTTAAGCAGCATAGCCTTCGCTGGATAAGCTCGATCAATGTACCCTTGTGGTTGCTTCATGTACACCGTATCGCTCAGGTCACTGTTGAGGTATGCCGTACATACATCCATTTGGTTGACATATAATTTCAATTCTGCTGCTAGCGCAAGAATAAATCGCAGGCTCTCCAGTCTGCAGACTGGAGAAAATGTTTCCGCATAGTTTATGCCGTACTGCTGGGAGCAACCTTTTGCCCCCAGCCGCGCCTTGAAACGTTCGATTTGACCATCTTTGTCGCGTTTCAGGCTATATACCCACTTGCATCCAACTGCTCGTTGTCCTGCCGGTAAGTCTGCCAACTGCCATGTCTCGTTTGCCATTAATGCCTCATATTCGCGTTGCATCGCTTCGGACCAATGTGATGCATGAATACTGATCAACGCCTCCTCGTAGGATACTGGAATCTTTACGTCGCTGGCAACCAGAGCACCAAGAATGTTGTACTCCTTTCTCGGACGGCCAGGTTTGCCGGTCCGAATCAGCCTTGGTCTGCCAGGTCCAACGCGAGGAGCTGGCTCATCTGACTCAATCTTTTCTGTTGCGCTCTCGTACCCATCAGTACCGCTGCTACTGGGATTCTCCCCGTCAACGCTTGCACCATGGCTGCTGTCTCCACCGCTGCTGTCAATGTCATCAGTATCGCCGCCTGACTGCATGCTAACTTCTGCCTTCGGAAGTTCGAATGTGACTGTATCCTTGTCGTCTTGGATCTCGTCAAAGAGAACATCTCGCCTCTCAATCACTTGATGAGACACAGGGTCATACAGTCGATAGCCCTTAGCCGCTACTGAATATCCAATCATGCGATATTCTTTGCCTTTTGGTTGAATTTTACTCTTCCTTGGACCCTTGTCCAAAGCTACTGCAACGGAGCCAAAAACCTTTAGATGACCAACAAAAGGTTTCTTACCAGTCCACGCTTCCATAGGCGTCATACTGGTCAGCGCCTTGGTCGGTGATCGATTCCGTACATACACAGCTGCGTTGACTGCCTCAGCTCACAAGGATTCGCCTAATCCTGACTGGACCAGCATACATCTTGACATTTCCACCAGAGTGCGGTTTGCCCTCTCAGCAACGCCGTTTTGCTGTGGAGTGTACGCCATTGTCAGCTGCCTCTCAATCCCATTAGTTTTCAGAAATTCATCAAACGATTTGTTGACAAATTCACCGCCATTGTCGCTCCGGATACATTTGAGACTTTTTCCCGTTTGCCGTTCAACCAGGGTTTTGAACTCGACGAACTTCTGGAAGACTTCATCCTTTGTCCGCAGGAAATACACAAATATACGCCTTGATTTGTCATCGATGAAGGTTAGAAAATAATTTGATCCAGCAAGCGACTGTGTGCCAAAGGGCCCGCACACATCTGCATGAACTAGTTCCAATATATCTTGAGCTCTACTGGTGGTTGCAACAGGAAATGGTTGCGCATGAATTTTGCTGACCATCCATGTTTTGCAATTCATATTCGCCGGGAAACCCATATTTTCAATGCCGCGCACCATTCCTTTGCTGATCAAATCTTTCATACTACTGATGTTCAAGTGGCCGTACCGTTTATGCCACAGGGCACCATCAGCCTTAACCGCCGCAAAACAGTTGTTTTGTTTTCCTCGAAACATATACAAGTTTCCAACTCTGTTCGCCTTTACAATGCATTCGCCATTTTGGATAACTCGTGCATATTCTTGTCCAAAAGTGACGAAACATTTATTCTGTACAGCGCTGCTCACCGAGAAATAATTTCCATTCATTTCGGGCACATAGAGAACATTCTTTAACAGCAGCGTGCATATCTCTGTCTTCAGCTCTACTTCCCCTTTTCCTTCAGCTTTTAGGAAACCGGAGTCAGACAGACCAATCATTTCTGTGTGTTTCTCGAACTTTGTGAATAACTGTTTCTCACAACACATGTGGATTGTGGCACCACTATCCAAACACCACATACTCTTTTTCAAATTATCTGCGTCCAACGCATTTAATAGACTGCACTGCTTGTTCTCCACTCTTGCTGCCCTTTCCACATTTTCGCTCTCCTTCTTACACTGAGCCTTCATATGCCCGCGCTCACCACACTTGAAACATATCATTGTATTGTTTCTCTTCTTTAGCGCTCTGTGCGCGGCCGGCTTATGTACTGCGGTATATGCCTTTGCGTATTCCTTTTGATCTTCTGTGTTTCCCTTTCGTTCGCCTTCTTCCTTCAGTTTTACGCATAGAACATCGAAAGTCGGCAGACTGTCGCGCGTCTCTATGGCGACAACGAAGTTTTCGAATTGTTCTGGAAGGCTTGACAACAAAACAATTGAGCGCAGTTCATCATTTAGCTCGATTCCTACTGACCCAAGGCCATCAAGAATATCCACGAACTCATTAATGTAGCTTGGAAGGCTTTGCCTTTGGTCCATGCGCTTGCTTAGCAGTTTCTTGGACAGTTGGACCTTTCGTACAGGTCCACTTGGTTGATGAACACTCTTTAATTTGTTCCATGCTTCGGACGACTTACTGCAATTTTTAATGTATCCCAACTGTGAAGTTTTTACACTCAATGTGATCATGGCCAGCGCCTTTTCATCCTTGGCCTGCCAATTCACACCTTCGGGAACATTTGTTGGTAGCAGGTCACCAGATGCCACACTCCACAATTCAGCGTGCACCAACACAGACCGCATTTGAATACACCAGGAGTCATAATTTCCCTCCTCTAATTTGTCTATTTGATACATCCCGCTCATTGCTGATTATCGTTTAGTCTCTGAGTCACACGGATGTTAATAGTTCGTAACTAAAACGTAACAAAATACGAACCTGGGCCCATAACCTGTTGGACAGAATTTCGCTGCCGTTGCAAGGGAAGTTCTTGTACCGAAAAGTAAAAACGCAACCATTCATATGTAAGGTTTATTTATTAATAAATGCTCTGCTCGCAGGCAGATAGAGACCGAACGAAAGGGAGAACAAAAAGGGAGATAAGAGAACGTCGCCTCGTTACGTCTCTCACTCATACATACGTCAACATACTCATATGTCTGTCAATACATGCGTGCATTGCTAGAGATGGTCATTCTTCAACAAACTCAATACGTTGAATTTATTAATATAAAAATTTTACTTGTATAAGTTTATTATATTTTGCTTATTTTTTATTTTCATTTATATGTATGTACATACATATGTAACAGATTTAATTTTAGGCGGGGAACATGGATGTGACTTAATTACTTAAAAGTCTTGAAATTAAGTCATATCAAGTCGACTCAAAGGTCAGATTAATTTTTGACCCCATTTAATATATAATGGCCTCCTCGTGGTGTTCCCTGGGTACCGATCTTCAATCGGGAGCCAATTTGAGCGGCGAGTTTAAGTACATATGTATGTATGTATTTACGTATATATATGAAGTTACATATATGAACATTCTTAAGGCATATCCTCTATTTATAGAAAGAAATATATACAGTATGTCAAGAAACTCTTTACACACTGAAAAGAAATTAAATTTTTTGACTTTGGATAAGAAAATAATGGCCTTTGGTTCAAATTTATCAAATTTTTTTAATTCATAACCATTCAGGGATTAATTATAAAGTAGTTAGTGAAAAAAAAATAACAAAACTATAAATAGGTAACTTAAAAAATAACAAAAACAATGATTACTCATTTTTGACACTGTCAAGAAAGTCTTTACACAAAATATTTTCATTTTTTAAATTCAAAATTCTTCGTAATTATTTAATATATTTAACTTATTTTAATATTTGGTATGTCCACCCTTAGCATTGACTACATGCTGGAGCCGTTTTTTCATCGAATTTATCATTTTTTGTAGGTCATACTAAAGGGAATCTTTTGCCACTCTTCCAATATGAATTCTTTGAGCTGATTGCGGTTTTTGGGCTGTCTTTTTCCCACTTTCTTCTTCAAATAGGCCCACAAATTTTCAATGGGGTTAAGATCGGGACTCTGGGGTGGTGTATCAATAACTTTTCCACAGTTGTAAAGCAGCCAAGCTCTCACATTGGACTCTTTATGTTTGGGATCATTGTCTTGATAAAACTTAAATTTGGCCCTATTGTCCGTAATGAGACCAAATTTCTCCGCACTGCTTTTTAAATTTGTTTTTAAAATTTTGAGGTACTGTTTGGCATCCATTGTGTTCTCAATAAATTCAATATTTCCCACTCCTCGGCTAGAGATTTTGTTTCGTCGCAAAATATGACGTCATCCCAATACTCTGCCGGCTTACTGATCATGTTAACAGCGAAAGTGAAGCGCTTTTCCACATTGACCGACGAAAGCAGCGGTTTTTTTCGTGCCACTCTGGAAGAGTATTTATGGCGTAGAATAACCTGGCGTACTGTTTCGTGTGAAACAACCAAGTCAAGTTCTTCGTCAAGTTCCTTGGCCAGAGTCCTGACCGATATTTGCGGATTCTGATTAATTTTCCTCATGATTATGCGGTCTGCCCGTTTGTCTATCTTCCTTTTACGGCCACCTCCAGATTTGGTTTCCAGTCTCCCTTCGTTCTTCGCGCGACTTAGGACATTGTAAATTGTTTTCCTTGATACTGAAAACATGTCTACCATGTCTGCAACAGATTTGCCCAACTGGTGATTATAGTAAATCAACTGGACAACGTCAAAGCTTAATCTTTTGCCAGGCATTTTATAGTTTTGTTATTTTTTTTTCACTAACTACTTTATAATTAATCCCTGAATGGTTATGAATTAAAAAAATTTGATAAATTTGAACCAAAGGCCATTATTTTCTTATCCAAAGTCAAAAAATTTAATTTATTTTCAGTGTGTAAAGAGTTTCTTGACATACTGTATATGTATTTATGCAAATTTATTTATGTATATATATATTTTTTCTTATATTGTATATTTAGATACATCATTGTTTTAGTTATAATAAACAAAAAAGTCGAGAACCGACGGCGTTTGCATAATTTTTATAATTTATAATAAACCTGTTTAAAATAAGGAAATAAATGTGTAATTATATTATTGTAATATTTTATATTTTGTGGTATAAATCAAACAAATAACAGCTTTTATTTCATTTCCCGCGCCCTAGTGTACCATACCCCCACCCCCTGCCCGTTCTTCATTTATTTTGTGGCGGTAGGTCAGTCCATCAAAAGACCCAAACTCAAATTTCAGTTCTAGCGGCCAGCAATACTAAACACACACACGCAAAGTACGTGAGAATGCATGTGCACCCATACACTAAAACATGCTGGTGGCAAAACAGAACCAGACCTGAGAGAGTTCAAAAAATCTGAAAAAACATACAATCACATATTTTTGTCGAAACATATTGCGTGTGTACTAACACATGCAAAGATGTTCTCTCTGCGCTCTCTCTCTCTCATGATGACGTCACTCTGGGGTATTGATCGCGCAAGCCAGTGTGTGACGCTTTCGTTGTATGAACTGGCACATCTATATACTGTATGGTTAGTGGTTCTATATAGCTAGTAATATTCGACGGAATATCAAAAACGTCGAATATGTAAAATATAACTTGAATTCGTCAGTATATTTACGGTATATTTTGAAAATGAGGCGGTATGTTTCGGTATATTTCTGAGGGTCGGACGATATATTTTATCGATAAATCCGCGGTCACACTGGCGAGCAGAGCAATTGCGGAACAAAACAAAGTTTATTGTCTTTATTTGCCTTTATTTCTATTGTCGACCTGTCTGATCAATGTGGCTACAGTGCTACGATCAAAATCCGATCATCCTTGAGATGATTTAAAACCAAAAAATTTTATTTCTATTGTCTCCGGTGGTGAGAAGTAAGCAGAGAAATTTCTTATTTCCAACGAAGATAATTTAAGTTTGCTTGTGTACCCTTGCAGCCTGTAAATAATTTGAATCAAATTCATGCAAATTCTATAAAAATGCAGAAATTCAGTTCACAAGAAAAGTATTTAATTGCCAACACTCTCAACTGTTGGCCTGTGATGCTGCAAGGACACTCTGTGCTGATGGACCTACGAAATGAGACTTCTGTGGCTGGAGTAATCGATATAGCCGACGGACACATGACCTGTGAGCTCTCAAATGCTTGCAAATGTTTTGCAAAACATCGATGCATCGCTCAACATCGGTACCAGCAAAAACACCGGAAAACATCGGTAAACATCGGCAAAAAAAATTCGATGCTCGATGCATCGATGGGTTTTTACATCACTAGCTGACCGGCCACGGCCAGCGATCGCCCGCGTCGTTTGAACTTAAAGGAAAAAAAAACATAATCGGCACTCCAAACACCGTTCCACATTAAATGTTATTTTGTTCTGTGTGTTGTCCTTTATTCAGTATTTAGTATTAGCTTAAACCGTTTAACGTAAAATCTTGGCCATTGAGAAAAATATGTAAAACACCAACACCTTTCACGAACCTAAATCTGCGATCAGCTGCTCAGTTCCAGAACATTAGCCCTTAGTGGGTGACGCGGGGGTCCCATCAGTCCACCGTATTTGGTCGAGCGATTTGTGGAAAAATATCGTTTATTGTTTATGTCCCGGGGACCCTTAACAAGAGCTCTTGGTAGGTTAAGTCTCCGTTGGGGCCCGAGTTAAATTAACTCCCGTAAAACTGAATCCACTCATCTACACATATTCCATTACGTATGGGTGAGGGTATCCCTGTTGGTTGAACGAAATTTCAGCAGTTATTTCCGGGTTTGCCTTTGTTACGAACGTTTTGGTGTTTCTTTTTGGTTAGTGATAATTTTGAGTATAGCTATTTATTAATGAGAAAGATGAAATTGTCAATTTATGATTATTAAAGCTTGGATATATACTGAAGCATGATGCCGTAAATTTAAAATAGAGGGAGGACGCGTGGCCATGGATTAGGCCAGCCGTTACCGTTCCAGCAGAGGGTGGCCAAAATGAACGTTGTGTTTGGTCACAGGTAGGGCGGGCGCGCGAAGTGATAACACCCAAGCTTCACCCACTTGATAGCCGTCTGTTTATGATTTTCTTTGTCTTTAGGTTGTTGTTAGTTTTGATGTCCCGAGAAGTAGTATGTCTCCATCTTTGTCTACATTTGGTGGGCAAGGGGAACTACCCAGCCCTGGGGTCGACAGCTAGCCGGCATTGCCCCCTGGGAAACAAGCCAAGTGTAACAAATGGCGCCCAATTTATTTCCGAATTCGCATGCATCTGGACTGACGCAGGTTCGGGTGGTATTACAACAAATGTCACTCGGGCTGGTAAAGGCAGATGCGGGAAATGAAAAAAAAATAAATTTTGTGGAGAAGACGACAGCTCGCGAAGTGCAGTCTAGCTGTCCCGGCGGAAGTCGCTGCTGCAGGCTTAAGGTGAGCGTAAAGCTGGTCCTTAATGGCGCGGGGTGATTGATGCTAGGGATGGATAGACGGAGGCAGTTAACGGAAATATAAAATATGTGATAGGGACTTACGAATTACAGTTGAACATTTTGTCGCTATTCGATGTCGCAAGTGAATGTAAGTCACTGCCGTTCAAAAAAAAAAAATTGACAGGGAGTTTGCGACGGACACATTGCCTGGTGGACTGTGATATCGAATAAATCTGTGATGGAATGTGATATTGGAATAAGTTAGAGTAAGTCATGTAGGTAAATGTTCATTGTAGTTTAGCACCTGCTTGTTTAAAACAAAGCCGCTTTCGTGTTTTTGAACCTGTTGTCTGTCTGCCCAGAGGTGGTGAGGAGTAGGTGGCCCGGGAGTCGTAAAAACAACCCGCGATGCATCTGTTGTCATGGAAGATCGGTATGATGGATGACAGGAACAAATCACAAGCAAAGTGAGCTCATGCACCGTGAGGCTTCTCGTTTATCGGCCATCGCTTAGAGCGATGACTAGAGTAGATGACAGGCCACACAAAGGTGGTGTTCGTAATTGTAGGATATCCGTAGGGCGACTGTCAAGTGGAGCGCAGAAACTGGAGCGGTTACTGGTCCCGGCTAGTCACGTGTCCCCCTCTTAATGAATCTAGTAAGAAGAAGAAGAACTGTTAGGAATTTTTGTTGTTAGGTTTTGTGTTGTGTTGAATGTGTTTGAAGTTTGAGTGTCTTAGGTGTCGATCGAATATACATGTATGTTGTTATTTATTTATTTATTCAAATATTTAATTGCATATATCTCGTTAACGGCGCTAGTTGGCGCAATATTTATATCGGTATTTATTTATTTATTTATCGGAGTATTTATTGGTCCGAAGCGCGGTGTTATTTATTCTTACTAGTTATTTCTTTGGGTATTTATTTCTTTATTTATATATATTATCTTAGTTTAGGAGTTTCCCTTTTTATACCCGATACTCAAAATGAGTATTGTGGTATATTAGATTTGTGGTAAAAGTGGATGTGTGTAACGTCCAGAAGGAATCTTTTCCGACCCCATAAAGTATATATATTCTTGATCAGCATCAATAGCCGAGTCGGTTGAGCCCTGTCTGTCTGTCCGTCCGTCCGTCTGTTCATCTGTCCGTCCCCTTCAGCGCCTAGTGCTCAAAGACTATAAGAGCTAGAGCAACGATGTTTTGGATCCAGACTTCTGTGATATGTCACTGCTACAAAAATATTTCAAAACTTCGCCCCGCCCACTTCCGCCCCCACAAAGGACGAAAATCTGTGGCATCCACAATTTTAAAGATATGAGAAAACCAAAAACGTAGAATTGTAGAGAATGACCATATCTTTAAGACTGCGGAATCTGAATTGGATCGTATTATTATTATAGCCAGCATCAAGAAAACAATTTCATTTTTTCTCGCCCTGTCTCTCTCTAACACACACGTAGCATAGGCGGCTTTGCTTAGAGTAAAACATTACAAAAGCTAGAGCAACCAAATTTGGTATCCACACTCCTAATATATCGGACCGAGACGAGTTTGTTTCAAAATTTCGCCACACCCCCTTCCGCCCCCGCAAAGGACGAAAATCTGGGGATATTCAAAAATCTCAGAGACTATTAAGGCTAGAGTAACCAAATTTGGTATCCGCACTCCTGTTAGATCTTACTATAAAACGTGTATCTCCAAATTTCGCCCCACCCCCTTCCGCCCACACAAAGGACGAAAATCTGTTGCATCCACAATATTGCACATTCGAGAAAACTAAAAACGCAGAATCATAGATAATGACCATATCTATCAGATTGCTGAATCTGGATCAGATCAGATCATTTTATAGCCAATAGGAACAAATCAATTTGCAGTGGCTACGCAGCGCCCGACGTCACGCTCAGCCTGATTTTCTGTCTCTCTCGCACGCACGCTTTGTCGTGTCGTTTAATATTAGCGGCGTCTGCCGGAGGAGAGCCATACTGACTTAGTATCGGGTATAACCGTAGAGTTGCGGTGTCCGCAGCAACTCACAACGTTCCAACTCGTTTTTTGTAATATTGGTGTTGCTCGGTGCAGATGCCACAAGAAGGGGGTAGTCGACAGTATCATACGCGATCACGCGTAAACAAAACAGTGGACCAGATAGGAGAAGTGTCAGGGGCGATGTTTGATCAAGATCGGGAGGAACTTGGAGCTGTGGGTGGGAAACGTGAAGAGGGGTGCGATCCAAGCAGGCGAATCACGCTCACAGAAGGGGCCTGCGCAGAGAAAGTAGAAGAAAATAAAAATGAATTAGATAGACGTAAATTGCATGCTAGGTTAAGGAACTTATCATATGAAGAGCGCTTAAGAAATTATTTAGAAAACCCGAAATAGAATATTTTCTGAACTACGAGTGGATGGTATGCGAGCACTGTCGGTGCGGGTGAGAAAGGCGAGATCCCGGTTTAAGCAAAGGCGAGCTATGAGGAGGCAGGTGATTGCTTCAGTAAAGCGTTGTTGCAAGAAAGACCTGAGAGTTTTCGCAGAAATCTCTATAATGGGCGAGTCCGTGCGAGGCCTGTTGGATTCAGGCGCTACACACAGCATGCTAGGGTGTAATGGTCAGGAATTCCTGGAAAAGCTGGGCGTGGAGGCTCGTCGATATTCTTCTATAGTGAAGGTAGCGAATGGGGAAGATCGCACAATCGTTGGCCGAGTAGAATTACCGGTGAAATACAAGGGAGAGGTAAAAAGATTAAAGTTTTTCGTATGCCCTTTCTTGGAACAGGAAATTTACTTGGGGGTAGACTTTTGGCGGGTATTCTCATTGGCTCCTGAGGTGATGGGAGAAGGTACAGTAGGGGCATCTCACAGATTAGTGGAAGAAATGCTGGCTGATCAAGTCGCTCACTATGTGGAAGGCCCGGAGAAGGAGATAGTGCAGGAAGAATGGGAGTTGTCAGAAGAGCAAAAGGCAGCCTTGGATCAGGTGAAGGCAGATTTTCTGACTTTCGAAGCCGTAGGCCTGGGGAGGACGTCGAGAGAGACTCACAAAATTCAGTTGGTGGAGAAGGCCGAGCCTGTGAAGGATCGACATTACCCGCTGTCGCCAGCGATGCAGGAAGTGGTGTGTGGTGAGGTGGACAAAATGTTGGCTTTGGGAGTCATCGAGTACAGTGATAGTCCGTGGAGCAACCGTACCACCGTGGTGCGAAGGCCGGGCAAAAATCGTTTCTGTCTCGATGCCCGAAAGCTCAACAAAGTAACCATCAAGGACGCTTACCCACTTCCTAGCATCGAGGGGATTTTGTCGCGTCTCGATCAGACGATATATATCTCCAGCGTCGACTTAAAATTCGCTTTTTGGCAAATCGAGCTGGACGAGCAGAGTCGACCATATACGGCGTTCACGGTGCCGGGACGGCCTCTGTACCAGTTCCGTATGATGCCCATTGGCCTCTGCAACGCCGCACAACGCCTATGTAGACTGGTCGATAAGGTGATTCCAGTTGAGATGCGTTCAAACGTCTATGCGTATCTCGACGACTTGCTGATTATAGCTGAGGACTTCCAAACGCACGTGAAGATTCTGCGACAGGTTGCCGAGCGTCTACGAGAAGCAAATTTAACGATAGGGCTGAGCAAATCTCATTTTTGCTATAAAAACATTAAATACCTGGGATTTATAGTGGGAGGAGGAGCGCTGAAGATGGATCCGGATCGTGTGTCGGCCATTTTGCGCATTCCCGAGCCGCGATCTGTTCGAGAATTGCGTAGTTTCCTGGGAACTGCGGACTGGTACCAGCGCTTTATGAAAAACTATGCTGAGATGGCCGGTCCGCTCACAGACGCCCTGAAAAAGTCGGGAAATGGAAAGTTTAAATTGACGGAGGCAAAACGAGCCATGGGGGAGCTAAAAGCTGCACTCACCTCGGCACCAGTCCTGGTACACGCGGATTTCAAGCGGCACTTCTACATAGAGTGCGACGCCTCACATTATGGGGTAGGAGCCGTACTCTTCCAACAGGATGACGAGCAGAACGAGAGGCCCATAGCGTTTTTCTCTGCCAAACTGAATTGCCACCAAAAAAACTACTCGGTGACAGAGAAGGAGTGTCTGGCAGCCCTCATGGCGATCCTTAAGTTCCGTCCGTACGTAGAGCTTATGCCGTTTACAGTCATAGCTGACCACGCCAGTCTCAAATGGCTCATGACCATGAAGAACCTGGATGGTCGCTTAGCTCGTTGGTCCCTTCAACTGCAGGCCTTCGATTTCGGCATAGAACACCGGAAAGGAGCGGACAATGAAGTGGCAGATACATTGTCGCGCAGTATTGAAGAGCTGGAAGTGGATCCGAGTAGTATCCTGGGTTTTCAAACGGTGGAGTTTGAATCTGGAGAATATCAAGAGTTAAGGAAGGAAATAACAGAGAACCAAGACCGCTTACCTGATCTCCAGAATGTTGACGGCATGATATTCAAGCGCATGCGCTTTGAACGATTGGATGATCAACTGGAGGGCGCGTCTGGAAATTTTAGACAAAGCACATTCGGAAGAGAAGACAGCGCACGGAGGAATCGCAAAAACCTTGCACTTATTGCGTAGACAGTTTTACTGGCCGAACATGGCGGTAGAGGTGCGGGATTATATCCGACGGTGCACCGTGTGCAAGGAGTCGAAAGCGCAGAATTATTGGATGCAGGTCGGGATGGGGCAAGAAGTGGTCACTGAGCGCCCATTCCAAAAACTTTATATTGATTTTTTGGGCAAATATCCGCGGTCAAAGAACGGTCAGGCGTGGATATTTATTGTAGTTGACCAGTTCTCTAAGTTCACATTCCTAACATTGGATGCAGGTCGGGATGGGGCAAGAAGTGGTCACTGAGCGCCCATTCCAAAAACTTTATATTGATTTTTTGGGCAAATATCCGCGGTCAAAGAACGGTCAGGCGTGGATATTTATTGTAGTTGACCAGTTCTCTAAGTTCACATTCCTAAAGACCATGACCAAGGCCCCAGCAAAGGAAGTTGTAAGATTCCTCGTTCACGAGGTGTTTTACAAGTTTGGAGTGCCGGAGATGATTCACTCGGACAATGGGGCTCAGTTCGTCTCGAAAACTTTTAAGGATATGACCGATGCATTCGGAGTCACTCATATGAGGACGCCAGTGTATTCTCCGCAGAGTAACGCAGCCGAACGCGTGAATCGCACAGTACTCAGCGCGATTCGGGCGTATCTGGAAGACGATCACCGGGACTGGGATGTGCATCTGCCGGAGATAGAACTGGCTATTAGGAACTCGGTTCACGAGGCGACAGGCGTAACACCATTCTTTGCAGTCTTCGGGCAGCAAATGTATTTGCATGGGTCATGCTACAAGCTGGCAAAGCGACTGCGGTCAATCGGCGAGAATGACATATCGCTGCTGGAGGGTCAGGACAAGCGACAACTCATCCAAGAGAGGATTCGCGCTAGTTTACATCAGGCATACGAGCGTAGTAGGGTAAGGTACAACCAGCGAGCTCGGGTGTTTTACGCGAGGCCGGGACAAGAGGTATTCCGCCGAAATTGTTTGTCCTTAGTGACTTCGGAAAAGGCTTTAGTGCCAAGTTCGCGCGCAAATTCATCCGATGCCGGGTAGTGAAGCCAGTAGGAGAGAACGCGTATGCTCTGGAGGACCTTAACGGCCGTCCCATAGGAGTGTACCACGCCAAAGACCTGAGAATGTAGTGAGGTGTGGGTGTGGCATACGTTGGGCGCGGCAGAAGAATGCAGGGCACGCCGGCGTGTGCTCAATAGTGGGCATGCCCACGCGTATGTTGTCCCTCCTGGGACTGACGACATACTCGTGGTGGTGTTCCAGTCTCACCTGAACGATAGGTGGCCAGGGCTGAGGGCGACGCGCCGTCTAGCGGAAGTCCAGGGAGGCTCGATGGTGTATGGGGACATCGGGGGGAGCTGGAGCCGTACTGGGGATATAAGTAATAGAATAGGATTAGTTATATGTATTAGTAAGGGGAAAAAGGGGATAAATAGGAGTGAAAATATTAGAAAACGTGGATTGGATTATGGAAATCGTGGAGCGTGGACGGAAGAGTAACGTCGAAATTTGAAATTTTGTGCTTAAAACAGAAAGTTTGAAGTGAGTACAGAAAAAAGCGGGCGAGAAAATAGGTTGTAATGCAGAAAATTTTACTCACAGCCGGCAAGGAATATAGCCACCAGAACCGGGCCAGAAGGTTTCCGGGAGAGGAACACTGGAGTTCGAGAAAGTCGACTGCAGAGAAGAAGACTGTCCAACATGAACCTGAGTGAGTTCGTTCCAGTTGCGCGTGTGTGAGCCAAGTAGCGCGGGACGTGTGAAGGGGGAGGGTAAAAGAGGACGATTTAGCTGCCAGGGCGATTCTAGCCACACCGCACGATCGTTGCATCGCCTTCAAGTGAGTGCCACACGTTTGGTCTCATTCACCACGTAAAAACCCCGAAACCCTATTCACACACACACACGCGCACACGTATACACGACCTATATAAATTTAGGGCTGACCGGCCACGGCCAGCGATCGCCCGCGTCGTTTGAAGGAAAAAAAAACATAATCGGCACTCCAAGCACCGTTCCACATTAAATGTTATTTTGTTCTGTGTGTTGTCCTTTATTCAGTATTTAGTATTAGCTTAATATGTAAAACACCAACACCTTTCACGAACCTAAATCTGCGATCAGCTGCTCAGTTCCAGAACATTAACCCTTAGTGGGTGACGCGGGGGTCCCATCAGTCCACCGTATTTGGTCGAGCGATTTGTGGAAAAATTTTGTTTATTGTTTATGTCCCGGGGACCCTTAACAAGAGCTCTTGGTAGGTTAAGTCTCCGTAGGGGCCCGAGTTAAATTAACTCCCGTAAAACTGGATCCACTCATCTACACATATTCCATTACGTATGGGTGAGGGTATCCCTGTTGGTTGAACGAAATTTCAGCAGTTATTTCCGGGTTTGCCTTTGTGTCGAACGTTTTGGTGTTTCTTTTTGGTTAGTGATAATTTTGAGTATAGCTATTTATTAATGAGAAAGATGAAATTGTCAATTTATGATTATTAAAGCTTGGATATATACTGAAGCATGATGCCGTAAATTTAAAATAGAGGGAGGACGCCTGGCGTAAGCCATGGATTAGGCCAGCCGTTACCGTTCCAGCAGAGGGTGGCCTAAATGAACGTTATATTTGGTCACAGGTAGGGCGGGCGCGCGAAGTGATAACACCCAAGCTTCACCCACTTGATAGCCGTCTGTTTATGATTTTCTTTGTCTTTAGGTTGTTGTTAGTTTTGATGTCCCGAGAAGTAGTATGTCTCCATCTTTGTCAACATATGGCGGGCAAGGGGAACTACCCAGCCATGGGGTCGACAGCTAGCCGGCATTGCCCTCTGGGAAACAAGCCAAGTGTAACACAGGGTATGTGTGCATGGAATGGGACTCATTGTTGTCAACCGGTTATGACAACAGTTTTGTACACTATTGGAAAATAATAACAAAAAGTGGGAATAAATGTTTAATAGGCTTTTCATTGAATATTAGATTGGTTTTGTACTTTTTCGGATCTCTGTTGGGTTATCATCTCTAGAGTCTCCTTGTGTCTCATCTCGGCTCGCTTCTGCTTAAAAGTGCGCTGGGTGTTCCTTCCGTCCACACGATTTCTTCGCAAGACACCACGTTCCATAGCCTGGCGTAGCTCTTGTGCCACATCAATGTCCGTAGGGATGTGAATTTGCCGGATCATGCGATTGCGAACCATAAAATTGTCGAATGGATGTTGCCCGCCATTGCGATCAATGAGAACGGCATTTGAGAGCTCACAGGTCATGTGTCCGTCGGCTATATCGACAACTCCAGCCACAGAAGTCTCATTTCGTAGGTCCATCAGCACAGAGTGTCCTTGCAGCATCACAGGCCAACAGTTGAGAGTGTTGGCAATTAAATACTTTTCTTGTGAACTGAATTTCTGCATTTTTATAGAATTTGCATGAATTTGATTCAAATTATTTACAGGCTGCAAGGGTACAAGCAAACTTAAATTATCTTCCTTGGAAATGAGAAATTTCTCTGCTTACTTCTCACCACCGGAGACAATAGAAATAAAATTTTTTGGTTTTAAATCTCAAGGATGATCGGATTTTGATCGTAGCACTGTAGCCGCATTGATCAGACAGGTCGACAATAGAAATAAAGGCAAATAAAGACAATAAACTTTGTTTTGTTCCGCAATTGCTCTGCTCGCCAGTGTGACCGCGGATTTATCGATAAAATATATCGTCCGACCCTCAGAAATGTACCGAAACATACCGCCTCATTTTCAAAATATACTGACGAATTCAAGTTATATTTTACATATTCCACGTTTTTGATATTCCGTCGAATATTACTAGCTATATAGTACATTTAGCCATGCCATCATAATTTTATGCGATTGATGAATCAATTTTCTATTTAACTGGTGTATTCTTAATACTTTTATTGCATTTTGCGTAAAAAGAGGTTTTAGCGAAATAAATAAATAAGTCAAACAAAAAACAAGTAGCGAAATAGGTCAATCAAAACAAACGAAAAAGGAAAATGCTCAATTTTGATATTCCATTGAATAATACTGACTAACTAAATCTCTCAGCAATGCCCACATAGTTTTATCCCATTGATGAATAAATTTTCTACAAGATTGGATAGTTTTTAATCATTGCTTTTATTGTATTTATTGTAAAAAAAGGTTTAAACGAAAAAGTTCAACAAAAAAAGAGTCGCTATATTGCGTGTAAGCCGTAGTATAGGCCTTTGTATTAATATTGATATGAAGATAAAACGAAACTAATAAAGACCTTTTCTCAAATTGAAATTTTTTAGACATATTCATGTATATGATGAGTGTTTTGTATATATATCTCGATCCTGATACCTATTCTTGGTCCCTACAAGAAGAAAATAATATTAAATAATATTGAATAATATTAAAAAATATTAAAAATATATAGTTTTTGCCTGGGATAACTATGTTTTATGTGGACGTTGACATGCAATGACTGCATCTTTCAAGAGGCGATGCAGTTACTGCACCGTCAAGTGGCCCGTGTGACACCAGCAGAAGGCTGTTACGCGCGGATCCCAGGCAAAACGCAGCCCTCCTCCCGCCCAACCGACCGAGGGGCGCTGCCGCATGACGCGCGGTGCGTAGCCGAACCAAACGCGAACATGCAAGAAATATAGCTATTAGACTAACATTCGAGGAAAATTAGTACTAAACTTACTAAGAAACTAAGCATGCAATCAAAGTACAAATACCACTACAGTTACTAATTAATAGAAAGGTGTGTAAGGATTAATAATTTAATAAGAGGAAGAGAATTAGTGGTGGATATAATATGGTAGAGGGAATTATAATCCGAGCATAAGACCCTAAACGGTTCATGCAAGGAATAATTCGATCTACAAAGTGGAAGGAACAACGGTATAAAATTTCTAGTCAGTCTAATAGGAATCGTGAAGTTTATGCGGCTCAACAGATCAGGGCTGTCTACGACGCACCCGACCAAGTTGTGCATAAATATCACACCAAGCATTTTTCTACGGTTAACTAAGGATGGGAGGTTTACTAATAGTAGTCTACTAGAGTAAGATGGGAGTCTTACACCCGCATCCCAGTTAAGGCCCCGCAGAGCAAAGAGTAAAAAGTTTTTCTGTACTGATTCTATACGGTCCTGGTGTACTTTGTACTGAGGGCACCATACACAGGAGCCGTATTCTAAGATCGGACGAACAAGCGAGGTATAGAGAGTCTTTGTTATATAGGGGTCGTCAAATTCCTTTGACCACCTCTTTATAAACCCAAGCACGCTCATGGCCTTATTTACCATGGTAGAAATGTGTTCGGAAAACTTTAACTTGGGGTCTGACATAACACCCAGATCATCCACCAGGGTAATTCTCTCAAGAGAACCACCAAATAGGGTGTAAGGAGCCAACAAAGGGCTAGAACGATGAAATGTCATAACTTTGCATTTCGAGGCATTAAGGTGTAACAAGTTTGCACAACACCATGACTGAAAGTTATTGAGATCGGATTGCAAGCGAGAATGAAATGAAATTTCCTTGTACTGGACACAGAGTTTAACATCATCCGCATACATAAGTACTCGAGAGTATGTTAATACTGAAGGTAAGTCATTAATAAAGAGTGTGAAGAGTAAGGGGCCTAGATGGCTGCCTTGTGGTACTCCCGAAGAAACCTTTACTGGGAAAGAGAGGGAGTTTTTGAAGAGGACTCTTTGAGACCTAGAACAAAGATAGCTAGAAATCCATCTCAGGAGGTTGGGCGGAAACCCTAAAAGGTCAAGTTTATGCGCTAAAAGGGAATGGTTTACAGAGTCGAATGCTTTACTAAAGTCGGTGTAAATAACATCCGTCTGTAAGTTACCTTGAAAGCCTTTAATAATGAAAGAGGTAAACTCTAACAAGTTCGTGGTGGTTGATCGCCGCCTTATAAATCCATGCTGAGTTGGAGATATAAGTGACTTGCAGAGATGTTGCAAGTGCGGAGTTAAAACCTTCTCAAACATTTTAGGAATAGCGGATAACTTTGCTATACCTCTATAATTTTTTGCATCAGACTTGCTACCTTTTTTATGGAGAGGAATTATAAACGATTCCTTCCAGATCGGGGCGAAGCAAGAAGAATCAATGGATAGGGTGAATAGTTTAACCAAAGGTCCACACAGAGCCTCGGCGCAGTACCTGAGTACACAACCTGGAACCCCGTCTGGACCCGGTGAAAACACCGGCTTAACTAGTCGAAGATCATGAAGTAGGGAACATTCATTTAACAAGGGACTGAAAATGCCGTTCGACCTCGGTAAACCGTATGGGTACGGGTGACCAGAGTAGCTTTCCTCAGAATAGGTGGTTTGGAAGAATTGGGCAAAAAGATCGGCAATTGCCTGATCATTATTTGCCGACGTATTACAAAATGATAGCGAGGATGGGTGTGCGGACGTTCTACGCTTACTGTTTACGAAGCTGTAAAACTGTTTAGGGTCCTGAGAAAAACGTATCCTGCATCGAGATAGGTAGTTCTTATAGCATTGAGCATTAAGAACTGAAAAGTTTGACCGAGCTAATACATAGCGAGAGTGAGAAGTAGGAGAACCCACTTCTTGAAATTTGTTATATAGTCTTGATTTTAAGTTTTTTAGACTGGATAACTCTTTGGTAAACCAAGGTGGTTTTCCAGATCTAGTCGGACAAGAAAGCGGGACACAAGAATCGAAAAATGTGCCAAGAGCATTGTAAAAAATGTTTGTGCCTTTTATGATATCAGTGCACAAGTACAAAGCGGACCAATCAAAATCCCTAATGAGGTTATTAAGCTTCGCAAACTCGGCTTTACGAAAGCAGCGGACACGTTCGGGCAGCCTACTCGACCGATCCAATACAGTTGGTCCTATATCTAGCGACACCTCGAAAGTAGGGTGGTAGGCGTCTTCAGGTATAGTGAGCGGAAGGGCTCGGGTTAACAACACTATGGTCGGATCCGATACAAAGCACAGATCAAGCAATCGACCCAAGGAATTATTCACATGGTTGACTTGAGACAGGGATAGGTCAAGCAAGCCGTCAACAAAGTCATGTCGTGACATGGGCACTAGGATACTAGACTCGTTTACCGAAGACCAAACAGTTCCTGGCAAGTTGAAGTCACCAAGAACTATCATACGATCTTTATCAGATAGCGAGGAAGAAACAGCGGTTAAAGCGGACAAGTGTTGCTCATAAATTGAAATATCCGAAGAAGGTGGGATATACGAGCAAGTAATGAATATAGCGAAAGCGGGAAGAATCAGTTTTACACACAGGAATTCCAGTTCCTGTTGAACTTGGACTGTGAAGTGTTCCGACGTGAAGTAAGAGTCCACTGCAATTAGAACCCCCCCTGCCCGTCGAGACGAACGGTCCTTTCTAAAAGTTGTGTACCGACCTGCCAAAACCTCGGAACTAAGAATGTCCGGCTTTAACCAGGTTTCAGTAAACACAATAACGTGGGAAGCAAATGCAACACTATCCCGGAAAAGAATGCTGAGCTTACTACGCAAGCCTCTTACATTCTGATAGGTTACTAAAAGAGAAGTTAGTTTTTTGGAAAGGTGGAAGGTGTCACTATGTTCATAATTCTATAACATCCATTTCCCCCAGGGTATGTGTGCATGGAATGGGACTCATTGTTGTCAACCGGTTATGACGACTAATTCCTGGTTATTCTTTCTTCCGTCGAATATTCCCAGCTAAATCGAACATTTAGCCATGCCCACATAATTTTATACGATTGGTGAATCTATTTTCTACTTGATTGGCCTATTCTAAATACTTGCTTTTATTCGATTTCATATAACGTTGAAAATGACAGAATATACCATCATATAGCAAGGGTGCCAACTTGTTTATAATAGAAAAATGTACAAAGTTAGGTACATTTCGGCACATTTTAAGATATCTGGAATTAAAACTAAGATTGTAGAGTGGTTTGCAGCCTTGGGCCTATATAGCTGTGCCACGCTCCAGATTCTGTTTGATCTCTGCAGTGTGCTCGCCATAGAAACGGTCCAGCTTCTTGTTGAACTTGGAGTTGCGCTCGTTGATGAAGTCCACATTGGCGTCGTCGTTGTATATGCGCCTTCTCGAGTACTTCTTTCTGCGTTCTATTTGCTGGTCCAGATCGTTGACCATTTTGTTGATGGCTGACGGAGTGTCTTTTGTCAGGGCATGCAATGTTGTGTGTGGACCTCCGTAGAAGGCCTCTCCGAGCTCAGCCTTTTGTTTCTCATACTTTTCCATGTCTCGTGCGGGCATACCTTTGACCAGGCGGCTGTATTGCCTTGCTGTTTGTGCCTCATACGTGGAGAAGCCTAGGTCGGGGTTGCCCTTGCGTTTTTTTCTTCTTTTCGATGCGGCATCGATGGCGGACACCTCCAACAGCTTCATGCGCTCATAGTCCTTGCCGGCGGCTTGGGCATCTTCGCGAGCCTTGTCATCTGCCAGAAGCCACTCTGCTTGGCGTTTTCGAGCTTCCCAGTTTTTCGGCAGTTTTTTACGGGCGTCCTCCGCCACAACTTCCTGATGATTGTCTGTGCGGGCTTCCTGCCGTTTCTTGTGCAGATCGAGCAGACGCGCCTTGCGTTCTGCCAGTTTGTCCGAAGCAGATTTGCTCTGCTCCATTGTTCAATTTGTAGTGAAACTAGTTTAATTATTTAAATTTTGTGAATTTCTTTGTTTATCTTTCCTTGTTTTCTTCTCTGGTGTAAAACCACGTTGGCATCTCCAACAGAACAGCTGTCTGGCAACTAGTTGGCAGGGCCAGCATTTTGCGCGAACATGCGAATGTGCTGTTTATGAACCAACACGTGCGAGGTTTGTTTTCTTTTTTGCTAGGAACCAGCCACCAAAATGAAGTTTTCGTACAAAGTAAGTTGCTATAATCTGTATAGAGCACTTAACCCAACCTCTGCTGTTATAGTTTTCCAACTTGTTGGGTACAATTTATCGCAATGGTAATTTGGTCTTCTCGCCGGATGGCAATTCAGTTATTAGTCCCGTGGGCAATCGGATAACGGTGCACGATTTGAAAAAGTAGGTTGCAAGAATTTAATGGCCAACCGAATTACATTACCCTTAACCATCCCATCAGCAATAAATCGCGCACCCTTTCGTTGGAGTCCCGCTATAATTACACAAACATTGCGCTTTCTCCCGATGGAAGACTGCTGATCGCTGCTAACGAGCAGGGCGATGCTCAACTCATCAGCATGGTGTCCTGCACGGTGATACACAGGCACAAATTCCAAACTGGCGTGCAGTGCATCTGCTTCAGTCCCGATGGAAAATATTTTGCCGTGGCGCGTGAGAATTTGGTGCTCATCTTCTGCGCACCAGGAGAAATAACCGGAGATTACAACCCGTTCGTGCTGAAACGGAGCTTCCTCGGTGGCTATGATGATGTTACCTGGCTGGATTGGTCTTCAGATTCGCGGCTACTGGCCATTGGCTGTCGTGACAGCTCGACAAAGATCTGCGCTATCAACTACACAACGAATTTCCGCACTTACAACTTAACTGGGCACACGGATGGCATTGTATCCTGCTTCTTCGAAGCCAATAGCTTGCATCTCAACACAATCAGTCGGAATGGACAGCTTTGTTTGTGGGAATGCAGCTTGGCCCCATCGGATTTGGAGGATCCAGAGAAACCCGAGGTGCCAGCTCCAAAAAGCAGGAAGCTGGAGCAAAAGGACTCGGACAATGAATCCGAAGACGATGTAGAAAACGTGGTAGAGAAGCAGGCTTTAAAAGAAGACTCGGCAGCTATCGCCCTCGATGTGAATGAACTGAAGGACGAGGCAGTTAAGAAGATGCATCCCTTCTTTTATAAAAAGCTGGCCCGACACTATCTGGCTGATGAACCCCGCAAAGAGCAAAGGGATGTCCAGTTGACGGCAGCCAACTATAACAGGCGCACTAAGGTCTTGGTCGTGGCCTTTAGCACCGGAGCATTCTACCTCTATGAGCTACCCGACGTGAACATGATTCATTCGCTGAGCATTTCCGACTATCCCATCTCGGCGGCGATATTCAACTGCACTGGTGATTGGGTGGCCTTGGCGTCGCGTGAGATCGGACAACTATTGGTCTGGGAATGGCAAAGCGAGCAGTATATTATGAAACAACAGGGCCACAGCAGCGAGATGACCTGCATTGCTTACTCTTCAGATGGCCAGTACATTGCCACTGGCGGTGAGGACTCCAAGGTGAAGCTGTGGAACACCCAAAGCAGCTTCTGCTTCGTCACCTTCAGTGAGCACACCAGCGGTGTGACTGGCATTCAGTTCAGTAGGAACAAGAAGTTTTTGGTCAGCAGCTCCCACAGTGCGTGCTTTTGATGTCATCAGGTAGGTTTTACACCGTACAGTTCTTACAGAAGACGATATCTAACATATGTTGATTTTCGTAAAGATATCGAAACTTTAGGACCTTTACCTCACCGAATCCCGCTCAATTTTCCTGCGTTGCAGTGGACTATTCCGGCGAGCTAGTTGTAGCAGGCGGGCAGGATATCTTCGACATATTCCTTTGGTCGGTGAAAACGGGCAAACTTCTAGAGATCATCAGCGGCCATGAGGGTCCAGTGGTCTCGTTGGCTTTCTCGCCAGTAGCTACATCTTCCACTCTGGTTTCGGGTTCTTGGGACAAGACAATCAAGATTTGGAACTGCCTGGAGAGCAATAGCGAGCATGAAACCATTGATGCTGTCTCAGACGTCACAAATGTGACATTCAGTCCCAGCGGTGAAGAGGTGAGAACGAAAGATATGCCGCACCTAGATCATACTACAATACACCCCTATTCAGATTGCTGTTGCCACATTGAGCGGTAACATAACCATTTTTGACATCAAATCTGCCAGTCAAGTGACCAGCATAGAGGGACGCAATGATCTGAGCAGCGGTCGCATGGAAACCGATGTGATAACAGCCAAGAAGAATGCCCAAGCCAAGTGAGTCCTCGTAGCAATCGAAATCGTTCAAGTTTCAATTTAGTTAATTTCAGTTACTTCTCTACCATTGAGTACTCTGCGGATGGGGAGTGTCTGTTGGCTGCTGGAAAGTCTCCCAATATTTGTATTTACCATGTTAAGGAGGGCATCCTCCTCAAGAAATTCCAGATCACTCAAAACCACAGCTTAGATGGGCTGAATGTAAGCATTTTCCAAAAGCACATTGATTTAATGTAATATATAAATGTATTTTTTGCTACTTATTAAATTAGGATTATATCAGTCGGAAGAATTTGAGCGAATTCGGCAATATGACTTTGGTGGAGCATCGCGAAGAGTTTGAGGGCGGAAAGGTTGCCATTCGATTGCCTGGTGTACGCAAAGGAGATATGTCCTCCAGACGCTTCCAGCCCGAGGTGAGAGTGTTCTCTGTAAAGTTCTCGCCCACTGGTCAGGCCTTTGCAGCTGCTGGAACGGAGGGTCTCTGCATCTATGCCTTGGATAAAGGTAAGCTATATCTAAAGGGTTTAAGATTGTTTTTCCATATGTTCACTTCATTTTGTTTCCCATTCAGGCGTTGTCTTTGATCCGTTTGACTTGTCGCTGGAAGTGACGCCGAAGGCGGTCCATGAGTCTCTCAAAAAGCTGAACTTCACAAAGGCGCTGGTTATATCCTTGAAGCTAAATGAACCCAATTTGATTGCTTTGGTGGTGGAGCGTGTGCCGTACAGGGATAGTAAGTAGAATGCTAAATCGTTTTTTATATCCATGGGCCAGTCCTTGTCAGTTGGGCAATCTTCGGCCTTGCCGTGTCTAAAAATAGCAGCGACACACTGTCATGTGCCAGAAATTCATATTCGTACAGGTGTGAGATTGTATGTACGGATGGAGGTTGTACATACTTTTTTTGACGGTCAGACACCAATAGTATAGCAGGATTTCGGAACGTGTACCTCTAGCTATGCTCTAACTAGCTCGCCGGAATGTCGTGGGATCTTTCCTACTCTCCTATTTGCTATACGAACACATTCGAAAAGATGTTTTAGGTACACTTGATTTAATGTTCAAAAGGAACTCTACAAAAGAAATCAAAAAGAAAATAATGTGGATTTTAACTAACTGTTTAACCGACTACCGACAAATAGTCAGGTTATATTCCGTCGCTCTTGAGGAACTCAGATGACTTTGACCCCTTCTCTACCCTCCCTACCTTTAGTATGCCGTTTAATCGACAGCATAACCCTCATCGAGCGCATCTCTTTTTTGATCATCGGACTTCCTCAGGCTCTACTCAGGACAAACACGAAAGGTTTAATGTTCCATTATTATCTACTAATTATTATTTAATAATTCAAAATTTAAGGGTTTGGACTTCATGGTTTTCCAGATAAGTATAAACTTAGCATAAAGTAATTAAATAAAGAAGGAAGAAATAGTAGCAAGTTATACCTAGTTATATGTATATATGTATATAGGACTTATGTGTAGAGAATATGGCGTAAAAGAAATTAAATTGGAAAGAAGAGAAAAATATGATAATTATATAACTAGAAGGCAAACGTGAAAGAAAAATTAGTAGCCGATCCGCTTTAAATTATGGCACGGATATGGTTGTTTTATATACCGGAATATAAGTTTTATAAGACAGATATATATTTCGAAAATACTCGAGAATTCCGTTTAAGGAAGTTTCGTAACTCACTCATACTTTATACGAATTATCCGGCGTGTCCGTTGAGCTCAAGGGGCGACGTAGGAACATATTCTGAGGAAGGGAGAACATTTATGAATATACAGGTCTTCACTTCTAATTCGGATGAAACACCGATTTTCTTTCCATTTCCATACCCGTACGACGACGAATTGCCACTCAACGGCTGATCTTAAAAAAATGTGGTTTTCATTTGCGCTAATTTCTAATTATGGGTAATTATATACATTATTGGTTTTTTTTTTCTTTTTAAACCTATGCAATACAAAAATAGTTAGTGCGTAGCCTAATCTTTAATAAATGGAAAATCTCACGACGAGACTCAAAACTAATACTTCGGTACATTTTCACACGACGACTATTAAACGACAGTGTGGATCGCCGCAGAATAATGTTTTATTTTCACAGTTTGAGAACCACTCCACACACTGCGAAGAACTACATGCGAAAGCCTTAGCCGCGCGCTTAATTCATAAGCGAGAAGGGTGACGAGTGCGGCATATTAGTTTCTCCGAATTCGCAAGAAAACCATTCTTCTCGTCTTACTCCAAAATGTACTTCAGCTCAAGTATGCATCCACATAACTTCGGGTTTCACTCTAGTATATCTTCGGACGGCTCTTTCTGGTTTAGTTGGTTGTAGTTATCGTTGGTTTATGTAGATGCTGGTTTCTGGGAAATCCGAGGTCTTTCCCAGATCTACTAAGAAATCGATGGACTTTGACGACCTCGTTCTTGGAGGGGGGTCAATTGGTTTTTCTTTCCCAGTGTCGAACGTAGTAAGATTTTCAGCGAGATACGAGACTGTTAAAGCTGTGTCACTATTGTAAGGTCCAAATACCTTTTATTTTTCTTAATCCAAAAGGAATAATGCAGTCCACCAGAACTTCAATTTACTTGGCACGTGTTTGATTGCACAACGTTTTCAAATTCACTTGGATATATATATTTGTATAAAAAGACACATCCGAATTCGCACAGCTTCACTATAGCAATGATCTAGCCAGAAGTTCTATTACTTGCATTAGCCCTTACGATCGGAACTTTACCTTCCACAACCAACGGGGTAATCGTACGATTTTAGACAAAGCTTACACCTTGCTTCCCTAGATAACGGAGTAATCGTACGATGCTAAGCAAAGCTTACACATAGCTTCCCTAGATAACGGAGTAATCGTACGATGCTAAGCAAAGCTTACACATAGCTTCCACGACTAACGGAGTAATCGTATGATTTCTAGTAAAACATAACTCCCACAGATCCACGCTGCTTCTCTAAATTAGACATTAAGCTGAAGAGCTTCCATTGAAGAATGGAAGCTTTAACTACTGCTCTCTTGTAATTGATCTCTTATCTTGTTTTTGTAAAGAGCGGAGTTAATGTTAAACGCGAGGGCCGTACTTCCCAAGCTGTTCTCTTGAGTTTTAGAGTCACAACTGGCCACTACACCACAGTTGAGGAAGCGCTAGTTTTAACTGGCGAAGCCTAAACGGAAAAAGGACAGGTGCCTAGTGTTTCACTTGTATGTCTTTGAGGTGAAATATTCCTAAGTTTTTACCCTGTTCGTTCTTCAGTTGATAATAGGATGAGCCAACTCGTCTAGATACCACGGCTGAAATAAAAACCGGCGCTAACTTTGCATTGAACTTTTTAATAGCATTGCTTTGGCAGAAATTGCGGGCAAGTACTGGCTCTCCAACCTTAAACTCTACTTTCCGACAGCGTAGATTATATCGCCTAGCATTTTGTTCATGTGACTCTTTCACCTTTTTCTTTGCCGATTCGCGAATAATTTGTAGTGCTTCCGGATAACTAATGCGGCTATCCTCCGATAAGAGTCTTAAGCGGCGAAGCAACTCATAGTCTTTGCCATTCAGAATCATATTTTGTCCAAAGGTTAGGAAATAGGGCGAGTACCCGGTGCTTTGGTGAATGTTGGATCTGAGAGCAGCACTGATTTCCGGTAATTTGGTATCCCAAGTGGAATGATCCCGACTTATGTAAGCTCATATAGCTGCTAACACCGATCTATTGAGTCTCTCACTGGCATTCGCCTGTGGTGAATATATCGCCGTACGAATATGTTGTATCCCAAAGCGGGTTAGAAAAGCCTGAAAGGCTCCAGAAACGAATTGAGATCCGTTATCTGTTAATATCACCTCCAAATGTACTCCAAATGTACAGAACAAATAATTTTCGAGGTAATCGCACACCCGATTGGAAGTAAACACCCTAAGGGGGCATAGGAAATGAAATTTTGTGAAGTGATCTACGATAATAAGTAAACCAATATGCCCTTTCTTGGATCGGGGATATGGACCCAGCAAATCCATATAAAGCTTTTGAAACGGACGATCAGACACCATTGGTTTTCCCATGGGTGGTTTCAACACGGTGTTCGGGTGTTTGGTGTGACGACACACTTCACAATGTAATGTGTCCCGGTGTTCTGGTGTGGTAGCTTTCGAGACGCATTCCACAAACTAGACAACTTGCATAGATGTTATGGTTAGCACTGTGTGGGATCTTTCGGCTAGGGCTCGTCGGATGGGGGGATCTTTCAGTTGTTCCAGCTAAACACATACAAGAGATTCTGGTGCTAACCTGGCCGTTAGGTGTTATACAAATCAAATCAATAGTGCCATATGCATCGCCTCACGGAGTTAGGTCTTGTAATCTCCGCGTTTACCCACCCTACCATGTTAACTCTGCTCGCCTATTTCTTGTGTTAACCCTTAAACCTCTATATGTTCCCCCTTCCCAATACCCCTGTATAGTTATTCTACTCCAATTTCATGTTGATCAATCTTCAGTGTAATTTTAATTTTTAACTCCACTCCAACTAACAACCATCCTCAGCATCACCTCAAATCTTCATAACATCTTATTTATCTACAGTTACAGCAACTTAATTTTAGGGGTTTTTTTATATATATAAAGAGGAGAAAAGTTTAGAAGAACAAATCAAATAATAAGCAAAGCGGTGTTTTTCTTACTTTTAGTGGTAGCTTACGTTTGGTTTTCCATCGCTGCAACAGGCCTGCATGCATTGATGTGTCCTAGATTAGATTATAATGTACAAAATTTAAATGCAAAAAAAATAATAATAATAGCAATAGTAGCTACGGTTGAATTCAGTGTGTGTGTCAATCCTTTTCCTTGAAGACATCCGATATGGATATGTCTGTGCCTATCCAGGCCACGACATAGAATTTCAGAGGCAACTGTATGTCCTCTGCCAAGGTCAAAAATAAGGTTGATCGCAAATTTTCGTTGTGCGGCAGAAGTTTGACCTCCGTTGGATAACTTTCGTCAATATTGAATTACACTGGAGAAACCAAGATCGACTGGCAAAGCTCAGACCCCTTTTGGCGAAGAAAAATTTTATCAGCCACATGTCAAAGCGGGGGGTTATGTAATTACCGTTTGGGGCTTGAAACCGGGTTTATCTTTGGAGAACCACAGATTTTTCGGCTTTTCAGCACACTGATCTTAATTTTTTTTGGGGCAGCTTGGCATGTGCACCCTACTTTCGACGATTTTTTGATTTAAATTTTTCTTTTTTTTTTCAGACACGTGTATAACCTTTTATTCTTTTCTTTTCTTTTATCTCGCCGTACCACCAAACTGACCTTCCACAATTTAGTTCCATGGATTGAATGATCCAGCGCTTGAGCTTTGATTTTGTTTCTTCATCCCATTC
This sequence comes from Drosophila miranda, assembly GCF_003369915.1. NCBI lineage: Eukaryota > Metazoa > Arthropoda > Insecta > Diptera > Drosophilidae > Drosophila > Drosophila miranda. The sequence goes on from NW_022881614.1 coordinate 25,060,075, forward strand.
TAAAGCACAAGGGCTAGATAACCCAAAGCTCGCTCTCTCGTCAAAAGCTTTCGCTTTATTCCCGTTTATTCCCTTGCATGCAGATAAGCTACAGCTTTGTGCACACAAATAAGTCCATCCAAATATGGGCCGTCACACCACAGGTTATTTTTAAGCTGTTCTACTTGTTCAAAGTAAGCTGGAAAACGGTCATCTTTTAAGTTACGCACTTTTGTAGGTCTTTGGCATGGAACTTTCCTATCTGTTGACCATCTTCTTCTAATTCATAACAGTGGTTACCAAACTTTCGAACTACAGTTGCCTTCAAGAATTTAGGAGCTAATTTTGCATTAAATGCCTCGATCTTGTTACTTTGGGCAAAGTTTCGTCTATAGACGTGTTCGCCGAGTTCGAACGTAACGTATCTTGTGCGCAAATCGTACGTCCTCTTATTGGTTTGATATGCCTTACTGATGTTTTCCATGATCTTGTTTCTAACAATTTGCAGTTTGTCTGTAGTAAAAATATTCTCGCCCTCTTTAAGCATTTCTATCCTCCTCAGCAATTCATAGTTGTCTGCGTGCGTTATCATATGATTACCAAACAACGCAAAATATGGTGAAAATCCTATTGCGGCATGATGTGAAGATCTCAAGGCGAAGGATATCTCACCGAGCTTATCGTCCCATAGCCGTTGGTCTTTCCCTAGATAAGCCCTGATACCAGATATAATTGATCTATTAAGGCGCTCTGAGGCATTAGCCTGTGGACTGTAAATTGCAGTAAACATATGCTTTATCCCATACTTCTGCATGAATGCCTGAAATATATTCGACTTGAACTGGCTTCCGTTATCAGTTACTATAACTTCAGGTATACCGAATACATGGAATATATTTGTTTTTAAGAATTCTATAATAAGGTCTGCAGTGAATTTCTTCAACGGCTTCAAAAAATAAAACTTTGTTAGGTGGTCCAAAACAACAAATACTCCTATATTTCCCTGCTTTGATCGAGGGTAAGATCCTAAGAAATCCATATAGACCCGTTGGAATGGTCGCTCAGAGACTACAGGATTTCCCATTGGAGGCTTGAGAGTTATGTTTGGGGCTTTCACTTGTTTGCAAACTTCACATCTCGCAATAAATTCTTTGACGTCTTTTATCATATTTGGCCAAAAAAGATTTCGACGAAGCTTTTCCAACGTTTTTCCAATGCCACCATGAGAACTATGAGGAGGCGCGTGTGCATTATACAATACAGACTGTGTCAATTCTGATGGTACCCAAAGTTTCCAGCAGTTTGACTCTGACACTGAGTCTCCTTGGTAAAACTGAGTTCGCCTGTAAATGTAACGATCTACAATTTTCAAGTCTGGCAAACGGCTTTGATTCTCTGTAATTGTATCTTTTAACTTGGTATAGCTATTGGACCAGAAGTGAGGCGATTGTAGGTCGACTTCAGGCAACACCACTTCTATTTCGCTTATCTCTTCAGTTGGTAGTCGAGAAAGGGCATCTGGGACTATGTTCAAGCTTCCTTTTCTGTGTTCTATTTCAAAATTAAAATGCTGCAGTTTTAGTGCCCATCTAGCTAGTCTGCCATTCAAGTCTGCCTGCCTCATAAGCCATTTTAAACTAGCGTGGTCCGTTATGACTTTGAACTCCAGACCCTCTACATACTCCCTAAATTTCTCTATGCTCAATACTGCAGCTAAACACTCCAATTCGGTTACACAGTATTTTTGTTGGGCTTGATTTAGCTTATAAGAAAAATATGCAATTGGCCGTTCTATGCCATCTTCGTCCAACTGGGCCAGGACTCCACCGACACCGATATTGGATGCATCGCATTGAATTATAAACGGTTTCTCGAAATTGGGTGTGACTAATAACGGTGCTGAGGTTAATCGATGTTTTACCTCTTCAAAGGCTTGTTGTGCATCCTCAGTCCATTGAAAAGACTTAACCTTCTTGGTCAAGTCTGTGAGTGGTGCTGTCAGGGATGCATAATTTTCTATAAATCGGCGATACCAACCCGCATATCCCAGAAACTTTCTGAGTTCTTTCACCGAACGAGGTGGGAGCAAATTTCTGATGGCGGAGACCTTTTCTGTATCTACCTTAATGCAACCTTTACCTATCACATAACCAAGATAACGAACTTCAGGAACACACCAGCGACATTTGTCTAAGTTCAACGTCAGGCCTGCATTTCTCAACACAGTGGACATTTCTGTCAACAGTCCAAGGTGATCTTCAAATGTTTCACTAACTAACAACAAATCATCAAGATAGACAAAGACTCTATTCTTGAAATGGGGTAGAATAATCATGTCCATTAATCGACACATTGTTTGTGCAGCGTTCGTAAGTCCAAAAGGCATGACTCTGATTCTATACAAAGGGCGATTTGGTACAGTGAAGGCTGTTAGATCTCTACAAGATTCTTTCAGATTTATTTGCCAAAAGGCGTGCTTCAGATCTAAAGATGAAATAAATTCTGCTTTCGGTAACCTCGATAAAATACCATTTATCTTGGGTTGTGGATAAGCATCCTTTATCGTCACTAAGTTGACCTTGCGTGAATCTAGACACATACGAAATCTGATACCCTTTTGTACTACTGAAACGGGACTATTCAAGAACAAGTTGGCGGGGCTACTTCTATGACTCCTAAACTAAGCATATCATCGATTTCCGCATGAATCCGTTTTTCCACAGCCGGGGATACTGAAAAATATCTCTGTTTTATTGGTTTTGCCGATGGAATTAATTCGATTGAATGCTCTAACATGGACGTTTTCCCCAAGCCTTCCGTATTAAAATCTGGGAACAAGGCCACAACCTTTTCCATGCGTTGTTGTTGCTCGGCATTTAACAATTCTGGCAATTCAATCTCATTTATTGACAAAGTTTTCGCTAGTTTCTCCATCAGGCCAAAAGTATTCCAAAAATTCATTCCCAGATAAAGGTTTTGTTTCAAATCAGGAATTATATATAAGGTTAACAATCTAGTCTGATTCCTAAAGCTTACTTTAGTTTCTACGTAACCAAGAATGTTGTATTTTTGTCCTCCAGCTGTTTCAACTTGCGACTTGCTTGCAATATAGGGCCTATTCTTGCTTATAAATTCCTTTGCAGCTTCCCCACTAAGGTATGAAACTGATGCACCAGAATCTAATAATCCTCCATAAGTCTTACCAAATATATCTATTTCTACAAATGGTCTAATATCCTTTTTTATATCAACAATCGAATCTAGACTCAGCGATATACCCCTCATTCTATCTTTAACTTTTCTTATAGTGTTACGAAAACGAACGGTATTTCTCTTAGTTCGGACACAACTGGGTTTTTTAACTAAATCGCTACCAAATATTTTTTCTCTTATTTCTTCATAGTTTCGAAGTCTTATATGATACGGGACTATTGGATATAATTTACCTTGAATATTTTTAGAATTTAAATATTTAGGATTTATATTGACTTTCGGACAGTAAGAAGAAGAATGCTCTTTATATAATGTTGAGGATTTGAGCGGTAACTGCTGTTCTTGTTGCCGCTCAACCGTCGGTTTTCCTGACAGGTTTCACAATTTGGTCTTATTATATTTTCAGCTCCGCAACCTAAGCAAAATATCTTCTTATCAGATTGGCAATCTACGTGTTTATGGCCAAACCTGCGACAATTCCAGCATTGAATCTCTTCTAAGGCTCTAGTTCTTTTTAGTTCGCAAATTTCTTGCTCTCCTAGATGGTTATCTGAACGTTCTTGGTCATACTCCAATGCATTAATTTGCTTTCGTGTGTTTGCTTTCGGGTTAGCGGTGTTATACTCCTCACTAAAAGCTTCTCGTCTAAGGACTAATTTTCTCAACTGGCTAACCGAATTGATTTCTATATAGAACAACTCCTTTCTCATAAACGGTCTCAGATTTCGTTTCAGAATTGACGTTAGTTGACTCTCGCTAATAGGGTATTGTAAGCGATCTACTAAATGCATAACTCCGTTATGAAATTCATCAAAACTTTCGCTGATTTGCTGCTTGCGATCTCTTATCAATTCTCTCACGTCATCGTCAGATAGCGGTTCAAGAAAATAGGAATTCAGCGACTTACAAAGATCGGACCAGTTTACTTTGTCTACAGTGCGTCTGTATCTCCAGAACCATTCACTTGCTCGGCCACTAAAGAGAATATGAATGTGTTCGCACAACACTTCAAAGTTTCCTCGTAAGCTATCATTTGTCAAAGCTGTAATCATGTATATGAACTTCCCTACCGGCATACCATTGCGTGAGCCATTATACTGCACTTTCCAGCTACTAATCAAATTTGCTACTTTTCCCACATCGCGACTTAGATTGAAACTACCATTTCTCTCCGGTAGATTGTTACTATTTCTATATTCATTGGGTATGAAGGTGGGTACGTCTCTTTCTAGATTAAGTGACGAAGCTCTAGTAGTTCTTCTTCCCCAATCAGGTTCATTGTTATTTCCATTATCATCTGTATTGGTATGGAAGTTAGGTATTGCATTCGTTCGAGACAGTTCCGAGATCATGGAATGCATTTGACTAATTTGCGAAGTTATTCGATGGTCTACCTGTGATAATATTCTCTGCTCTAAGAAACCTACATCTTGGTTTGGGTTATCCGCAGAAGCAGAATTAGACAATACGTTACTGTTATCCTCGAGATCTACTATCTCATTTGATTGCTGCGACTGTCTCTTTTTCTTCTTTTGACTATTAGTTAACAGAATCCTCTCCAAACTATTTGTTTCCAGGTTCAGATTGTGGTCGGCAACATTTTCGGAAAGAACCTCTAATAAACTGTTTCTTGTAACATTGTTTTGACATGTTGGGCAAGATCGCGACTTATCAAGCCAATTCAAAATGCATGTTCTATGGGAAATATGTTTACATCGTGTTATGAGTTTTAAATCCAATGAAATCATTGGGTGTGAACAGACTCTGCAAACCTGTTCATTATTTGTGGATGTGGTCATATCTAAGCTTCGTCTTACGGCCATGGTGCACACACAAATCAATCTTTAAGAATTTTACCGAATAAATGCTCGAAAATGTCAAATTCACTTCAAAAATAAACTATACGGATCAAGGGTATTGAGATTTGGAACATACAAAGATTATGGCAATACATATCACACCATGACTTGTTCCCAAAATATACTGTTAAAAAAAAAATATTGTCTTCAACACGAGCTGAAGCTTCAGAAAAAAAATATACCAATTGTACCGGGCAGCAAGATTTAATGACTAGCATTCTAAATCTTAAAGATTTCCACAGACATTAATACAATTTTCTTCCACTTAGCTCCTGGCACGCATATAGACCCGATGCTCCCTCATCGTTTCGGACAGAATGGACTGTGACTTGCACCAACCATTGCAGTTTTCCAGAAAGGAAACAAAAGCAAAAATTCTATATGCTGACAATAACTGAGACACAAAGTTTTGTTACGGTTGTTGTTGTATCGTGCCCCACGTTGGGCGCCACTTTTGTAATGTGTCCCGGTGTTCTGGTGTGGTAGCTTTCGAGACGCATTCCACAAACTAGACAACTTGCATAGATGTTATGGTTAGCACTGTGTGGGATCTTTCGGCTAGGGCTCGTCGGATGGGGGGATCTTTCAGTTGTTCCAGCTAAACACATACAAGAGATTCTGGTGCTAACCTGGCCGTTAGGTGTTATACAAATCAAATCAATAGTGCCATATGCATCGCCGCACGGAGTTAGGTCTTGTAATCTCCGCGTTTACCCACCCTATATGTTAACCCTCAAACCTCTATACGTTCCCCCTTCCCAATACCCCTGTATAGTTATTCTACTCCAATTTCATGTTGATCAATCTTCAGTGTATTTTCATATTTTAACTCCACTCCAACTAACAACCATCCTCAGCATCACCTCAAATCTTCATAACATCTTATTTATCTACAGTTACAGCAACTTAATTTTAGGGGTTTTTTTATATATATAAAGAGGAGAAAAGTTTAGAAGAACAAATCAAATAATAAGCAAAGCGGTGTTTTTCTTACTTTTAGTGGTAGCTTACGTTTGGTTTTCCATCGCTGCAACAGGCCTGCATGCATTGATGTGTCCTAGATTAGATTATAATGTACAAAATTTAAATGCAAAAAAAATAATAATAATAGCAATAGTAGCTACGGTTGAATTCAGTGTGTGTGTCAATCCTTTTCCTTGAAGACATCCGATATGGATATGTCTGTGCCTATCCAGGCCACGACATAGAATTTCAGAGGCAACTGTATGTCCTCTGCCAAGGTCAAAAATAAGGTTGATCGCAAATTTTCGTTGTGCGGCAGAAGTTTGACCTCCGTTGGATAACTTTCGTCAATATTGAATTACACTGGAGAAACCAAGATCGACTGGCAAAGCTCAGACCCCTTTTGGCGAAGAAAAATTTTATCAGCCACATGTCAAAGCGGGGGGTTATGTAATTACCGTTTGGGGCTTGAAACCGGGTTTATCTTTGGAGAACCACAGATTTTTCGGCTTTTCGGCACACTGATCTTAATTTTTTTTGGGGCAGCTTGGCATGTGCACCCTACTTTCGACGATTTTTTGATTTAAATTTTTCTTTTTTTTTTCAGACAGGTGTATAACCTTTTATTCTTTTCTTTTCTTTTATCTCGCCGTACCACCAAACTGACCTTCCACAATTTAGTTCCATGGATCGAATGATCCAGCGCTTGAGCTTTGATTTTGTTTCTTCATCCCATTCTAAAGCACAAGGGCTAGATAACCCAAAGCTCGCTCTCTCGTCAAAAGCTTTCGCTTTATTCCCGTTTATTCCCTTGCATGCAGATAAGCTACAGCTTTGTGCACACAAATAAGTCCATCCAAATATGGGCCGTCACACCACAGGTTATTTTTAAGCTGTTCTACTTGTTCAAAGTAAGCTGGAAAACGGTCATCTTTTAAGTTACGCACTTTTGTAGGTCTTTGGCATGGAACTTTCCTATCTGTTGACCATCTTCTTCTAATTCATAACAGTGGTTACCAAACTTTCGAACTACAGTTGCCTTCAAGAATTTAGGAGCTAATTTTGCATTAAATGCCTCGATCTTGTTACTTTGGGCAAAGTTTCGTCTATAGACGTGTTCGCCGAGTTCGAACGTAACGTATCTTGTGCGCAAATCGTACGTTCTCTTATTGGTTTGATATGCCTTACTGATGTTTTCCATGATCTTGTTTCTAACAATTTGCAGTTTGTCTGTAGTAAAAATATTCTCGCCCTCTTTAAGCATTTCTATCCTCCTCAGCAATTCATAGTTGTCTGCGTGCGTTATCATATGATTACCAAACAACGCAAAATATGGTGAAAATCCTATTGCGGCATGATGTGAAGATCTCAAGGCGAAGGATATCTCACCGAGCTTATCGTCCCATAGCCGTTGGTCTTTCCCTAGATAAGCCCTGATACCAGATATAATTGATCTATTAAGGCGCTCTGAGGCATTAGCCTGTGGACTGTAAATTGCAGTAAACATATGCTTTATCCCATACTTCTGCATGAATGCCTGAAATATATTCGACTTGAACTGGCTTCCGTTATCAGTTACTATAACTTCAGGTATACCGAATACATGGAATATATTTGTTTTTAAGAATTCTATAATAAGGTCTGCAGTGAATTTCTTCAACGGCTTCAAAAAATGAAACTTTGTTAGGTGGTCCAAAACAACAAATACTCCTATATTTCCCTGCTTTGATCGAGGGTAAGATCCTAAGAAATCCATATAGACCCGTTGGAATGGTCGCTCAGAGACTACAGGATTTCCCATTGGAGGCTTGAGAGTTATGTTTGGGGCTTTCACTTGTTTGCAAACTTCACATATCGCAATAAATTCTTTGACGTCTTTTATCATATTTGGCCAAAAAAGATTTCGACGAAGCTTTTCCAACGTTTTTCCAATGCCACCATGAGAACTATGAGGAGGCGCGTGTGCATTATACAATACAGACTGTGTCAATTCTGATGGTACCCAAAGTTTCCAGCAGTTTGACTCTGACACTGAGTCTCCTTGGTAAAACTGAGTTCGCCTGTAAATGTAACGATCTACAATTTTCAAGTCTGGCAAACGGCTTTGATTCTCTGTAATTGTATCTTTTAACTTGGTATAGCTATTGGACCAGAAGTGAGGCGATTGTAGGTCGACTTCAGGCAACACCACTTCTATTTCGCTTATCTCTTCAGTTGGTAGTCGAGAAAGGGCATCTGGGACTATGTTCAAGCTTCCTTTTCTGTGTTCTATTTCAAAATTAAAATGCTGCAGTTTTAGTGCCCATCTAGCTAGTCTGCCATTCAAGTCTGCCTGCCTCATAAGCCATTTTAAACTAGCGTGGTCCGTTATGACTTTGAACTCCAGACCCTCTACATACTCCCTAAATTTCTCTATGCTCAATACTGCAGCTAAACACTCCAATTCGGTTACACAGTATTTTTGTTGGGCTTGATTTAGCTTATAAGAAAAATATGCAATTGGCCGTTCTATGCCATCTTCGTCCAACTGGGCCAGGACTCCACCGACACCGATATTGGATGCATCGCATTGAATTATAAACGGTTTCTCGAAATTGGGTGTGACTAATAACGGTGCTGAGGTTAATCGATGTTTTACCTCTTCAAAGGCTTGTTGTGCATCCTCAGTCCATTGAAAAGACTTAACCTTCTTGGTCAAGTCTGTGAGTGGTGCTGTCAGGGATGCATAATTTTCTATAAATCGGCGATACCAACCCGCATATCCCAGAAACTTTCTGAGTTCTTTCACCGAACGAGGTGGGAGCAAATTTCTGATGGCGGAGACCTTTTCTGTATCTACCTTAATGCAACCTTTACCTATCACATAACCAAGATAACGAACTTCAGGAACACACCAGCGACATTTGTCTAAGTTCAACGTCAGGCCTGCATTTCTCAACACAGTGGACATTTCTGTCAACAGTCCAAGGTGATCTTCAAATGTTTCACTAACTAACAACAAATCATCAAGATAGACAAAGACTCTATTCTTGAAATGGGGTAGAATAATCATGTCCATTAATCGACACATTGTTTGTGCAGCGTTCGTAAGTCCAAAAGGCATGACTCTGAATCTATACAAAGGGCGATTTGGTACAGTGAAGGCTGTTAGATCTCTACAAGATTCTTTCAGATTTATTTGCCAAAAGGCGTGCTTCAGATCTAAAGATGAAATAAATTCTGCTTTCGGTAACCTCGATAAAATACCATTTATCTTGGGTTGTGGATAAGCATCCTTTATCGTCACTAAGTTGACCTTGCGTGAATCTAGACACATACGAAATCTGATACCCTTTTGTACTACTGAAACGGGACTACTTCAAGAACAAGTTGGCGGTGCTACTTCTATGACTCCTAAACTAAGCATATAATCGATTTCCGCATGAATCCGTTTTTCCACAGCCGGGGATACTGAAAAATATCTCTGTTTTATTGGTTTTGCCGATGGAAGTAATTCGATTGAATGCTCTAACATGGACGTTTTCCCCAAGCCTTCCGTATTAAAATCTGGGAACAAGGCCACAACCTTTTCCATGCGTTGTTGTTGCTCGGCATTTAACAATTCTGGCAATTCAATCTCATTTATTGACAAAGTTTTCGCTAGTTTCTCCATCAGGCCAAAAGTATTCCAAAAATTCATTCCCAGATAAAGGTTTTGTTTCAAATCAGGAATTATATATAAGGTTAACAATCTAGTCTGATTCCTAAAGCTTACTTTAGTTTCTACGTAACCAAGAATGTTGTATTTTTGTCCTCCAGCTGTTTCAACTTGCGACTTGCTTGCAATATAGGGCCTATTCTTGCTTATAAATTCCTTTGCAGCTTCCCCACTAAGGTATGAAACTGATGCACCAGAATCTAATAATCCTCCATAAGTCTTACCAAATATATCTATTTCTACAAATGGTCTAATATCCTTTTTTATATCAACAATCGAATCTAGACTCAGCGATATACCCCTCATTCTATCTTTAACTTTTCTTATAGTGTTACGAAAACGAACGGTATTTCTCTTAGTTCGGACACAACTGGGTTTTTTAACTAAATCGCTACCAAATATTTTTTCTCTTATTTCTTCATAGTTTCGAAGTCTTATATGATACGGGACTATTGGATATAATTTACCTTGAATATTTTTAGAATTTAAATATTTAGGATTTATATTGACTTTCGGACAGTAAGAAGAAGAATGCTCTTTATTTAATGTTGAGGATTTGAGCGGTAACTGCTGTTCTTGTTGCCGCTCAACCGTCGGTTTTCCTGACAGGTTTCACAATTTGGTCTTATTATATTTTCAGCTCCGCAACCTAAGCAAAATATCTTCTTATCAGATTGGCAATCTACGTGTTTATGGCCAAACCTGCGACAATTCCAGCATTGAATCTCTTCTAAGGCTCTAGTTCTTTTTAGTTCGCAAATTTCTTGCTCTCCTAGATGGTTATCTGAACGTTCTTGGTCATACTCCAATGCATTAATTTGCTTTCGTGTGTTTGCTTTCGGGTTAGCGGTGTTATACTCCTCACTAAAAGCTTCTCGTCTAAGGACTAATTTTCTCAACTGGCTAACCGAATTGATTTCTATATAGAACAACTCCTTTCTCATAAACGGTCTCAGATTTCGTTTCAGAATTGACGTTAGTTGACTCTCGCTAATAGGGTATTGTAAGCGATCTACTAAATGCATAACTCCGTTATGAAATTCATCAAAACTTTCGCTGATTTGCTGCTTGCGATCTCTTATCAATTCTCTCACGTCATCGTCAGATAGCGGTTCAAGAAAATAGGAATTCAGCGACTTACAAAGATCGGACCAGTTTACTTTGTCTACAGTGCGTCTGTATCTCCAGAACCATTCACTTGCTCGGCCACTAAAGAGAATATGAATGTGTTCGCACAACACTTCAAAGTTTCCTCGTAAGCTATCATTTGTCAAAGCTGTAATCATGTATATGAACTTCCCTACCGGCATACCATTGCGTGAGCCATTATACTGCACTTTCCAGCTACTAATCAAATTTGCTACTTTTCCCACATCGCGACTTAGATTGAAACTACCATTTCTCTCCGGTAGATTGTTACTATTTCTATATTCATTGGGTATGAAGGTGGGTACGTCTCTTTCTAGATTAAGTGACGAAGCTCTAGTAGTTCTTCTTCCCCAATCAGGTTCATTGTTATTTCCATTATCATCTGTATTGGTATGGAAGTTAGGTATTGCATCCGTTCGAGACAGTTCCGAGATCATGGAATGCATTTGACTAATTTGCGAAGTTATTCGATGATCTACCTGTGATAATATTCTCTGCTCTAAGAAACCTACATCTTGGTTTGGGTTATCCGCAGAAGCAGAATTAGACAATACGTTACTGTTATCCTCGAGATCTACTATCTCATTTGATTGCTGCGACTGTCTCTTTTTCTTCTTTTGACTATTAGTTAACAGAATCCTCTCCAAACTATTTGTTTCCAGGTTCAGATTGTGGTCGGCAACATTTTCGGAAAGAACCTCTAATAAACTGTTTCTTGTAACATTGTTTTGACATGTTGGGCAAGATCGCGACTTATCAAGCCAATTCAAAATGCATGTTCTATGGGAAATATGTTTACATCGTGTTATGAGTTTTAAATCCAATGAAATCATTGGGTGTGAACAGACTCTGCAAACCTGTTCATTATTTGTGGATGTGGTCATATCTAAGCTTCGTCTTACGGCCATGGTGCACACACAAATCAATCTTTAAGAATTTTACCGAATAAATGCTCGAAAATGTCAAATTCACTTCAAAAATAAACTATACGGATCAAGGGTATTGAGATTTGGAACATACAAAGATTATGGCAATACATATCACACCATGACTTGTTCCCAAAATATACTGTTAAAAAAAAAATATTGTCTTCAACACGAGCTGAAGCTTCAGAAAAAAAATATACCAATTGTTCCGGGCAGCAAGATTTAATGACTAGCATTCTAAATCTTAAAGATTTCCACAGACATTAATACAATTTTCTTCCACTTAGCTCCTGGCACGCATATAGACCCGATGCTCCCTCATCGTTTCGGACAGAATGGACTGTGACTTGCACCAACCATTGCAGTTTTCCAGAAAGGAAACAAAAGCAAAAATTCTATATGCTGACAATAACTGAGACACAAAGTTTTGTTACGGTTGTTGTTGTATCGTGCCCCACGTTGGGCGCCACTTTTGTAATGTGTCCCGGTGTTCTGGTGTGGTAGCTTTCGAGACGCATTCCACAAACTAGACAACTTGCATAGATGTTATGGTTAGCACTGTGTGGGATCTTTCGGCTAGGGCTCGTCGGATGGGGGGATCTTTCAGTTGTTCCAGCTAAACACATACAAGAGATTCTGGTGCTAACCTGGCCGTTAGGTGTTATACAAATCAAATCAATAGTGCCATATGCATCGCCGCACGGAGTTAGGTCTTGTAATCTCCGCGTTTACCCACCCTATATGTTAACCCTTAAACCTCTATATGTTCCCCCTTCCCAATACCCCTGTATAGTTATTCTACTCCAATTTCATGTTGATCAATCTTCAGTGTATTTTCATATTTTAACTCCACTCCAACTAACAACCATCCTCAGCATCACCTCAAATCTTCATAACATCTTATTTATCTACAGTTACAGCAACTTAATTTTAGGGGTTTTTTTATATATATAAAGAGGAGAAAAGTTTAGAAGAACAAATCAAATAATAAGCAAAGCGGTGTTTTTCTTACTTTTAGTGGTAGCTTACGTTTGGTTTTCCATCGCTGCAACAGGCCTGCATGCATTGATGTGTCCTAGATTAGATTATAATGTACAAAATTTAAATGCAAAAAAAATAATAATAATAGCAATAGTAGCTACGGTTGAATTCAGTGTGTGTGTCAATCCTTTTCCTTGAAGACATCCGATATGGATATGTCTGTGCCTATCCAGGCCACGACATAGAATTTCAGAGGCAACTGTATGTCCTCTGCCAAGGTCAAAAATAAGGTTGATCGCAAATTTTCGTTGTGCGGCAGAAGTTTGACCTCCGTTGGATAACTTTCGTCAATATTAAATTACACTGGAGAAACCGAGATCGACTGGCAAAGCTCAGACCCCTTTTGGCGAAGAAAAATTTTATCAGCCACATGTCAAAGCGGCGGGTTATGTAATTACCGTTTGGGGCTTGAAACCGGGTTTATCTTTGGAGAACCACAGATTTTTCGGCTTTTCGGCACACTGAGCTTATTTTTTTTTTGGGGCAGCTTGGCATGTGCACCCTACTTTCGACGATTTATTGATTTAAATTTTTCTTTTTTTTTTCAGACACGTGTATAACCTTTTATTCTTTTCTTTTATCTCGCCGTACCACCAAACTGACCTTCCACAATTTAGTTCCATGGATCGAATGATCCAGCGCTTGAGCTTTGATTTTGTTTCTTCATCCCATTCTAAAGCACAAGGGCTAGATAACCCAAAGCTCGCTCTCTTGTCAAAAGCTTTCGCTTTATTCCCGTTTATTCCCTTGCATGCAGATAAGCTACAGCTCTGTGCACACAAATAAGTCCATCCAAATATGGGCCGTCACAACAATGTAACTCACGTATTTGCTTGTTCATTTTTGGCCAAAACAAATATCTTTTAATCTTTTCGATGGTTTTCCCTACTCCACTGTGAACGGCATTGGGCGGATCATGGGCCCGCGAGATTACACCTTGGGTGAGTTCCCTAGGAATCCACAATTTCCAAGATAGATTATCTACACCATTATTTCCCTGATCAGGTTCGGTTCTTTTGTAGACAAAATCATTGAGAATCTTCAAGTCTGGTAATTTGTCTTGCTTAGCGTGAATATTATCAACTAAGGTCATATATTCTGGTGATTTAAATTCTGCGGCAGATAGATCAACTATCGGACCCTGCTCTTCCATTTCAGAAACAGTGATTTCCTCTTTACGCGATAGGGCATCCGCTACCACGTTTAGTGAGCCCTTCCGGTGCGTTATCTCAAAAGAGAATCCCTGTAGTTTTATGGCCCATCGAGCTAATCTACCAGACAACTCCTTCTGACGCATAAGCCATTGTAATGAGGCATGATCGGTTATCACCTCGAATGCCTGACCTTCTACATAAGCACGAAACTTTTTAATTCCCTTTATCACCGCTAAACATTCTAATTCCGTGACTGAGTAGTTTTTCTGAGCTTTAGATAGCTTCTCGGACATGAATGCTACGGGTAATTCTTCTCCTTCTTCGTTTTTCTGAGCTAACACACAACCAATTCCTACAGTACTAGCATCAGGAGAAATCAGGAGTAGACAAAATGGGAGCTGACGTCACGCATACGCTTTCGGTTTCTTTAATAGTTCTGTGAGGGCGCAACTTACCGTTGCATAATTGTCGACGAAACGACGGTACCACCCAGCAAGACCAAGGAATCGTCGCAATTGTTTCACCGTCTTGGGAACGGGGAATTCTTTAATAGCTTCAATTTTACTCGGATCCGTCTTTACCTGTCCGTATCCCATGATGAACCCCAGATACTTAATCTCACGCGTGCAAAAGTGCGACTTGGCAATGTTTATCGTAAGATTAGCCTTTCGTAAGTGTACTGAAACTTCTCTCAGTAACATTAAATGGGATTCGAAATCGTCTGATAACATTAGTAAGTCATCGAGGTAAACAAACACTCTCGTACGCAAGTTAGCAGGTATTACCTTATCCATTAAACGACAGAGGGTTTGTGAGGCATTGGTTAGACCAAAACGCGGTGTATTGGCGTGAAGACTCCTCTAGGGGAATTTGCCAATAAGCATGCTTCATATTGAGTCCCGTTATGTATTTGGCAGGCGGCAATCGACTGAGTATCCCATCTATATGGGGAAGGGGGTATGCATCTTTTCGGGTATATTTGTTGATCTCTCGAGAATCAAGGCATAACCTATTCTTGTTCCCTTTCTTTACTAGGACGCAATTGCTACTCCATGGACTATTTGAAGGTTCTATCACGCCCAGCTTAATCATCTTCTCTACTTCTTCGAACATCACTTTCTCTTTCGCGGGGGAAATGGGCCAATGTCGTTGTTTGACGAGTACTTCGGTACTTGATTACCATAGGTGTGTACGACCTAGTCCGTCGCATTCATATGACGGGAAGGTTCTTATTACCGCCTCTAATTGGTTCCTTTGTTCTTCATTTAGGGAATGCATTTTAGGCGTTTCCTTCATAATCGTGTCGTCTCTATTCTCCAAACAGCTCACAGTTGCTTCTCGGGTCAATAATTGGGATAGAAGACCGAAATCTTTCCAAAAGTCAACTCCTAAATAAACATCTTGCTTTAAATCTGGTATGATAAAGAACTCTACTTCCTTAACTATTTTACGGAATTCAATCGGAACCACCAATTTGGACACTACGGTACAAGCTTCGTTGCTGGCAGTGCGTATGGTTCCCAAACACTTCTGAGATTGTGGGTGATGTGCTAAAAAGGTTGCTGCTCTCCCACCCAAACAACTAATGGTTGCTCCTGAATCCAGCAAAGCCTTATAAGTTTGCCCTTCGATCATTACCTCCGTGTACAATCGGTTATCTGAACTCAGAATAACTGCTGAGACTAAACGTTTTCGAACAGATTGGACCTTTTTCCAGAACGCTCGTCTCCGGACAGTCGATCGTTTGGGCTTAACTATCAATTTAAACCACGTATTCACATTTTCTGAATCTAACTCTTTGCTCTCCATCGTTTGAGTTGCTACTTCTATATCTGTACAAATTTGGTGTAGTATCATATCCGGATTTACGTCAACTACCCCTTCGGAAAGCCCTCTTAAGGTAGTTGGTTTACTTTCGTTTAGTTGCTGTTCTTGGTCGGATGTACTGACTGGGCTCCGGTCGGTACATCCCGTTTCAAGTTTTTCGCTGGGTTACATTTGACGCATCGAGGTTTAGAAATATCCTTAGCACCACACCCATCCCGAAATTGTTGAGACTGCAACCTAGTATGCATCCCTCTGCGCGATGTAGTTCCCCGTCCCTGTTTAGGCCTAGCCCCTCTTGACTTTTGATGTCCTCTCTCTGAAGCGTTTGACTCCGGGTTGGATCCCCCTTCTAACGGCACTATACCCGAACCCATGTTGCGTGGTAATTGGGCTGCTAGAGTATTCTCATCAAACGAAAGTTCCCCCGGATTCAACTACGCCCTACATACGGGGCAATTTATGTTATTTTTCACGAATTCTTTCATGCAAGTATCATGATACCGGTGCCCACAAGACGCAGTACATATTAGTTGACTTCTTCTTATGGCTTCTTGACATATACCACAGATCTGGGCGTCCACGTCACCCGACGCCTTGCCCCTGGGGTACGTTGTACTGGTGACATGTTAAGGTAATAAAAAAATAATAAATAAAATAATAAAAGGTAAAAGTAATACGAGTTCTGATCCCTAAATGTGGAAATCCCTAATTATAGGACCAAAGCTTCAATAAATTCTACAAAATTTTCCTAAATACCCAATATTTGTCCTTTTCGAGCTTGACTCGAATATAACCTCAATGAAATCTAAATTGGTCTATGGTATTTTTATGTGGTCAGTAACCTTGGCAATGGCTAATTTCCAAATCTATATCTAGAAAATTAGACTTCCGAAAGCCATCGATACTCTTCCTTCATAAACTCTTTTGGGGTTATCCTATTATAATTTGGCCGACCTATCCGCCTTTGTGAATAGCTGTCGTATATTCGCAAATTTATTCTGGTAACAAAAAAAAATATCAGTTTCCATCCCTTGCTACCTGGCGGATTCTATTTGGTTGGGTATTCCGAATCTCAGAATCAAAACCCAAATTAATGTGGAATTTAAAATTGCAACGAGCAAAGTTTTTGGGGGTTTTAACCAGTAGTAACTCGTACTCTGGCCCCACGTTGGGCGCCAATCTATGTAATGTGCCAGAAATTCATATTCGTAGAGGTGTGAGATTGTATGTACGGATGGAGGTTGTACATACTTTTTTTGACGGTCAGACACCAATAGTATAGCAGGATTTCGGAACGTGTACCTCTAGCTGTGCTCTACATTGCCCGCCGGAATGTCGTGGGATCTTTCCTACTCTCCTATTTGCTATACGAACACATTCGAAAAGATGTTTTAGGTACACTTGATTTAATGTTCAAAAGGAACTCTACAAAAGAAATCAAAAAGAAAATAATGTGGATTTTAACTAACTGTTTAACCGACTACCGACAAATAGTCAGGTTATATTCCGTCGCTCTTGAGGAACTCAGATGACTTTGACCCCTTCTCTACCCTCCCTACCTTTAGTATGCCGTTTCATCGACAGCATAACCCTCATCGAGCGCATCTCTTTTTTGATCATCGGACTTCCTCAGGCTCTACTCAGGACAAACACGAAAGGTTTAATGTTCCATTATTATCTACTAATTATTATTTAATAATTCAAAATTTAAGGGTTTGGACTTCATGGTTTTCCAGATAAGTATAAACTTAGCATAAAGTAATTAAATAAAGAAGGAAGAAATAGTAGCAAGTTATACCTAGTTATATGTATATATGTATATAGGACTTATGTGTAGAGAATATGGCGTAAAAGAAATTAAATTGGAAAGAAGAGAAAAATATGATAATTATATAACTAGAAGGCAAACGTGAAAGAAAAATTAGTAGCCGATCCGCTTTAAATTATGGCACGGATATGGTTGTTTTATATACCGGAATATAAGTTTTATAAGACAGATATATATTTCGAAAATACTCGAGAATTCCGTTTAAGGAAGTTTCGTAACTCACTCATACTTTATACGAATTATCCGGCGTGTCCGTTGAGCTCAAGGGGCGACGTAGGAACATATTCTGAGGAAGGGAGAACATTTATGAATATACAGGTCTTCACTTCTAATTCGGATGAAACACCGATTTTCTTTCCATTTCCATACCCGTACGACGACGAATTGCCACTCAACGGCTGATCTTAAAAAAATGTGGTTTTCATTTGCGCTAATTTCTAATTATGGGTAATTATATACATTATTGGTTTTTTTTTTCTTTTTAAACCTATGCAATACAAAAATAGTTAGTGCGTAGCCTAATCTTTAATAAATGGAAAATCTCACGACGAGATTCAAAACTAATACTTTGGTACATTTTCACACGACGACTATTAAACGACAGTGTGGATCGCCGCAGAATAATGTTTTATTTTCACAGTTTGAGAACCACTCCACACACTGCGAAGAACTACATGCGAAAGCCTTAGCCGCGCGCTTAATTCATAAGCGAGAAGGGTGACGAGTGCGGCATATTAGTTTCTCCGAATTCGAAAGAAAACCATTCTTCTCGTCTTACTCCAAAATGTACTTCAGCTCAAGTATGCATCCACATAACTTCGGGTTTCACTCTAGTAAATCTTCGGACGGCTCTTTCTGGTTTAGTTGGTTGTAGTTATCGTTGGTTTATGTAGATGCTGGTTCCTGGGAAATCCGAGGTCTTTCCCAGATCTACTAAGAAATCGATGGACTTTGACGACCTCGTTCTTGGAGGGGGGTCAATTGGTTTTTCTTTCCCAGTGTCGAACGTAGTAAGATTTTCAGCCCTATGATACGAGACTGTTAAAGCTGTGTCACTATTGTAAGGTCCAAATACCTTTTATTTTTCTTAATCCAAAAGGAATAATGCAGTCCACCAGAACTTCAATTTACTTGGCACGTGTTTGATTGCACAACGTTTTCAAATTCACTTGGATATATATATTTGTATAAAAAGACACATCCGAATTCGCACAGCTTCACTATAGCAATGATCTAGCCAGAAGTTCTATTACTTGCATTAGCCCTTACGATCGGATCTTTACCTTCCACAACCAACGGGGTAATCGTACGATTTTAGACAAAGCTTACACCTTGCTTCCCTAGATAACGGAGTAATCGTACGATGCTAAGCAAAGCTTACACATAGCTTCCCTAGATAACGGAGTAATCGTACGATGCTAAGCAAAGCTTACACATAGCTTCCACGACTAACGGAGTAATCGTATGATTTCTAGTAAAGCTTTAAAACATAACTCCCACAGATCCACGCTGCTTCTCTAAATTAGACATTAAGCTGAAGAGCTTCCATTGAAGAATGGAAGCTTTAACTACTGCTCTCTTGTAATTGATCTCTTATCTTGTTTTTGTAAAGAGCGGAGTTAATGTTAAACGCGAGGGCCGTACTTCCCAAGCTGTTCTCTTGAGTTTTAGAGTCACAACTGGCCACTACACCACAGTTGAGGAAGCGCTAGTTTTAACTGGCGAAGCCTAAACGGAAAAAGGACAGTTGCCTAGTGTTTCACTTGTATGTCTTTGAGGTGAAATATTCCTAAGTTTTTACCCTGTTCGTTCTTCAGTTGATAATAGGATGAGCCAACTCGTCTAGATACCACGGCTGAAATAAAAACCGGCGCTAACTTTGCATTGAACTTTTTAATAGCATTGCTTTGGCAGAAATTGCGGGCAAGTACTGGCTCTCCAACCTTAAACTCTACTTTCCGACAGCGTAGATTATATCGCCTAGCATTTTGTTCAAGTGACTCTTTCACCGTATCGCCGTACGAATATGTTGTATCCCAAAGCGGGTTAGAAAAGCCTGAAAGGCTCCAGAAACGAATTGAGATCCGTTATCTGTTAATATCACCTCGGGGACTCCAAATGTACAGAACAAATAATTTTCGAGGTAATCGCACACCCGATTGGAAGTAAACACCCTAAGGGGGCATAGGAAATGAAATTTTGTGAAGTGATCTACGATAATAAGTAAACCAATATGCCCTTTCTTGGATCGGGGATATGGACCCAGCAAATCCATATAAAGCTTTTGAAACGGACGATCAGACACCATTGGTTTTCCCATGGGTGGTTTCAACACGGTGTTCGGGTGTTTGGTGTGACGACACACTTCACAATGTAATGTGTCCCGGTGTTCTGGTGTGGTAGCTTTCGAGACGCATTCCACAAACTAGACAACTTGCATAGATGTTATGGTTAGCACTGTGTGGGATCTTTCGGCTAGGGCTCGTCGGATGGGGGGGATCTTTCAGTTGTTCCAGCTAAACACATACAAGAGATTCTGGTGCTAACCTGGCCGTTAGGTGTTATACAAATCAAATCAATAGTGCCATATGCATCGCCGCACGGAGTTAGGTCTTGTAATCTCCGCGTTTACCCACCCTACCATGTTAACTCTGCTCGCCTATTTCTTGTGTTAACCCTTAAACCTCTATATGTTCCCCCTTCCCAATACCCCTGTATAGTTATTCTACTCCAATTTCATGTTGATCAAACTTCAGTGTTTTTTTATATTTTAACTCCACTCCAACTAACAACCATCCTCAGCATCACCTCAAATCTTCATAACATCTTATTTATCTACAGTTACAGCAACTTAATTTTAGGTTTTTTTTTATATATATAAAGAGGAGAAAAGTTTAGAAGAACAAATCAAATAATAAGCAAAGCGGTGTTTTTCTTACTTTTAGTGGTAGCTTACGTTTGGTTTTCCATCGCTGCAACAGGCCTGCATGCATTGATGTGTCCTAGATTAGATTATAATGTACAAAATTTAAATGCAAAAAAAATAATAATAATAGCAATAGTAGCTACGGTTGAATTCAGTGTGTGTGTGTGTGTGTCAATCCTTTTCCTTGAAGACATCCGATATGGATATGTCTGTGCCTATCCAGGCCACGACATAGAATTTCAGAGGCAACTGTATGTCCTCTGCCAAGGTCAAAAATAAGGTTGATCGCAAATTTTCGTTGTGCGGCAGAAGTTTGACCTCCGTTGGATAACTTTCGTCAATATTAAATTACACTGGAGAAAGCGAGATCGACTGGCAAAGCTCAGACCCCTTTTGGCGAAGAAAAATTTTATCAGCCACATGTCAAAGCGGGGGGTTATGTAATTACCGTTTGGGGCTTGAAACCGACTTTGAACTCCAGACCCTCTACATACTCCCTAAATTTCTCTATGCTCAATACTGCAGCTAAACACTCCAATTCGGTTACACAGTATTTTTGTTGGGCTTGATTTAGCTTATAAGAAAAATATGCAATTGGCCGTTCTATGCCATCTTCGTCCAACTGGGCCAGGACTCCACCGACACCGATATTGGATGCATCGCATTGAATTATAAACGGTTTCTCGAAATTGGGTGTGACTAATAACGGTGCTGAGGTTAATCGATGTTTTCCCTCTTCAAAGGCTTGTTGTGCATCCTCAGTCCATTGAAAAGACTTAACCTTCTTGGTCAGGTCTGTGAGTGGTGCTGTCAGGGATGCATAATTTTCTATAAATCGGCGATACCAACCCGCACATCCCAGAAACTTTCTGAGTTCTTTCACCGAACTAGGTGGGAGCAAATTTCTGATGGCGGAGACCTTTTCTGTATCTACCTTAATGCAACCTTTACCTATCACATAACCAAGATAACGAACTTCAGGAACACACCAGCGACATTTGTCTAAGTTCAACGTCAGGCCTGCATTTCTCAACACAGTGGACATTTCTGTCAACAGTCCAAGGTGATCTTCAAATGTTTCACTAACTAACAACAAATCATCAAGATAGACAAAGACTCTATTCTTGAAATGGGGTGGAATAATCATGTCCATTAATCGACACATTGTTTGTGCAGCGTTCGTAAGTCCAAAAGGCATGACTCTGAATCTATACAAAGGGCGATTTGGTACAGTGAAGGCTGTTAGATCTCTACAAGATTCTTTCAGATTTATTTGCCAAAAGGCGTGCTTCAGATCTAAAGATGAAATAAATTCTGCTTTCGGTAACCTCGATAAAATACCATTTATCTTGGGTTGTGGATAAGCATCCTTTATCGTCACTAAGTTGACCTTGCGTGAATCTAGACACATACGAAATCTGATACCCTTTTGTACTACTGAAACGGGACTACTCCAAGAACAAGTTGGCGGTGCTACTTCTATGACTCCTAAACTAAGCATATCATCGATTTCCGCATGAATCCGTTTTTCCATAGCCGGGGATACTGAAAAATATCTCTGTTTTATTGGTTTTGCCGATGGAAGTAATTCGATTGAATGCTCTAACATGGACGTTTTCCCCAAGCCTTCCGTATTAAAATCTGGGAACAAGGCCACAACCTTTTCCATGCGTTGTTGTTGCTCGGCATTTAACAATTCTGGCAATTCAATCTCATTTATTGACAAAGTTTTCGCTAGTTTCTCCATCAGGCCAAAAGTATTCCAAAAATTCATTCCCAGATAAAGGTTTTGTTTCAAATCAGGAATTATATATAAGGTTAACAATCTAGTCTGATTCCTAAAGCTTACTTTAGTTTCTACGTAACCAAGAATGTTGTATTTTTGTCCTCCAGCTGTTTCAACTTGCGACTTGCTTGCAATATAGGGCCTATTCTTGCTTATAAATTCCTTTGCAGCTTCCCCACTAAGGTATGAAACTGATGCACCAGAATCTAATAATCCTCCATAAGTCTTACCAAATATATCTATTTCTACAAATGGTCTAATATCCTTTTTTATATCAACAATCGAATCTAGACTCAGCGATATACCCCTCATTCTATCTTTAACTTTTCTTATAAAGTTACGAAAACGAACGGTATTTCTCTTAGTTCGGACACAACTGGGTTTTTTAACTAAATCGCTACCAAATATTTTTTCTCTTATTTCTTCATAGTTTCGAAGTCTTATATGATACGGGACTATTGGATATAATTTACCTTGAATATTTTTAGAATTTAAATATTTAGGAATTATATTGAAGAAAGCTCTTTATTTAATGTTGAGGATTTGAGCGGTAACTGCTGTTCTTGTTGCCGCTCAACCGTCGGTTTTCCTGACAGGTTTCACAATTTGGTCTTATTATATTTTCAGCTCCGCAACCTAAGCAAAATATCTTCTTATCAGATTGGCAATCTACGTGTTTATGGCCAAACCTGCGACAATTCCAGCATTGAATCTCTTCTAAGGCTCTAGTTCTTTTTAGTTCGCAAATTTCTTGCTCTCCTAGATGGTTATCTGAACGTTCTTGGTCATACTCCAATGCATTAATTTGCTTTCGTGTGTTTGCTTTCGGGTTAGCGGTGTTATACTCCTCACTAAAAGCTTCTCGTCTAAGGACTAATTTTCTCAACTGGCTAACCGAATTGATTTCTATATAGAACAACTCCTTTCTCATAAACGGTCTCAGATTTCGTTTCCGAATTGACGTTAGTTGACTCTCGCTAATAGGGTATTGTAAGCGATCTACTAAATGCATCAAACTTACAAAGATCGGACCAGTTTACTTTGTCTACAGTGTGTCTGTATCTCCAGAACCATTCACTTGCTCGGCCACTAAAGAGAATATGAGTGTGTTCGCACAACACTTCAAAGTTTCCTCGTAAGCTATCATTTGTCAAAGCTGTAATCATGTATATGAACTTCCCTACCGGCATACCATTGCGTGAGCCATTATACTGCACTTTCCAGCTACTAATCAAATTTGCTACTTTGCTATTTCTATATTCATTGGGTATGAAGGTGGGTACGTCTCTTTCTAGATTAAGTGACGAAGCTCTAGTAGTTCTTCTTCCCCAATCAGGTTCATTGTTATTTCCATTATCATCTGTATTGGTATGGAAGTTAGGTATTGCATCCGTTCGAGACAGTTCCGAGATCATGGAATGCATTTGACTAATTTGCGAAGTTATTCGATGATCTACCTGTGATAATATTCTCTGCTCTAAGAAACCTACATCTTGGTTTGGGTTATCCGCAGAAGCAGAATTAGACAATACGTTACTGTTATCCTCGAGATCTACTATCTCATTTGATTGCTGCGACTGTCTCTTTTTCTTCTTTTGACTATTAGTTAACAGAATCCTCTCCAAACTATTTGTTTCCAGGTTCAGATTGTGGTCGGCAACATTTTCGGAAAGAACCTCTAATAAACTGTTTCTTGTAACATTGTTTTGACATGTTGGGCAAGATCGCGACTTATCAAGCCAATTCAAAATGCATGTTCTATGGAAAATATGTTTACATCGTGTTATGAGTTTTAAATCCAATGAAATCATTGGGTGTGAACAGACTCTGCAAACCTGTTCATTATTTGTGGATGTGGTCATATCTAAGCTTCGTCTTACGGCCATGGTGCACACACAAATCAATCTTTAAGAATTTTACCGAATAAATGCTCGAAAATGTCAAATTCACTTCAAAAATAAACTATACGGATCAAGGGTATTGAGATTTGGAACATACAAAGATTATGGCAATACATATCACACCATGACTTGTTCCCAAAATATACTATTAAAAAAAAAATATTGTCTTCAACACGAGCTGAAGCTTCAGAAAAAAAATATACCAATTGTTCCGGGCAGCAAGATTTAATGACTAGCATTCTAAATCTTAAAGATTTCCACAGACATTAATACAATTTTCTTCCACTTAGCTCCTGGCACGCATATAGACCCGATGCTCCCTCATCGTTTCGGACAGAATGGACTGTGACTTGCACCAACCATTGCAGTTTTCCAGAAAGGAAACAAAAGCAAAAATTCTATATGCTGACAATAACTGAGACACAAAGTTTTGTTACGGTTGTTGTTGTATCGTGCCCCACGTTGGGCGGCACTTTTGTAATGTGTCCCGGTGTTCTGGTGTGGTAGCTTTCGAGACGCATTCCACAAACTAGACAACTTGCATAGATGTTATGGTTAGCACTGTGTGGGATCTTTCGGCTAGGGCTCGTCGGATGGGGGGGATCTTTCAGTTGTTCCAGCTAAACACATACAAGAGATTCTGGTGCTAACCTGGCCGTTAGGTGTTATACAAATCAAATCAGTGCCAATAGTGTCTTGTAATCTCCGCGTTTACCCACCCTACCATGTTAACTCTGCTCGCCTATTTCTTGTGTTAACCCTTAAACCTCTATATGTTCCCCCTTCCCAATACCCCTGTATAGTTATTCTACTCCAATTTCATGTTGATCAATCTTCAGTGTATTTTCATATTTTAACTCCACTCCAACTAACAACCATCCTCAGCATCACCTCAAATCTTCATAACATCTTATTTATCTACAGTTACAGCAACTTAATTTTAGGGGTTTTTTATACCCGGTACTCAAAATGAGTATTGGGGTATATTAGATTTGTGGTAAAAGTGGATGTGTGTAACGTCCAGAAGGAATCGTTTCCGACCCCATAAAGTATATATATTCTTGATCAGCATCAATAGCCGAGTCGATTGAGCCATGTCTGTCTGTCCGTCTGTCCGTCCGTCCGTCTGTCCGTCTGTCCGTCCCCTTCAGCGCCTAGGTCTCAAAGACTATAAGAGCTAGAGCAACGATGTTTTGGATCCAGACTTCTGTGATATGTCACTGCTACAAAAATATTTCAAAACTTCGCCCCGCCCACTTCCGCCCCCACAAAGGACGAAAATCTGTGGCATCCACAATTTTAAAGATATGAGAAAACCAAAAACGTAGAATTGTAGAGAATGACCATATCTTTAAGACTGCGGAATCTGAATTGGATCGTATTATTATTATAGACAGCATCAAGAAAACAATTTCATTTTTTCTCGCCCTGTCTCTCTCTAACACACACGTAGCATAGGCGGCTTTGCTTAGAGTAAAACATTAGCGCCTAGATCTCAGAGACTACAAAAGCTAGAGCAACCAAATTTGGTATCCACACTCCTAATATATCGGACCGAGACGAGTTTGTTTCAAAATTTCGCCACACCCCCTTCCGCCCCCGCAAAGGACGAAAATCTGGGGATATTCAAAAATCTCAGAGACTATTAAGGCTAGAGTAACCAAATTTGGTATCCGCACTCCTGTTAGATCTAACTATAAAACGTGTATCTCAAAATTTCGCCCCACCCCCTTCCGCACACACAAAGGACGAAAATCTGTTGCATCCACAATATTGCACATTCGAGAAAACTAAAAACGCAGAAGCATAGATAATGACCATATCTATCAGATTGCTGAATCTTAATCAGATCGGATCATTTTTGTAGTCAAAAGCAAGAAATCAATTTTCAGTGGCTACGCAGCGCCCGACGTCACGCTCAGACTGATTTTCTGTCTCTCTCGCACGCACTCTTTGTCGTGTCGTTTAATATTAGCGGCGTCTGCCGGAGGAGAGCCATACTGACTTAGTATCGGGTATAACCGTAGAGTTGCGGTGTCCGCAGCAACTCACAACGTTCCCCCTCGTTTATATATATAAAGAGGAGAAAAGTTTAGAAGAACAAATCAAATTATAAGCAAAGCGGTGTTTTTCTTACTTTTAGTGGTAGCTTACGTTTGGTTTTCCATCGCTGCAACAGGCCTGCATGCATTGATGTGTCCTAGATTAGATTATAATGTACAAAATTTAAATGCAAAAAAAATAATAATAATAGCAATAGTAGCTATTGTATGTCCTCTGCCAAGGTCAAAAATAAGGTTGATCGCAAATTTTCGTTGTGCGGCAGAAGTTTGACCTCCGTTGGATAACTTTCGTCAATATTAAATTACACTGGAGAAACCGAGATCGACTGGCAAAGCTCAGACCCCTTTTGGCGAAGAAAAATTTTATCAGCCACATGTCAAAGCGGCGGGTTATGTAATTACCGTTTGGGGCTTGAAACCGGGTTTATCTTTGGAGAACCACAGATTTTTCGGCTTTTCGGCACACTGAGCTTATTTTTTTTTTGGGGCAGCTTGGCATGTGCACCCTACTTTCGACGATTTATTGATTTAAATTTTTCTTTTTTTTTTCAGACACGTGTATAACCTTTTATTCTTTTCTTTTCTTTTATCTCGCCGTACCACCAAACTGACCTTCCACAATTTAGTTCCATGGATCGAATGATCCAGCGCTTCAGCTTTGATTTTGTTTCTTCATCCCATTCTAAAGCACAAGGGCTAGATAACCCAAAGCTCGCTCTCTCGTCAAAAGCTTTCGCTTTATTCCCGTTTATTCCCTTGCATGCAGATAAGCTACAGCTCTGTGCACACAAATAAGTCCATCCAAATATGGGCCGTCACAACAATGAGTTACATACTCACGTATTTGCTTGTTCATTTTTGGCCAAAACAAATATCTTTTAATCTTTTCGATGGTTTTCCCTACTCCACTGTGAACGGCATTGGGCGGATCATGGGCCCGCGAGATTACACCTTGGGTGAGTTCCCTAGGAATCCACAATTTCCAAGATAGATTATCTACACCATTATTTCCCTGATCAGGTTCGGTTCTTTTGTAGACAAAATCATTGAGAATCTTCAAGTCTGGTAATTTGTCTTGCTTAGCGTGAATATTATCAACTAAGGTCATATATTCTGGTGATTTAAATTCTGCGGCAGATAGATCAACTATCGGACCCTGCTCTTCCATTTCAGAAACAGTGATTTCCTCTTTACGCGATAGGGCATCCGCTACCACGTTTAGTGAGCCCTTCCGGTGCGTTATCTCAAAAGAGAATCCCTGTAGTTTTATGGCCCATCGAGCTAATCTACCAGACAACTCCTTCTGACGCATAAGCCATTGTAATGAGGCATGATCGGTTATCACCTCGAATGCCTGACCTTCTACATAAGCACGAAACTTTTTAATTCCCTTTATCACCGCTAAACATTCTAATTCCGTGACTGAGTAGTTTTTCTGAGCTTTAGATAGCTTCTCGGACATGAATGCTACGGGTAATTCTTCTCCTTCTTCGTTTTTCTGAGCTAACACACAACCAATTCCTACAGTACTAGCATCAGGAGAAATCAGGAGTAGACAAAATGGGAGCTGACGTCACGCATACGCTTTCGGTTTCTTTAATAGTTCTGTGAGGGCGCAACTTACCGTTGCATAATTGTCGACGAAACGACGGTACCACCCAGCAAGACCAAGGAATCGTCGCAATTGTTTCACCGTCTTGGGAACGGGGAATTCTTTAATAGCTTCAATTTTACTCGGATCCGTCTTTACCTGTCCGTATCCCATGATGAACCCCAGATACTTAATCTCACGCGTGCAAAAGTGCGACTTGGCAATGTTTATCGTAAGATTAGCCTTTCGTAAGTGTACTGAAACTTCTCTCAGTAACATTAAATGGGATTCGAAATCGTCTGATAAAATTAGTAAGTCATCGAGGTAAACAAACACTCTCGTACGCAAGTTAGCAGGTATTACCTTATCCATTAAACGACAGAGGGTTTGTGAGGCATTGGTTAGACCAAAACGCGGTGTATTGGCGTGAAGACTCCTCTAGGGGAATTTGCCAATAAGCATGCTTCATATTGAGTCCCGTTATGTATTTGGCAGGCGGCAATCGACTGAGTATCCCATCTATATGGGGAAGGGGGTATGCATCTTTTCGGGTATATTTGTTGATCTCTCGAGAATCAAGGCATAACCTATTCTTGTTCCCTTTCTTTACTAGGACGCAATTGCTACTCCATGGACTATTTGAAGGTTCTATCACGCCCAGCTTAATCATCTTCTCTACTTCTTCGAACATCACTTTCTCTTTCGCGGGGGAAATGGGCCAATGTCGTTGTTTGACGAGTACTTCGGTACTTGATTACCATAGGTGTGTACGACCTAGTCCGTCGCATTCATATGACGGGAAGGTTCTTATTACCGCCTCTAATTGGTTCCTTTGTTCTTCATTTAGGGAATGCATTTTAGGCGTTTCCTTCATAATCGTGTCGTCTCTATTCTCCAAACAGCTCACAGTTGCTTCTCGGGTCAATAATTGGGATAGAAGACCGAAATCTTTCCAAAAGTCAACTCCTAAATAAACATCTTGCTTAAAATCTGGTATGATAAAGAACTCTACTTCCTTAACTATTTTACGGAATTCAATCGGAACCACCAATTTGGACACTACGGTACAAGCTTCGTTGCTGGCAGTGCGTATGGTTCCCAAACACTTCTGAGATTGTGGGTGATGTGCTAAAAAGGTTGCTGCTCTCCCACCCAAACAACTAATGGTTGCTCCTGAATCCAGCAAAGCCTTATAAGTTTGCCCTTCGATCATTACCTCCGTGTACAATCGGTTATCTGAACTCAGAATAACTGCTGAGACTAAACGTTTTCGAACAGATTGGACCTTTTTCCAGAACGCTCGTCTCCGGACAGTCGATCGTTTGGGCTTAACTATCAATTTAAACCACGTATTCACATTTTCTGAATCTAACTCTTTGCTCTCCATCGTTTGAGTCGCTACATCTATATCTGTACAAATTTGGTGTAGTATCATATCCGGTTTTACGTCAACTACCCCTTCGGAAAGCCCTCTTAAGGTAGTTGGTTTACTTTCGTTTAGTTGCTGTTCTTGGTCGGATGTACTGACTGGGCTCCGGTCGGTACATCCCGTTTCAAGTTTTTCGCTGGGTTACATTTGACGCATCGAGGTTTAGAAATATCCTTAGCACCACACCCATCCCGAAATTGTTGAGACTGCAACCTAGTATGCATCCCTCTGCGCGATGTAGTTCCCCGTCCCTGTTTAGGCCTAGCCCCTCTTGACTTTTGATGTCCTCTCTCTGAAGCGTTTGACTCCGGGTTGGATCCCCCTTCTAACGGCACTATACCCGAACCCATGTTGCGTGGTAATTGGGCTGCTAGAGTATTCTCATCAAACGAAAGTTCCCCCGGATTCAACTACGCCCTACATACGGGGCAATTTATGTTATTTTTCACGAATTCTTTCATGCAAGTATCATGATACCGGTGCCCACAAGACGCAGTACATATTAGTTGACTTCTTCTTATGGCTTCTTGACATATACCACAGATCTGGGCGTCCACGTCACCCGACGCCTTGCCCCTGGGGTACGTTGTACTGGTGACATGTTAAGGTAACCCAGTAATACGAGTTCTGATCCCTAAATGTGGAAATCCCTAATTATAGGACCAAAGCTTCAATAAATTCTACAAAATTTTCCTAAATACCCAATATTTGTCCTTTTTGAGCTTGACTCCGTCCGATATACGCTTTCTCTTGTCGCCGGAATATAACCTCAATGAAATCTAAATTGGTCTATGGTATTTTTATGTGGTCAGTAACCTTGGCAATGGCTAATTTCCAAATCTATATCTAGAAAATTAGACTTCCGAAAGCCATCGATACTCTTCCTTCATAAACTCTTTTGGGGTTATCCTATTATAATTTGGCCGACCTATCCGCCTTTGTGAATAGCTGTCGTATATTCGCAAATTTATTCTGGTAACAAAAAAAAATATCAGTTTCCATCCCTTGCTACCTGGCGGATTCTATTTGGTTGGGTATTCCGAATCTCAGAATCAAAACCCAAATTAATGTGGAATTTAAAATTGCAACGAGCAAAGTTTTTGGGGGTTTTAACCAGTAGTAACTCTGGCCCCACGTTGGGCGCCAATCTATGTAATGTGCCAGAAATTCATATTCGTAGAGGTGTGAGATTGTATGTACGGATGGAGGTTGTACATACTTTTTTTGACGGTCAGACACCAATAGTATAGCAGGATTTCGGAACGTGTACCTCTAGCTGTGCTCTAACTAGCTCGCCGGAATGTCGTGGGATCTTTCCTACTCTCCAATTTGCTATACGAACACATTCGAAAAGATGTTTTAGGTACACTTGATTTAATGTTCAAAAGGAACTCTACAAAAGAAATCCAAAAGAAAATAATGTGGATTTTAACTAACTGTTTAACCGACTACCGACAAATAGTCAGGTTATATTCCGTCGCTCTGGAGGAACTCAGATGACTTTGACCCCTTCTCTACCCTCCCTACCTTTAGTATGCCGTTTCATCGACAGCATAACCCTCATCGAGCGCATCTCTTTTTTGATCATCGGACTTCCTCAGGCTCTACTCAGGACAAACACGAAAGGTTTAATGTTTCATTATTATTTACTAATTATTATTTAATAATTCTAAATTTAAGGGTTTGGACTTCATGGTTTTCCAGATAAGTATAAACTTAGCATAAAGTAATTAAATAAAGAAGGAAGAAATAGTAGCAAGTTATACCTAGTTATATGTATATATGTATATAGGACTTATGTGTAGAGAATATGGCGTAAAAGAAATTAAATTGGAAAGAAGAGAAAAATATGATAATTATATAACTAGAAGGCAAACGTGAAAGAAAAATTAGTAGCCGATCCGCTTTAAATTATGGCACGGATATGGTTGTTTTATATACCGGAATATAAGTTTTATAAGACAGATATATATTTCGAAAATACTCGAGAATTCCGTTTAAGGAAGTTTCGTAACTCACTCATACTTTATACGAATTATCCGGCGTGTCCGTTGAGCTCAAGGGGCGACGTAGGAACATATTCTGAGGAAGGGAGAACTTTTATGAATATACAGGTCTTCACTTCTAATTCGGATGAAACACCGATTTTCTTTCCATTTCCATACCCGTACGACGACGAATTGCCACTCAACGGCTGATCTTAAAAAAATGTGGTTTTCATTTGCGCTAATTTCTAATTATGGGTAATTATATACATTATTGGTTTTTTTTTTCTTTTTAAACCTATGCAATACAAAAATAGTTAGTGCGTAGCCTAATCTTTACTAAAAGGAAAATCTCACGACGAGACTCAAAACTAATACTTTGGTACATTTTCACACGCCGACTATTAAACGACAGTGTGGATCGCCGCAGAATAATGTTTTATTTTCACAGTTTGAGAACCACTCCACACACTGCGAAGAACTACATGCGAAAGCCTTAGCCGCGCGCTTAATTCATAAGCGAGAAGGGTGACGAGTGCGGCATATTAGTTTCTCCGAATTCGCAAGAAAACCATTCTTCTCGTCTTACTCCAAAATGTACTTCAGCTCAAGTATGCATCCACATAACTTCGGGTTTCACTCTAGTATATCTTCGGACGGCTCTTTCTGGTTTAGTTGGTTGTAGTTATCGTTGGTTTATGTAGATGCTGGTTTCTGGGAAATCCGAGGTCTTTCCCAGATCTACTAAGAAATCGATGGACTTTGACGACCTCGTTCTTGGAGGGGGGTCAATTGGTTTTTCTTTCCCAGTGTCGAACGTAGTAAGATTTTCAGCCCTATGATACGAGACTGTTAAAGCTGTGTCACTATTGTAAGGTCCAAATACCTTTTATTTTTCTTAATCCAAAAGGAATAATGCAGTCCACCAGAACTTCAATTTACTTGGCACGTGTTTGATTGCACAACGTTTTCAAATTCACTTGGATATATATATTTGTATAAAAAGACACATCCGAATTCGCACAGCTTCACTATAGCAATGATCTAGCCAGAAGTTCTATTACTTGCATTAGCCCTTACGATCGGAACTTTACCTTCCACAACCAACGGGGTAATCGTACGATTTTAGACAAAGCTTACACCTTGCTTCCCTAGATAACGGAGTAATCGTACTATGCTAAGCAAAGCTTACACATAGCTTCCCTAGATAACGGAGTAATCGTACGATGCTAAGCAAAGCTTACACATAGCTTCCACGACTAACGGAGTAATCGTATGATTTCTAGTAAAGCTTTAAAACATAACTCCCACAGATCCACGCTGCTTCTCTAAATTAGACATTAAGCTGAAGAGCTTCCATTGAAGAATGGAAGCTTTAACTACTGCTCTCTTGTAATTGATCTCTTATCTTGTTTTTGTAAAGAGCGGAGTTAATGTTAAACGCGAGGGCCGTACTTCCCAAGCTGTTCTCTTGAGTTTTAGAGTCACAACTGGCCACTACACCACAGTTGAGGAAGCGCTAGTTTTAACTGGCGAAGCCTAAACGGAAAAAGGACAGTTGCCTAGTGTTTCACTTGTATGTCTTTGAGGTGAAATATTCCTAAGTTTTTACCCTGTTCGTTCTTCAGTTGATAATAGGATGAGCCAACTCGTCTAGATACCACGGCTGAAATAAAAACCGGCGCTAACTTTGCATTGAACTTTTTAATAGCATTGCTTTGGCAGAAATTGCGGGCAAGTACTGGCTCTCCAACCTTAAACTCTACTTTCCGACAGCGTAGATTATATCGCCTAGCATTTTGTTCATGTGACTCTTTCACCTTTTTCTTTGCCGATTCGCGAATAATTTGTAGTGCTTCCGGATAACTAATGCGGCTATCCTCCGATAAGAGTCTTAAGCGGCGAAGCAACTCATAGTCTTTGCCATTCAGAATCATATTTTGTCCAAAGGTTAGGAAATAGGGCGAGTACCCGGTGCTTTGGTGAATGTTGGATCTGAGAGCAGCACTGATTTCCGGTAATTTGGTATCCCAAGTGGAATGATCCCGGCTTATGTAAGCTCATATAGCTGCTAACACCGATCTATTGAGTCTCTCACTGGCATTCGCCTGTGGTGAATATATCGCCGTACGAATATGTTGTATCCCAAAGCGGGTTAGAAAAGCCTGAAAGGCTCCAGAAACGAATTGAGATCCGTTATCTGTTAATATCACCTCGGGGACTCCAAATGTACAGAACAAATAATTTTCGAGGTAATCGCACACCCGATTGGAAGTAAACACCCTAAGGGGGCATAGGAAATGAAATTTTGTGAAGTGATCTACGATAATAAGTAAACCAATATGCCCTTTCTTGGATCGGGGATATGGACCCAGCAAATCCATATAAAGCTTTTGAAACGGACGATCAGACACCATTGGTTTTCCCATGGGTGGTTTCAACACGGTGTTCGGGTGTTTGGTGTGACGACACACTTCACAATGTAATGTGTCCCGGTGTTCTGGTGTGGTAGCTTTCGAGACGCATTCCACAAACTAGACAACTTGCATAGATGTTATGGTTAGCACTGTGTGGGATCTTTCGGCTAGGGCTCGTCGGATGGGGGGGATCTTTCAGTTGTTCCAGCTAAACACATACAAGAGATTCTGGTGCTAACCTGGCCGTTAGGTGTTATACAAATCAAATCAATAGTGCCATATGCATCGCCGCACGGAGTTAGGTCTTGTAATCTCCGCGTTTACCCACCCTACCATGTTAACTCTGCTCGCCTATTTCTTGTGTTAACCCTTAAACCTCTATATGTTCCCCCTTCCCAATACCCCTGTATAGTTATTCTACTCCAATTTCATGTTGATCAATCTTCAGTGTATTTTCATATTTTAACTCCACTCCAACTAACAACCATCCTCAGCATCACCTCAAATCTTCATAACATCTTATTTATCTACAGTTACAGCAACTTAATTTTAGGTTTTTTTTATATATATAAAGAGGAGAAAAGTTTAGAAGAACAAATCAAATTATAAGCAAAGCGGTGTTTTTCTTACTTTTAGTGGTAGCTTACGTTTGGTTTTCCATCGCTGCAACAGGCCTGCATGCATTGATGTGTCCTAGATTAGATTATAATGTACAAAATTTAAATGCAAAAAAAATAATAATAATAGCAATAGTAGCTACGGTTGAATTCAGTGTGTGTGTGTGTGTCAATCCTTTTCCTTGAAGACATCCGATATGGATATGTCTGTGCCGATCCAGGCCACGACATAGAATTTCAGAGGCAACTGTATGTCCTCTGCCAAGGTCAAAAATAAGGTTGATCGCAAATTGTCGTTGTGCGGCAGAAGTTTGACCTCCGTTGGATAACTTTCGTCTTTATTAATTTGGACGGGAGAAACCGAGATCGACTGGCAAAGCTCAGACCCCTTTTGGCGAAGAAAAATTTTATCAGCCACATGTCAAAGCGGGGGGTTATGTAATTACCGTTTGGGGCTTGAAACCGGGTTTATCTTTGGAGAACCACAGATTTTTCGGCTTTTCGGCACACTGATCTTAATTTTTTTTGGAGCAGCTTGGCATGTGCACCCTACTTTTGACGATTTATTGATTTAAATTTTTCTTTTTTTTTTCAGACACGTGTATAACCTTTTATTCTTTTCTTTTCTTTTATCTCGCAGTACCACCAAACTGACCTTCCACAATTTAGTTCCATGGATCGAATGATCCAGCGCTTGAGCTTTGATTTTGTTTCTTCATCCCATTCTAAAGCACAAGGGCTAGATAACCCAAAGCTCGCTCTCTCGTCAAAAGCTTTCGCTTTATTCCCGTTTATTCCCTTGCATGCAGATAAGCTACAGCTCTGTGCACACAAATAAGTCCATCCAAATATGGGCCGTCACACCACAGGTTATTTTTAAGCTGTTCTACTTGTTCAAAATAAGCTGGAAAACGGTCATCTTTTAAGTTACGCACTTATGTAGGTCTTTGGCATGGAACTTTCCTATCTGTTGACCATCTTCTTCTAATTCAGAACAGTGGTTACCAAACTTTCGAACTACAGTTGCCTTCAAGAATTTAGGAGCTAATTTTGCATTAAATGCCTTGATCTTGTTACTTTGGGCAAAGTTTCGTCTATAGACGTGTTCGCCGAGTTCGAACGTAACGTATCTTGTGCGCAAATCGTACGTTCTCTTATTGGTTTGATATGCCTTACTGATGTTTTCCATGATCTTGTTTCTAACAATTTGCAGTTTGTCTGTAGTAAAAATATTCTCGCCCTCTTTAAGCATTTCTATCCTCCTCAGCAATTCATAGTTGTCTGCGTGCGTTATCATATGATTACCAAACAACGCAAAATATGGTGAAAATCCTATTGCGGCATGATGTGAAGATCTCAAGGCGAAGGATATCTCACCGAGCTTATCGTCCCATAGCCGTTGGTCTTTCCCTAGATAAGCCCTGATACCAGATATAATTGATCTATTAAGGCGCTCTGAGGCATTAGCCTGTGGACTGTAAATTGCAGTAAACATATGCTTTATCCCATACTTCTGCATGAATGCCTGAAATATATTCGACTTGAACTGGCTTCCGTTATCAGTTACTATAACTTCAGGTATACCGAATACATGGAATATATTTGTTTTTAAGAATTCTATAATAAGGTCTGCAGTGAATTTCTTCAACGGCTTCAAAAAATGAAACTTTGTTAGGTGGTCCAAAACAACAAATACTCCTATATTTCCCTGCTTTGATCGAGGGTAAGATCCTAAGAAATCCATATAGAGCCGTTGGAATGGTCGCTCAGAGACTACAGGATTTCCCATTGGAGGCTTGAGAGTTATGTTTGGGGCTTTCACTTGTTTGCAAACTTCACATCTCGCAATAAATTCTTTGACGTCTTTTATCATATTTGGCCAAAAAAGATTTCGACGAAGCTTTTCCAACGTTTTTCCGATGCCACCATGAGAACTATGAGGAGGCGCGTGTGCATTATACAACACAGACTGTGTCAATTCTGATGGTACCCAAAGTTTCCAGCAGTTTGACTCTGACACTGAGTCTCCTTGGTAAAACTGAGTTCGCCTGTAAATGTAACGATCTACAATTTTCAAGTCTGGCAAACGGCTTTGATTCTCTGTAATTGTATCTTTTAACTTGGTATAGCTATTGGACCAGAAGTGAGGCGATTGTAGGTCGACTTCAGGCAACACCACTTCTATTTCGCTTATCTCTTCAGTCGGTAGTCGAGAAAGGGCATCTGGGACTATGTTCAAGCTTCCTTTTCTGTGTTCTATTTCAAAATTAAAATGCTGCAGTTTTAGTGCCCATCTAGCTAGTCTGCCATTCAAGTCTGCCTGCCTCATAAGCCATTTTAAACTAGCGTGGTCCGTTATGACTTTGAACTCCAGACCCTCTACATACTCCCTAAATTTCTCTATGCTCAATACTGCAGCTAAACACTCCAATTCGGTTACACAGTATTTTTGTTGGGCTTGATTTAGCTTATAAGAAAAATATGCAATTGGCCGTTCTATGCCATCTTCGTCCAACTGGGCCAGGACTCCACCGACACCGATATTGGATGCATCGCATTGAATTATAAACGGTTTCTCGAAATTGGGTGTGACTAATAACGGTGCTGAGGTTAATCGATGTTTTACCTCTTCAAAGGCTTGTTGTGCATCCTCAGTCCATTGAAAAGACTTAACCTTCTTGGTCAGGTCTGTGAGTGGTGCTGTCAGGGATGCATAATTTTCTATAAATCGGCGATACCAACCCGCACATCCCAGAAACTTTCTGAGTTCTTTCACCGAACTAGGTGGGAGCAAATTTCTGATGGCGGAGACCTTTTCTGTATCTACCTTAATGCAACCTTTACCTATCACATAACCAAGATAACGAACTTCAGGAACACACCAGCGACATTTGTCTAAGTTCAACGTCAGGCCTGCATTTCTCAACACAGTGGACATTTCTGTCAACAGTCCAAGGTGATCTTCAAATGTTTCACTAACTAACAACAAATCATCAAGATAGACAAAGACTCTATTCTTGAAATGGGGTGGAATAATCATGTCCATTAATCGACACATTGTTTGTGCAGCGTTCGTAAGTCCAAAAGGCATGACTCTGAATCTATACAAAGGGCGATTTGGTACAGTGAAGGCTGTTAGATCTCTACAAGATTCTTTCAGATTTATTTGCCAAAAGGCGTGCTTCAGATCTAAAGATGAAATAAATTCTGCTTTCGGTAACCTCGATAAAATACCATTTATCTTGGGTTGTGGATAAGCATCCTTTATCGTCACTAAGTTGACCTTGCGTGAATCTAGACACATACGAAATCTGATACCCTTTTGTACTACTGAAACGGGACTACTCCAAGAACAAGTTGGCGGTGCTACTTCTATGACTCCTAAACTAAGCATATCATCGATTTCCGCATGAATCCGTTTTTCCACAGCCGGGGATACTGAAAAATATCTCTGTTTTATTGGTTTTGCCGATGGAAGTAATTCGATTGAATGCTCTAACATGGACGTTTTCCCCAAGCCTTCCGTATTAAAATCTGGGAACAAGGCCACAACCTTTTCCATGCGTTGTTGTTGCTCGGCATTTAACAATTCTGGCAATTCAATCTCATTTATTGACAAAGTTTTCGCTAGTTTCTCCATCAGGCCAAAAGTATTCCAAAAATTCATTCCCAGATAAAGGTTTTGTTTCAAATCAGGAATTATATATAAGGTTAACAATCTAGTCTGATTCCTAAAGCTTACTTTAGTTTCTACGTAACCAAGAATGTTGTATTTTTGTCCTCCAGCTGTTTCAACTTGCGACTTGCTTGCAATATAGGGCCTATTCTTGCTTATAAATTCCTTTGCAGCTTCCCCACTAAGGTATGAAACTGATGCACCAGAATCTAATAATCCTCCATAAGTCTTACCAAATATATCTATTTCTGCAAATGGTCTAATATCCTTTTTTATATCAACAATCGAATCTAGACTCAGCGATATACCCCTCATTCTATCTTTAACTTTTCTTATAAAGTTACGAAAACGAACGGTATTTCTCTTAGTTCGGACACAACTGGGTTTTTTAACTAAATCGCTACCAAATATTTTTTCTCTTATTTCTTCATAGTTTCGAAGTCTTATATGATACGGGACTATTGGATATAATTTACCTTGAATATTTTTAGAATTTAAATATTTAGGAATTATATTGAAGAATGCTCTTTATTTAATGTTGAGGATTTGAGCGGTAACTGCTGTTCTTGTTGCCGCTCAACCGTCGGTTTTCCTGACAGGTTTCACAATTTGGTCTTATTATATTTTCAGCTCCGCAACCTAAGCAAAATATCTTCTTATCAGATTGGCAATCTACGTGTTTATGGCCAAACCTGCGACAATTCCAGCATTGAATCTCTTCTAAGGCTCTAGTTCTTTTTAGTTCGCAAATTTCTTGCTCTCCTAGATGGTTATCTGAACGTTCTTGGTCATACTCCAATGCATTAATTTGCTTTCGTGTGTTTGCTTTCGGGTTAGCGGTGTTATACTCCTCACTAAAAGCTTCTCGTCTAAGGACTAATTTTCTCAACTGGCTAACCGAATTGATTTCTATATAGAACAACTCCTTTCTCATAAACGGTCTCAGATTTCGTTTCCGAATTGACGTTAGTTGACTCTCGCTAATAGGGTATTGTAAGCGATCTACTAAATGCATCAAACTTACAAAGATCGGACCAGTTTACTTTGTCTACAGTGCGTCTGTATCTCCAGAACCATTCACTTGCTCGGCCACTAAAGAGAATATGAATGTGTTCGCACACCCCTTCAAAGTTTCCTCGTAAGCTATCATTTGTCAAAGCTGTAATCATGTATATGAACTTCCCTACCGGCATACCATTGCGTGAGCCATTATACTGCACTTTCCAGCTACTAATCAAATTTGCTACTTTTCCCACATCGCGACTTAGATTGAAACTACCATTTCTCTCCGGTAGATTGTTACTATTTCTATATTCATTGGGTATGAAGGTGGGTACGTCTCTTTCTAGATTAAGTGACGAAGCTCTAGTAGTTCTTCTTCCTCAATCAGGTTCATTGTTATTTCCATTATCATCTGTATTGGTATGGAAGTTAGGTATTGCATCCGTTCGAGACAGTTCCGAGATCATGGAATGCATTTGACTAATTTGCGAAGTTATTCGATGATCTACCTGTGATAATATTCTCTGCTCTAAGAAACCTACATCTTGGTTTGGGTTATCCGCAGAAGCAGAATTAGACAATACGTTACTGTTATCCTCGAGATCTACTATCTCATTTTATTGCTGCGACTGTCTCTTTTTCTTCTTTTGACTATTAGTTAACAGAATCCTCTCCAAACTATTTGTTTCCAGGTTCAGATTGTGGTCGGCATTTTCGGAAAGAACCTCTAATAAACTGTTTCTTGTAACATTTTTTTGACATGTTGGGCAAGATCGCGACTTATCAAGCCAATTCAAAATGCATGTTCTATGGAAAATATGTTTACATCGTGTTATGAGTTTTAAATCCAATGAAATCATTGGGTGTGAACAGACTCTGCAAACCTGTTCATTATTTGTGGATGTGGTCATATCTAAGCTTCGTCTTACGGCCATGGTGCACACACAAATCAATCTTTAAGAATTTTACCGAATAAATGCTCGAAAATGTCAAATTCACTTCAAAAATAAACTATACGGATCAAGGGTATTGAGATTTGGAACATACAAAGATTATGGCAATACATATCACACCATGACTTGTTCCCAAAATATACTATTAAAAAAAAAATATTGTCTTCAACACGAGCTGAAGCTTCAGAAAAAAAATATACCAATTGTTCCGGGCAGCAAGATTTAATGACTAGCATTCTAAATCTTAAAGATTTCCACAGACATTAATACAATTTTCTTCCACTTAGCTCCTGGCACGCATATAGACCCGATGCTCCCTCATCGTTTCGGACAGAATGGACTGTGACTTGCACCAACCATTGCAGTTTTCCAGAAAGGAAACAAAAGCAAAAATTCTATATGCTGACGATAACTGAGACACAAAGTTTTGTTACGGTTGTTGTTGTATCGTGCCCCACGTTGGGCGCCACTTTTGTAATGTGTCCCGGTGTTCTGGTGTGGTAGCTTTCGAGACGCATTCCACAAACTAGACAACTTGCATAGATGTTATGGTTAGCACTGTGTGGGATCTTTCGGCTAGGGCTCGTCGGATGGGGGGATCTTTCAGTTGTTCCAGCTAAACACATACAAGAGATTCTGGTGCTAACCTGGCCGTTAGGTGTTATACAAATCAAATCAATAGTGCCATATGCATCGCCGCACGGAGTTAGGTCTTGTAATCTCCGCGTTTACCCACCCTACCATGTTAACTCTGCTCGCCTATTTCTTGTGTTAACCCTTAAACCTCTATATGTTCCCCCTTCCCAATACTCCTGTATAGTTATTCTACTCCAATTTCATGTTGATCAATCTTCAGTGTATTTTCATATTTTAACTCCACTCCAACTAACAACCATCCTCAGCATCACCTCAAATCTTCATAACATCTTATTTATCTACAGTTACAGCAACTTAATTTTAGGGGTTTTTTATACCCGGTACTCAAAATGAGTATTGGGGTATATTAGATTTGTGGTAAAAGTGGATGTGTGTAACGTCCAGAAGGAATCGTTTCCGACCCCATAAAGTATATATATTCTTGATCAGCATCAATAGCCGAGTCGATTGAGCCATGTCTGTCTGTCCGTCTGTCCGTCCGTCCGTCTGTCCGTCTGTCCGTCCGTCCGTCTGTCCGTCCCCTTCAGCGCCTAGTGCTTAAAGACTACAAGAGCTAGAGCAACGATGTTTTGGATCCAGACTTCTGTGATATGTCACTGCTACAAAAATATTTCAAAACTTCGCCCCGCCCACTTCCGCCCCCACAAAGGGCGAAAATCTGTGGCATCCACAACTTCGACGATACGAGAAACTAAAAACGCAGAATCGTAGAAGATGACTATATCTTCTAGAGTGCAAAATCTGATTCAGATCGTATAATTATTATAGCCAGCATCAAGAAAACAATTTCATTTTTTCTCGCCCTGTCTCTCTCTAACACACACGTAGCATAGGCGGCTTTGCTTAGAGTAAAACATTAGCGCCTAGATCTCAGAGACTACAAAAGCTAGAGCAACCAAATTTGGTATCCACACTCCTAATATATCGGACCGAGACGAGTTTGTTTCAAAATTTCGCCACACCCCCTTCCGCCCCCGCAAAGGACGAAAATCTGGGGATATTCAAAAATCTCAGAGACTATTAAGGCTAGAGTAACCAAATTTGGTATCCGCACTCCTGTTAGATCTAACTATAAAACGTGTATCTCAAAATTTCGCCCCACCCCCTTACGCACACACAAAGGACGAAAATCTGTTGCATCCACAATATTGCACATTCGAGAAAACTAAAAACGCAGAAGCATAGATAATGACCATATCTATCAGATTGCTGAATCTTAATCAGATCGGATCATTTTTGTAGTCAAAAGCAAGAAATCAATTTTCAGTGGCTACGCAGCGCCCGACGTCACGCTCAGACTGATTTTCTGTCTCTCTCGCACGCACTCTTTGTCGTGTCGTTTAATATTAGCGGCGTCTGCCGGAGGAGAGCCATACTGACTTAGTATCGGGTATAACCGTAGAGTTGCGGTGTCCGCAGCAACTCACAACGTTCCCCCTCGTTTATATATATAAAGAGGAGAAAAGTTTAGAAGAACAAATCAAATTATAAGCAAAGCGGTGTTTTTCTTACTTTTAGTGGTAGCTTACGTTTGGTTTTCCATCGCTGCAACAGGCCTGCATGCATTGATGTGTCCTAGATTAGATTATAATGTACAAAATGCATTTAAATTTTGTACATTATAATCTAATAATAATAATAATAAATAATAATAATAGCAATAGTAGCTACGGTTGAATTCAGTGTGTGTGTGTGTGTGTCAATCCTTTTCCTTGAAGACATCCGATATGGATATGTCTGTGCCTATCCAGGCCACGACATAGAATTTCAGAGGCAACTGTATGTCCTCTGCCAAGGTCAAAAAT
Source organism: Drosophila miranda (assembly GCF_003369915.1). Taxonomy (NCBI): domain Eukaryota; kingdom Metazoa; phylum Arthropoda; class Insecta; order Diptera; family Drosophilidae; genus Drosophila; species Drosophila miranda. The sequence continues at coordinate 25,102,519 of NW_022881614.1, forward strand.
AAGGTTGATCGCAAATTTTCGTTGTGCGGCAGAAGTTTGACCTCCGTTGGATAACTTTCGTCAATATTAAATTACACTGGAGAAACCGAGATCGACTGGCAAAGCTCAGACCCCTTTTGGCGAAGAAAAATTTTATCAGCCACATGTCAAAGCGGGGGGTTATGTAATTACCGTTTGGGGCTTGAAACCGGGTTTATCTTTGGAGAACCACAGATTTTTCGGCTTTTCGGCACACTGAGCTTATTTTTTTTTTGGGGCAGCTTGGCATGTGCACCCTACTTTCGACGATTTATTGATTTAAATTTTTCTTTTTTTTTTCAGACACGTGTATAACCTTTTATTCTTTTCTTTTCTTTTATCTCGCCGTACCACCAAACTGACCTTCCACAATTTAGTTCCATGGATCGAATGATCCAGCGCTTGAGCTTTGATTTTGTTTCTTCATCCCATTCTAAAGCACAAGGGCTAGATAACCCAAAGCTCGCTCTCTCGTCAAAAGCTTTCGCTTTATTCCCGTTTATTCCCTTGCATGCAGATAAGCTACAGCTCTGTGCACACAAATAAGTCCATCCAAATATGGGCCGTCACAACAATGAGTTACATACTCACGTATTTGCTTGTTCATTTTTGGCCAAAACAAATATCTTTTAATCTTTTCGATGGTTTTCCCTACTCCACTGTGAACGGCATTGGGCGGATCATGGGCCCGCGAGATTACACCTTGGGTGAGTTCCCTAGGAATCCACAATTTCCAAGATAGATTATCTACACCATTATTTCCCTGATCAGGTTCGGTTCTTTTGTAGACAAAATCATTGAGAATCTTCAAGTCTGGTAATTTGTCTTGCTTAGCGCGAATATTATCAACTAAGGTCATATATTCTGGTGATTTAAATTCTGCAGCAGATAGATCAACTATCGGACCCTGCTCTTCCATTTCAGAAACAGTGATTTCCTCTTTACGCGATAGGGCATCCGCTACCACGTTTAGTGAGCCCTTCCGGTGCGTTATCTCAAAAGAGAATCCCTGTAGTTTTATGGCCCATCGAGCTAATCTACCAGACAACTCCTTCTGACGCATAAGCCATTGTAATGAGGCATGATCGGTTATCACCTCGAATGCCTGACCTTCTACATAAGCACGAAACTTTTTAATTCCCTTTATCACCGCTAAACATTCTAATTCCGTGACTGAGTAGTTTTTCTGAGCTTTAGATAGCTTCTCGGACATGAATGCTACGGGTAATTCTTCTCCTTCTTCGTTTTTCTGAGCTAACACACAACCAATTCCTACAGTACTAGCATCACATAACAGCAAAAAGGGTTTTGAGAAATCATGAGTAGACAAAATGGGAGCTGACGTCAAGCACTGTTTAAGTTTTTCAAATGCCTGATTGGCCAAAGGGTTCCACGCATACGCTTTCGGTTTCTTTAATAGTTCTGTGAGGGCGCAACTTACCGTTGCATAATTGTCGACGAAACGACGGTACCACCCAGCAAGACCAAGGAATCGTCGCAATTGTTTCACCGTCTTGGGAACGGGGAATTCTTTAATAGCTTCAATTTTACTCGGATCCGTCTTTACCTGTCCGTATCCCATGATGAACCCCAGATACTTAATCTCACGCGTGCAAAAGTGCGACTTGGCAATGTTTATCGTAAGATTAGCCTTTCGTAAGTGTACTGAAACTTCTCTCAGTAACATTAAATGGGATTCGAAATCGTCTGATAAAATTAGTAAGTCATCGAGGTAAACAAACACTCTCGTACGCAAGTTAGCAGGTATTACCTTATCCATTAAACGACAGAGGGTTTGTGAGGCATTGGTTAGACCAAAAGGCATAACTTTGTATTGATACAGCGGTCGGTTAGGTATGGTAAACGCGGTGTATTGGCGTGAAGACTCCTCTAGGGGAATTTGCCAATAAGCATGCTTCATATTGAGTCCCGTTATGTATTTGGCAGGTGGCAATCGACTGAGTATCCCATCTATATGGGGAAGGGGGTATGCATCTTTTCGGGTATATTTGTTGATCTCTCGAGAATCAAGGCATAACCTATTCTTGTTCCCTTTCTTTACTAGGACGCAATTGCTACTCCATGGACTATTTGAAGGTTCTATCACGCCCAGCTTAATCATCTTCTCTACTTCTTCGAACATCACTCTTTCTTCTCTTTCGCGGGGGAAATGGGCCAATGTCGTTGTTTGACGAGTACTTCGGCATTGATTACCATAGGTGTGTACGACCTAGTCCGTCGCATTCATATGACGGGAAGGTTCTTATTACCGCCTCTAATTGGTTCCTTTGTTCTTCATTTAGGGAATGCATCTTAGGCGTTTCCTTCATAATCGTGTCGTCTCTATTCTCCAAACAGCTCACAGTTGCTTCTCGGGTCAATAATTGGGATAGAAGACCGAAATCTTTCCAAAAGTCAACTCCTAAATAAACATCTTGCTTTAAATCTGGTATGATAAAGAACTCTACTTCCTTAACTATTTTACGGAATTCAATCGGAACCACCAATTTGGACACTACGGTACAAGCTTCGTTGCTGGCAGTGCATATGGTTCCCAAACACTTCTGAGATTGTGGGTGATGTGCTAAAAAGGTTGCTGCTCTCCCACCCAAACAACTAATGGTTGCTCCTGAATCCAGCAAAGCCTTATAAGTTTGCCCTTCGATCATTACCTCCGTGTACAATCGGTTATCTGAACTCAGAATAACTGCTGAGACTAAACGTTTTCGAACAGATTGGACCTTTTTCCAGAACGCTCGTCTCCGGACAGTCGATCGTTTGGGCTTAACTATCAATTTAAACCACGTATTCACATTTTCTGAATCTAACTCTTTGCTCTCCATCGTTTGAGTCGCTACATCTATACCTGTACAAATTTGGTGTAGTATCATATCCGGTTTTACGTCAACTACCCCTTCGGAAAGCCCTCTTAAGGTAGTTGGTTTACTTTCGTTTAGTTGCTGTTCTTGGTCGGATGTACTGACTGGGCTCCGGTCGGTACATCCCGTTTCAAGTTTTTCGCTGGGTTACATTTGACGCATCGAGGTTTAGAAATATCCTTAGCACCACACCCATCCCGAAATTGTTGAGACTGCAACCTAGTATGCATCCCTCTGCGCGATGTAGTTCCCCGTCCCTGTTTAGGCCTAGCCCCTCTTGACTTTTGATGTCCTCTCTGTGAAGCGTTTGACTCCTGGTTGGATCCCCCTTCTAACGGCACTATACCCGAACCCATGTTGCGTGGTAATTGGGCTGCTAGAGTATTCTCATCAAACGAAAGTTCCCCCGGATTCAACTACGCCCTACATACGGGGCAATTTCTGTTATTTTTCACGAATTCTTTCATGCAAGTATCATGATACCGGTGCCCACAAGACGCAGTACATATTAGTTGACTTCTTCTTATGGCTTCTTGACATATACCAAAGATCTGGGCGTCCACGTCACCCGACGCCTTGCCCCTGGGGTACGTTGTACTGGTGACATGTTAAGGTAACCCAGTAATACGAGTTCTGATCCCTAAATGTGGAAATCCCTAATTATAGGACCAAAGCTTCAATAAATTCTACAAAATTTTCCTAAATACCCAATATTTGTCCTTTTCGAGCTTGACTCCGTCCGATATACGCTTTCTCTTGTCGCCGGAATATAACCTCAATGAAATCTAAATTGGTCTATGGTATTTTTATGTGGTCAGTAACCTTGGCAATGGCTAATTTCCAAATCTATATCTAGAAAATTAGACTTCCGAAAGCCATCGATACTCTTCCTTCATAAACTCTTTTGAGGTTATCCTATTATAATTTGGCCGACCTATCCGCCTTTGTGAATAGCTGTCGTATATTCGCAAATTTATTCTGGTAACAAAAAAAAATATCAGTTTCCATCCCTTGCTACCTGGCGGATTCTATTTGGTTAGGTATTCCGAATCTCAGAATCAAAACCCAAATTAATGTGGAATTTAAAATTGCAACGAGCAAAGTTTTTGGGGGTTTTAACCAGTAGTAACTCGTACTCTGGCCCCACGTTGGGCGCCAATCTATGTAATGTGCCAGAAATTCATATTCGTAGAGGTGTGAGATTGTATGTACGGATGGAGGTTGTACATACTTTTTTTGACGGTCAGACACCAATAGTATAGCAGGATTTCGGAACGTGTACCTCTAGCTATGCTCTAACTAGCTCGCCGGAATGTCGTGGGATCTTTCCTACTCTCCTGTCTGCTATACGAACACATTCGCAAAGATGTTTTAGGTACACTTGATTTAATGTTCAAAAGGAACTCTACAAAAGAAATCAAAAAGAAAATAATGTGGATTTTAACTAACTTTTTAACCGACTACCGACAAATAGTCAGGTTATATTCCGTCGCTCTTGAGGAACTCAGATGACTTTGACCCCTTCTCTACCCTCCCTACCTTTAGTATGCCGTTTAATCGACAGCATAACCCTCATCGAGCGCATCTCTTTTTTGATCATCGGACTTCCTCAGGCTCTACTCAGGACAAACACGAAAGGTTTAATGTTCCATTATTATCTACTAATTATTATTTAATAATTCAAAATTTAAGGGTTTGGACTTCATGGTTTTCCAGATAAGTATAAACTTAGCATAAAGTAATTAAATAAAGAAGGAAGAAATAGTAGCAAGTTATACCTAGTTATATGTATATATGTATATAGGACTTTTGTGTAGAGAATATGGCGTAAAAGAAATTAAATTGGAAAGAAGAGAAAAATATGATAATTATATAACTAGAAGGCAAACGTGAAAGAAAAATTAGTAGCCGATCCGCTTTAAATTATGGCACGGATATGGTTGTTTTATATACCGGAATAGAAGTTTTATAAGACAGATATATATTTCGAAAATACTCGAGAATTCCGTTTAAGGAAGTTTCGTACCTCACTCATACTTTATACGAATTATCCGGCGTGTCCGTTGAGCTCAAGGGGCGACGTAGGAACATATTCTGAGGAAGGGAGAACATTTATGAATATACAGGTCTTCACTTCTAATTCGGTTGAAACACCGATTTTCTTTCCATTTCCATACCCGTACGACGACGAATTGCCACGCAACGGCTGATCTTAAAAAAATGTGGTTTTCATTTGCGCTAATTTCTAATTATGGGTAATTATATACATTATTGGTTTTTTTTTTTCTTTTTAAACCTATACAATACAAAAATAGTTAGTGCGTAGCCTAATCTTTAATAAATGGAAAATCTCACGACGAGACTCAAAACTAATACTTTGGTACATTTTCACACGACGACTATTAAACGACAGTGTGGATCGCCGCAGAATAATGTTTTATTTTCACAGTTTGAGAACCACTCCACACACTGCGAAGAACTACATGCGAAAGCCTTAGCCGCGCGCTTAATTCATAAGCGAGAAGGGTGACGAGTGCGGCATATTAGTTTCTCCGAATTCGAAAGAAAACCATTCTTCTCGTCTTACTCCAAAATGTACTTCAGCTCAAGTATGCATCCACATAACTTCGGGTTTCACTCTAGTAAATCTTCGGACGGCTCTTTCTGGTTTAGTTGGTTGTAGTTATCGTTGGTTTATGTAGATGCTGGTTCCTGGGAAATCCGAGGTCTTTCCCAGATCTACTAAGAAATCGATGGACTTTGACGACCTCGTTCTTGGAGGGGGGTCAATTGGTTTTTCTTTCCCAGTGTCGAACGTAGTAAGATTTTCAGCCCTATGATACGAGACTGTTAAAGCTGTGTCACTATTGTAAGGTCCAAATACCTTTTATTTTTCTTAATCCAAAAGGAATAATGCAGTCCACCAGAACTTCAATTTACTTGGCACGTGTTTGATTGCACAACGTTTTCAAATTCACTTGGATATATATATTTGTATAAAAAGACACATCCGAATTCGCACAGCTTCACTATAGCAATGATCTAGCCAGAAGTTCTATTACTTGCATTAGCCCTTACGATCGGAACTTTACCTTCCACAACCAACGGGGTAATCGTACGATTTTAGACAAAGCTTACACCTTGCTTCCCTAGATAACGGAGTAATCGTACGATGCTAAGCAAAGCTTACACATAGCTTCCCTAGATAACGGAGTAATCGTACGATGCTAATCAAAGCTTACACATAGCTTCCACGACTAACGGAGTAATCGTATGATTTCTAGTAAAGCTTTAAAACATAACTCCCACAGATCCACGCTGCTTCTCTAAATTAGACATTAAGCTCTTCAATGGAAGCTTTAACTACTGCTCTCTTGTAATTGACCTCTTATCTTGTTTTTGTAAAGAGCGGAGTTAATGTTAAACGCGAGGGCCGTACTTCCCAAGCTGTTCTCTGGAGTTTTAGAGTCACAACTGGCCACTACAACACTCACCAGAGGCGGTCGCCATTGCCCTGACTCCATTTTTCGATCGAATGTGCAAATTTGCCCTTTTGCTGTGTTAATAAACGGTTTCAAGGAAGTCTCATGAAGTCTAGTGTAAGTTAGGATAGGGCAAAGCGGGAGCGCAATAAAAGCTCGCTCTCTCGCTCTTGGCGAATTCGCCCCGCTTTGCCACCGTAGGTAAGGTAGGCACAGAAGAAATTGTTTTAATATATGAAGGAAGTCGAGAAAAATCCATGAAATCGAACGCACGCACTTCTTTTTTTTCGTCGTATTAAAATACAAAATTGCAGTCACCCAAGTTGTTTCGGTATCGTTATTTAGAAAAACTATTCTTAAATTTCATGGCGCCCCCGGGTGGACTTGCAATTTAAACGTATTAATTCAAGTGGAAGGCAAAAGTGACAGTGACACAGTGGAGAAAAGATAAATAGCCAAAATCTATTATACATACCTACATGAACATGCATATGTATGTGCTGCAGCTAAATTGCCAAATTGACCGCGACGTGTGTGCAAATAATTCAACAAACAAAACTAAAAATCACTGCGTCGGTCGTGCAATACCCTGTCTGCAGCTATATACAAAAGGAGATACACATATACCATCTACCCAAGAAGATCCAAGTGGAGCATCCAGTATAAGAAGAGGAGAGTACAGCTCCTGGAATTTCCAATCTTCTCAAGAGGAATTTGTGCAAAAAATTGAAAGCTCGAGTGAAGACGAAAAGATTAAAAAACTCGCAATTATTGTCTTGTGCTGAAACAATTGCACCTCGCTTTCAATTCTTGGCACATACGTATGACATAGTAGAGCTAGATTGCATGCTGTAGTTAGAGTTGAGCATATACATATATATTAATACATATATACATACATATGTACATCTAACCCTCTTGGACGCAATAACTACACATATAACTCATTTTAACTGCAATCGCTGTCACCCCTTTCCCCTTTCTCGTTTTCGTTGTGTCAAATATATGTACATATAGTTGGGTCGTTGGCCAAGCACGCATACCAATACGCAGCTGCAGCGGTGAATTTTTTCGTCTCGCTTTCGCTCTTCACCGTTGCTTATCTTTGTTCTTTTGTTTGGCGCGCTTGATCCAAACCAAACACCAAGTGACGCGCTACCCTGTTTTCGTCGGGTATATTCGTTTGGTGTCAGTAGGATCCAACTATCAATTAAGACAAAGTCGTGCCTCGGAAATCAATTTAGCGTCGATCATTGTCGGTGCATACGTACATATACACAACATCCATTCTTCAGAACTGCAGCGGTGACATTTTTCGTTTTCGCTTGTCACCAGTGCAGTTCGTTGCTGTTCTTGTGTGGTTTTCGTGTACGCGCCAGCCAAGCGACGCTCTACCCTAAATTTTTCACCTCGTGTGGGTACAATTACCCATTATTTCATTGAGTGCCTCAGCATTAAATACGATTATTAGAAACGATCTTTCGCCTTCAGTTGCTTGTATTGAGAATCAATATGACTTCAAAAGCCAACAATATTGCCCTTGAAGAGCTGAAGAAAAAGCGCAGTTGCCGTGTCAAAGGCATTCGTTTATTAGCGGACCGTTTAGAAGCGGGGGATATTCCGCTGGTATTGACGGAGCTCGAGTGCAGACTCGAAACGCTGATGCGTAGCATTGACACGGCACGCGAACTTCAAGAGAAGATTGAAGATATAGACATTGACGATGAATTTGAAGTCGAGTTGGAAGAACTCTCAATTGTCACAAAGGCAAAATTAATGTCTCTCATTTGCGCATTAAAGACAGCTGATGAGACAATACCGGCAGTACCAGCTTATGGTGGCCCAACTCGTGCTCGCCTTCCGAAGTTAGCTCTGCCGCAGTTCAGCGGCAACTTTTCGGACTTTAAAAACTTCATAGGTTTATTTGAGACTCTAGTTCACAATGACCAAAGCATTCCAATTATCGAAAAGTTCAACCATTTGCTTTCGTGCCTCTCCGGTGAAGCGTTGGGAACAGTTAGGGCTTTCCAAGTAACCGAGACCAACTACGAGAAAGCAATGGCTAGCTTAAAACGGGTCTACGATAATGATTGTCTGATCTTTAAAAATCACATTGATGCCCTATTTAGTCTTCCCAAAATGACCCAGCAATCAGCATCGTCCTTAAGAAACCTTATAGATACCGCCTCATCCATATATGGTTCGTTGTTGTCGATAGGCGATGATAAAAAGATCTCGAATGCGATGATTATTCATCTCGTCTTGAGGAGAGTCGATCCGGTGACCAAAGAGAAATGGGAAGAACAGCTCGATTATGACAAACTGCCACTTTGGACGGACTGTGAAAAGTTGCTTAATCGCAGACATCAGCATCTTTCGGCCGAAAATTCGGACAAACCAAAGCAGGAGCAGAAAGCTGTGCCAAGCAAGCCGCATAATCGGAGCTCATTCGCGTGTTCCACCGCGAATACCAAAAACCAACAATGCAGCTACTGCAATGCGAAAGGCCATTTGTTGACAGATTGCAGTCCATTTGGTCGGCTGGCAGTAATGCAAAGGTTCGAATTCGCAAAAACTGCATCCTTGTGCATCAATTGTCTGCAGCCAGGCCACTCTGTAGTACGATGCAAAGCTAAGAAGTGTCGAGTGTGTGGCTGCTCACACCATACCTCATTGCATAGATACACAGTGGCGAATAAAAGTCTAGCGTTACCATAACCCCCAGAGAATTCTTCTCCTCCTCCCAATCAGAATCAACCTTCCACTTCGCATGCTCTCCATGCGACAGCTATGGATAGAGTTATTCTGGCTACGTCGATCGTAAGCGTCCGAACAAATAATGGTGAACATGTTTTGGCCCGAGCTCTGCTTGACTCGGGGTCTCAAACCAATTTTATAACTGAGGACTTAGCACAGCGCTTACAGATCCGTAGGGAGGAGTCGTGTATCAACTTGCTTGGTATTGGTGAATCCAATTCACAAGTCAAGAAAAAGATACACACGGTGGTGAAGTCGCGAATTACTGGTAGTGAGTTTTCGGTTGATTTCTGGATTCTAAAGTCCATTTCGGGGTATCACCCTGATCAGACACTTAACGTGAGTGACTGGAAAATCCCGAAGAACTTACCACTTGCAGACCCATATTTCTTCAAGCCACAGAAGATAGATATGTTGATAGGTGCAGAAACATTTTTCGAACTTTTATCTGTTGGTCAGATTCGACAAGGTCCTGACTATCCAACTCTGCAGAAAACGCTTCTCGGCTGGATTGTGTCGGGCAGATACACTCCAAAGGTGACTGCCACCCAAGAAGCTAGGAATTGTTTGAGTTGTCGAGAAGAGTCAGTGATCCACATCGACAATACATTACAAAAGTTTTGGTCACTGGAAGAATTGCCGTCTTTTAAAAAGTCTTTATCTCCTGAACACAAGTTATGTGAAAAGCATTATAGAAGGACTACTCAGGTCGTGCCTTCAGGTCGGTTTGAAGTAAGACTGCCGTTCAAATCAGATCCCAGTATCTTAGGCAACTCCTTTGAAGTGGCTAAACGGCGGTTTTTATCGCTTGAAAAAAGATTGTCTCGTGACCCCGAGTTGCAGAAAATGTACTTGGAGTGCATGGAAGAGTACCTCTCCTTGGGTCACATGTCTACCACAGACAACACAATCCCCAAAACTCCACATTATTTCATTCCACATCAGTGTGTGTTGAGGCCTAAAAGCACGTCGACCAAGCTCCGCGTCGTTTTCGATGCGTCTTGTAAAACGTCCTCTCAGGTGGCCTTGAACGACATATTGATGGTCGGTCCTACGATACAGGATGAGCTGTATTCGACATTGCTCCGATTCAGACTACACAGGTACGCCTTGACAGCCGATGTCAAAAAGATGTATCGCCAAGTCTGGGTCGCTGATGCGGATAGACAATTCCAGCTCATAGTGTGGAGAAGAGACCCGTCTGAGTCCTTGAGAATATACCAGCTCAACACCGTAACATATGGGACTGGACCAGCCCCATTTTTGGCTATTCGGTGTTTGAAGAGGTTGAGTGAGTCTGCAAAACTCTCACTCCCTAAAGCTGCTGAAGTTATTGACTCCGACTTCTATGTCGATGACATGTTGACTGGTGCTGGTTGCGTAGAGGAGTTAAAGACAATTAAGTCTGATGTGGCTAAGGTTCTTCAAACCGCTGGGTTTGAATTGACTAAATGGTTTTCGAACTCACCTGAGGTCACCGCATCCGAGAGCACAGTTAAACCGATAACGATCTCGGACTCTGAGTCAACTAAGGCGTTAGGAATATCGTGGCTGCCACACGAAGACGTCTTTAAGTTCCAAATTGACACGTCAGTTATGGGTCTCCGAGCGACAAAACGGAACATATTATCGGTGACATCGAAGCTGTTTGACCCCCTTGGCTTGTTAAGTCCTTTAGTAATTAAGGGAAAGATCCTACTGCAGGAGCTTTGGCTCAACAAGCAAGATTGGGATGAGTCAATTCCAATAAACTTGGAATCAGCATGGAACTTATTAAAAGAATCCTTGGGTCAGTTGGAGAAGATTACCATACCTCGATTTGTGCATACTGATCCCATGTCACCGATTCAAGTACATGCCTTTGCCGACGCATCCATGAGAGCTTATGGAGCCTGCGTCTTTATCCGTAGTGTTAGGTATTATATTAATATCTATATACGGTCACACCATCCAAGGGATATAGAATAAAGGAGAATCTTGAAGACAACACGTGCTTAAGTCTGAGTGTCAATACACTACATAATTGGCGACGAGGATAAAATAAAACGTATTAATATACATACACATGTTAAAAGTGCATATAATATATGAATAGCAACATGACGAAAAATGAAGCACCAACATTCTATCAAATGGCAACAATTGCTGAGTTTTCGCCACACCAAGAAACGTTCTGCATTTGGAAGGAAAAATTCGACATACATTTGTGCGAATTGAATGTGAAAGAGGAAAACACAAAAAAGGCAGTTTTGTTGAAGTCGATCGGTACAGCGGCTTACACTGTACTACATAGTTTGTGCAATCCGGTATCACCCGTATCAAAAGCATACAAAGAATTATGTGAAATTTTAAAAACACACTACACACCACCTACACTCATATTCAGAGAAAGAAAAAAATTTCACATGTCCACAAAAAGTGAAGATGAGACTGTAGCGGAGTGGTATGCTCGAGTTAAACAATTGGCATTGGAATGCAAATTTGGCTCAAATCTGGAAGCGTTTGTATTAAACCAATTTGTGATGAGCCTTCCCAACCCTATATATGAAAGAATATGTGAAGAAGACGAAAATCTAACTCTGGCTGATGCACTCAAGAAGGCGATGATCATGGAGACGAAGATCAGCACAAGGAAGACAGAACACAACGTCAACTACATGCATCAAAAGAACGGGACTAGTCAATGGCAGAGGCAAAGAGGCGAGAACAGAGATCAAGCAAAGAGCAACGGCAGAAGTCATTTCAAGGGCAACCGAAACGTGAGTTACAGAGGCGGCAGAAGCGACGGTGACGGCGACGGCGAAAACGACTGCGACGCTGGCAGAGAAAAGAAGCAGCAGCCATGCACACACTGTGGCTGGCGAAATCATAACTCAAACAATTGCAAGTATAAGGCATGCAAATGTCACAGCTGTGGAAAAATAGGTCACTTGGCGAGCATTTGTAAAAATAAATCAAAAAAATCCGTAAATTATGTATCTCAAACAAAACATGACACCTATTCTGATAATAATTTTGATAATGATAATTATAACTTTTCTATCTATAGCGTTGATACAACCTCAACTAATGGAGTATATTATTTACCTGTAAAAATTGATGGAAACATAACGAAAATTGCTTGCGACACTGGTGCACCGTGCACATTGGTTCCAAAAACATTTTACGAAAGCTTAAATACCAGCAGACCACTTAGAAAATGTCTAGTTCCATATGTAGATTACAATGGAGATTCAATCAAAGTTATTGGTGAGTACGATGCAACGATCGAATATCGAGGTCTAAAAAAACAAATTGTTGTTGTTGTAACCAATGCAGTGAGTCCACCTTTGCTAGGTAGAACATTTTTGAGAGCTTTTAATTTTGAGTTAATGCAGGTGAACAATGTGTACGTAAATGAACCAAATTCTGTAATTACAGAACAGATTAAATCGGAGTTTGCTGAAGTTTTTGAGCCTCGTTTAGGTTCATATACTACGAATACGATATCGTTACTATTAAAAGAAGATGCAAAACCAATATTTTTCAAGCCTAGGTCAGTACCATTAGCATGGAAAGAAAAGATTGAAGTGCAGTTACGAAAATTCATAGATGATGGAATTTTAGAGCAAGTTGTTAGTTCTGAATGGGCAACACCTTTGGTACCGATTTTAAAACCAAACGGTGACATACGAATTTGTGGTGACTATAAGGTTACATTAAACCGGTCTTTAGTCGACGTAAAGTATCCACTACCTCGAATAGACGACATTTTTGCAGCGCTTGAAGGGGGTACACTGTATTCAAAACTTGACCTGTCAAATGCTTACAATCAGCTAAATTTAGATGAGCAATCTCAAAATTTGTGTACTTGGAGCACACATATTGGACTATTGAAAGTTAAACGCTTACCATTTGGTATAAAAACTGCAGCAGCTATTTTTCAAAAAACAATGGAAGGGTTGTTTCAGGGTATGCGAGGAGTTGTGGTTTATCAAGATGACATAACAGTTACAGGACGAGATCTTCAAGAACATATTTCAAACCTAAAAGCTGTACTTAGAAAACTGAAATCAGTTGGACTTAAATTAAATGACAAGAAATGTGAGTTCTTTAAATCCAAAATTTGTTACCTAGGATTTTCAATTGACAGGATAGGACTGAGCAAAAACAATGATAGAGTTGCGAGTGTATTGTTTGCACCGGCTCCGGAAAACGTATCACAGCTTAGAGCTTTCATAGGCATGGTAAATTATTATTCAAAGTTTATCAATAATTTCGCTCAGATAATGAGTCCTTTATATGCATTATTAAAGAAAAATACAAAATTTAATTGGACACGCGAATGTCAGAGTGCATATGAAGAGGTAAAGAAAGAAGTAACTTCTGAACAAGTTTTAGTTCACTACAACCCAGATCAACCGTTAGTATTAACGACTGATGCTAGCAGTCATGCAGTTTCAGGTGTTTTATCACATAAATGCAATGAAGATATCAAACCAATAGCATTTGTATCAAGAGCATTATCCAAAAGCGAGCATAATTACAGTACAATCGAGAAAGAGGCCCTGGCTATAGTGTTCTGTGTGAGTAAATTAAGACAGTATCTTTTAGGAAACAAGTTCATCCTTCGAACAGATCACAAACCATTACTAAGCATATTTGGAGACCTGAAAGGACTTCCATTGATGGCCTCTGCACGAATGCAAAGATGGGCACTGACTTTGTCAGGTTTTCAATATACAGTTGAACACATAAAGGGGACCTTAAATATAGCAGATGGACTCTCAAGAATGCCTCAATGGGAAACGGCTGTACCAAACGAAGACTATAATTACATACATTTTATACAGTCCGAAAAGGTGTTCAAAATTAGCTTCAAAGAAATAGCTCGTGAAACACGACGTGACCCAATATTATCAAAAGTTTGTGAGGCAATTAACACTGGTTCGAAGACAAGATTAAAAGGCAGCGAGTTTTCTGCCTACATCTCTAAAACAAATGAACTTTCAGTGGAATATGATTGTATCTTATGGGGACACAGAGTAGTAATTCCAACCAAACTGAGACAAGCTATTTTAGCAGAATTTCATGCATCGCATTTGGGAATAGTAAAAACCAAAATGTTAGCACGTTCTTATGTGTGGTGGCCTTGCATGGATTCTGAAATTGAGAAATTAATTCGAGATTGTATTCCTTGTCAGGAACTACAATCAAGTCCAGAAAAGAGTCTGTTAATACCGTGGAAATCCACAGGAAAGGCTTGGAGTCGAGTACACATAGACTTTGCAGGACCAATTAGAGGTTTTCATTTATTGGTTATTATAGATTATTATACAAAATGGGCAGAAGTATTCAAAACGAAGGAAATAACTTCATTGTTTACTATCAACAAGCTTAGAGAAGTATTTTGTCGATATGGTTTACCAGACGTGTTAGTTAGTGACAATGGACGACAGTTTACTTCTGATGATTTTAAAACGTTTATGAAAAACAATGGTGTTAATCACATTTTTACTGCTCCAGGACATCCAGCGACTAATGGTCAAGCAGAAAATTTTGTAAAGACTGTTAAGAAATCACTATATGCAAACATAAAGGCTAATGAAAGACAAGATTTTAATACAATTTTAAATAGATTTTTGATCGATTACCGAAATACGATTCATTGTACTACGGGCGAATCTCCTGCTAAATTATTTTTTGGTCGTACACTAAAAACAAGATTTTCGTTGTTAAAACCACCTACGGTCGAAAGCATAATAAATAAAAAACAGACTGAGTGTGTTGTAAATCACAAAGGTAGACGAAGCACAGAATTTTTAAAGGGTCAAAAAGTTATGGTTAGGGACTACAAAAATCCTAACAAAGCAAGCTGGACTCAGGCAACTGTAAAACAACAACTGGGCCCGCGTTCGTATTGTTGTTTTTTTTTGGCGAACAATAACAGAGAAATAAAACGTCACCTGGATCAAATTAGAAACCAAAGCACTAACAATCATACATCGCCTAATGCGAAAACACCTGATGTCGAAAGCAATTGTTCAGTAGATGACAATTCCAAAACCAACAATGAACAAATAGTTTCTCAACCAACACCCACCAGGAGAGAGTTGAGACCACGTGAGGCAGGGAAGGTAGTAAAGCGTATTTAACAATAAAATAATATAAAGAAAGGAATTATGAAATCAAATTATGTACAAATTAAACACTGAAACAAATACTAAACAGATTAAGAAGAAAGAAAAATACGAAATCACATAAATTTTATATACGCTAATTAGATTAAGTACACAAATCAAATTGTTATAAGAAAATAGATTTGTAAATGACATGTATATTAAACATCTAAGGAGAGGCGTGTTAGGTATTATATTAATAACCATGTACGGTCACACCATCCAAGGGATATAGAATAAAGGAGAATCTTGAAGACAACGCGTGCTTAAGTCTGAGTGTCAATACACTACACGTAGAAAGACTGCAAAAGGTTTCAAGGTCTCCTTGTTGACTACAAAGTCGAAAGTAGCGCCACTCAAGACGAAAACGCTTCCAAGGCTTGAGTTATGTGCCGCTCACCTTCTAGCAGACCTTTGCCACCGAATCAAATCACTGCTCAAGGTTCCAATTGATAAAATGATATTCTGGTCAGATTCAGAAGTTACTCTTCATTGGATCAGATCCCACCCTTCGTCGTTGTCAACATTCGTTGCGAACCGAGTAGCGGAGATTCAAGAGTGGTCAAGTGAAGCTTTGGCGGCATGTGCCAACAAAACAGAACTCAGCAGACATAGTTTCGAGAGGTTGTGACGTAGAGGAAATCGTACAGTCGATCTGGTTTGGTGGACCAGAGTTCTTAAAGTTTGAAGAAGAGAGCTGGCCCAGAAATCCACACTTCGAGCTTTCCGAAGAAGAGATACAGATGGAAAGTCGGAAGAAATCGGTCGGACTGACCGTCGCGGCCAAGCCAAATTACTTAGTGGATGTAATCGAGGGATACTCGTCACACCTCAAACTGCTAAGAGTGTTCGTTTTCGTGTTCCGCTTCATCCGAAAATGCAAATACAAAAGTCTCAACTTTGGAAAAATTCCGTCATCCGTAGAATACGACGAGGCGTTTCTAAAAATAGTCGAAATAACACAGAAAAATGAGTCTCAAGAAGATATTGAAAGGGTTCGTAAAGGCACCAAGTTAGGCCCCAGTCTTCAGCGCTTGAATCCCTTCATCCATGAAGAGGACATGGTGCTCTTTTTCGTTGTTGCGAGTTGGGGGGCGACTAGTTAACGCTCCTATGTCATATAATGCCAAGTTTCCCTTGTTATTGACAAAACGCTCGCCGTTTGTGCAGACATACGTTCGCTATCTGCATCAAACGAATTTTCATGCCGGCCCACGAGCACTCGTGAGTATCCTTAGACAGCGCATTTGGATAGTGAATGCTCAGGCGGTCTGCAGGGCGACAGGTAGGTCGTGGTATGCGTTGCTTTAAATGCCAGCCGCTACTCCAGACCCAAATGATGGGCAACTTACCCGCAGACCGGCTCCGTGCTCTCAGCCCATTTTCAGTATGCGGCGTTGATTTTTGTGGCCCAGTCTATACGACTCTGAAAATTCGTGGAAGGCCCCCTTATAAGTCCTACATAGCGTTATTTGTCTGTTTTGCGTCCAAGGCGGTTCATTTAGAAATTGTCTCCGATTTGACGACTAATTCCTTTTTGTTGGCATTCCAAAGGTTCGTCGGTCGTCGAGGATATCCGCAACGTGAACTGCGACAACGCGACAAATTTCGTCGGAGCAAGTCGCCACTTCAGCGAACTGCGGAGGAAGATAGAGGCGGAAGCGGACGCGATACGCGAATTTACGTCAAGAAGCGGGTGCGAGTTTGCCTTCATACCGCCTCGAGCACCGCACATGGGCGGACTTTGGGAGGCCGGTGTGAAGTCTGCCAAGGGCCTACTCCTACGGGCAGTCGGAAGCGCTCTCCTCACCGCAGAGGAGCTGGAGACCGTGCTGGTCGGGATCGAGGCGGTACTCAACTCGCGCCCGCTAGGACCCCTAAACCCAGACCCAAGCGACGGAGACGCGCTGACTCCCGGGCACCTGCTGACAGGCGGGCCGCACATCGCACCCCCAGCACCCAGGACCCCGGAACAGGAGGGTCTGAGCTGCTTAAAGCGATGGCGGCTTTCGGCCGAAAATTCGGACAAACCAAAGCAGGAGCAGAAAGCTGTGCCAAGCAAGACGCATAATCGGAGCTCATTCGCTACTGCAATGCGAAAGGCCATTTGTTGACAGATTGCAGTCCATTTGGTCGGCTGGCAGTAATGCAAAGGTTCGAATTCGCAAAAACTGCATCCTTGTGCATCAATTGTCTGCAGCTAGGCCACTCTGTAGTACGATGCAAAGCTAAGAAGTGTCGAGTGTGTGGCTGCTCACACCATACCTCATTGCTTAGATACACAGTGGTGAATAAAAGTCTAGCGTTACCATCACCCCCAGAGAATTTTTCTCCTCCTCCCAATCAGAATCAACCTTCCACTTCGCATGCTCTCCATGCGACAGCTATGGATAGAGTTATTCTGGCTACGTCGATCGTAAGCGTCCGAACAAATAATGGTGAACATGTTTTGGCCCGAGCTCTGCTTGACTCGGGGTCTCAAACCAATTTTATAACTGAGGACTTAGCACAGCGCTTACAGATCCGTAGGGAGGAGTCGTGTATCAACTTGCTTGGTATTGGTGAATCCAATTCCCAAGTCAAGAAAAAGATACACACGGTGGTGAAGTCGCGAATTACTGGTAGTGAGTTTTCGGTTGGTTTCTGGATTCTAAAGTCCATTTCGGGGTATCACCCTGATCAGACACTTAACGTGAGTGACTGGAAAATCCCGAAGAACTTACCACTTGCAGACCCATATTTTTTCAAGCCACAGAAGATAGATATGTTGATAGGTGCAGAAACATTTTTCGAACTTTTATCTGTTGGTCAGATTCGACAAGGTCCTGACTATCCAACTCTGCAGAAAACGCTTCTCGGCTGGATTGTGTCGGGCAGATACACTCCAAAGGTGACTGCCACCCAAGAAGCTAGGAATTGTTTGAGTTGTCGAGAAGAGTCAGTGATCCACATCGACAATACATTACAAAAGTTTTGGTGACTGGAAGAATTGCCGTCTTTTAAAAAGTCTTTATCTCCTGAACACAAGTTATGTGAAAAGCATTATAGAAGGACTACTCAGGTCGTGCCTTCAGGTCGGTTTGAAGTAAGACTGCCGTTCAAATCAGATCCCAGTATCTTAGGCAACTCCTTTGAAGTGGCTAAACGGCGGTTTTTATCGCTTGAAAAAAGATTGTCTCGTGACCCCGAGTTGCAGAAAATGTACTTGGAGTGCATGGAAGAGTACCTCTCCTTGGGTCACATGTCTACCACAGACAACACAATCCCCAAAACTCCACATTATTTCATTCCACATCAGTGTGTGTTGAGGCCTAAAAGCACGTCGACCAAGCTCCGCGTCGTTTTCGATGCGTCTTGTAAAACGTCCTCTCAGGTGGCCTTGAACGACATATTGATGGTCGGTCCTACGATACAGGATGAGCTGTATTCGACATTGCTCCGATTCAGACTACACAGGTACGCCTTGACAGCCGATGTCAAAAAGATGTATCGCCAAGTCTGGGTCGCTGATGCGGATAGACAATTCCAGCTCATAGTGTGGAGAAGAGACCCGTCTGAGTCCTTGAGAATATACCAGCTCAACACCGTAACATATGGGACTGGACCAGCCCCATTTTTGGCTATTCGGTGTTTGAAGAGGTTGAGTGAGTCTGCAAAACTCTCACTCCCTAAAGCTGCTGAAGTTATTGACTCCGACTTCTATGTCGATGACATGTTGACTGGTGCTGGTTGCGTAGAGGAGTTAAAGACAATTAAGTCTGATGTGGCTAAGGTTCTTCAAACCGCTGGGTTTGAATTGACTAAATGGTTTTCGAACTCACCTGAGGTCACCGCATCCGAGAGCACAGTTAAACCGATAACGATCTCGGACTCTGAGTCAACTAAGGCGTTAGGAATATCGGTGCTGCCACACGAAGACGTCTTTAAGTTCCAAATTGACACGTCAGTTATGGGTCTCCGAGCGACAAAACGGAACATATTATCGGTGACATCAAAGCTGTTTGACCCCCTTGGCTTGTTAAGTCCTTTAGTAATTAAGGGAAAGATCCTACTGCAGGAGCTTTGGCTCAACAAGCTAGATTGGGATGAGTCAATTCCAATGAACTTGGAATCAGCATGGAACTTATTAAAAGAATCCTTGGGTCAGTTGGAGAAGATTACCATACCTCGATTTGTGCATACTGATCCCATGTCACCGATTCAAGTACATGCCTTTGCCGACGCATCCATGAGAGCTTATGGAGCCTGCGTCTATATCCGTAGAAAGACTGCAAAAGGTTTCAAGGTCTCCTTGTTGACTGCAAAGTCGAAAGTAGCGCCACTCAAGACGAAAACGCTTCCAAGGCTTGAGTTATGTGCCGCTCACCTTCCAGCAGACCTTTGTCACCGAATCAAATCACTGCTCAAGGTTCCAATTGATAAAATGATATTCTGGTCAGATTCAGAAGTTACTCTTCATTGGATCAGATCCCACCCTTCGTCGTTGTCAACATTCGTTGCGAACCGAGTAGCGGAGATTCAAGAGTGGTCAAGTGAAGCTTTGGCGGCATGTGCCAACAAAACAGAACTCAGCAGACATAGTTTCGAGAGGTTGTGACGTAGAGGAAATCGTGCAGTCGATCTGGTTTGGTGGACCAGAGTTCTTAAAGTTTGAAGAAGAGAGCTGGCCCAGAAATCCACACTTCGAGCTTTCCGAAGAAGAGATACAGATGGAAAGTCGGAAGAAATCGGTCGGACTGACCGTCGCGGCCAAGCCAAATTACTTAGTGGATGTAATCGAGGGATACTCGTCACACCTCAAACTGCTAAGAGTGTTCGTTTTCGTGTTCAGCTTCATCCGAAAATGCAAAGACAAAAGTCTCAACTTTGGAAAAATTCCGTCATCCGTAGAATACGACGAGGCGTTTCTAAAAATAGTCGAAATAACACAGAAAAATGAGTCTCAAGAAGATATTGAAAGGGTTCGTAAAGGCACCAAGTTAGGCCCCAGTCTTCAGCGCTTGAATCCCTTCATCCATGAAGAGGACATGGTGCTCTTTTTCGTTGTTGCGAGTTGGGGGCGACTAGTTAACGCTCCTATGTCATATAATGCCAAGTTTCCCTTGTTATTGACAAAACGCTCGCAGTTTGTGCAGACATACGTTCGCTATCTGCATCAAACGAATTTTTATGCCGGCCCACGAGCACTCGTGAGTATCCTTAGACAGCGCATTTGGATAGTGAATGCTCAGGCGGTCTGCAGGGCGACAGTTAGGTCGTGTATTCGTTGCTTTAAATGCAAGCCGCTACTCCAGACCCAAACGATGGGCAACTTACCCGCAGACCGGCTCCGTGCTCTCCGCCCATTTTCAGTATGTGGCGTTGATTTTTGTGGCCCAGTCTATACGACTCTGAAAATTCGTGGAAGGCCCCCTTATAAGTCCTACATAGCGTTATTTGTCTGTTTTGCGTACAAGGCGGTTCATTTAGAAATTGTCTCCGACTTGACGACTAATTCCTTTTTGTTGGCATTCCAAAGGTTCGTCGGTCGTCGAGGATATCCGCAACGTGAACTGCGACAACGCGACAAATTTCGTCGGAGCAAGTCGCCACTTCAGCGAACTGCGGAGGAAGATAGAGGCGGAAGCGGACGCGATACGCGAATTTGCGTCAAGAAGCGGGTGCGAGTTTGCCTTCATACCGCCTCGAGCACCGCACATGGGCGGACTTTGGGAGGCCGGTGTGAAGTCTGCCAAGGGCCTACTCCTACGGGCAGTCGGAAGCGCTCTCCTCACCGCAGAGGAGCTGGAGACCGTGCTGGTCGGGATCGAGGCGGTACTCAACTCGCGCCCGCTAAGACCCCTAAGCCCAGACCCAAGCGACGGAGACGCGCTGACTCCCGGGCACCTGCTGACAGGCGGGCCGCTCATTGCACCCCCAGCACCCAGGACCCCGGAACAGGAGGGTCTGAGCTGCTTAAAGCGATGGCGGCTTGTCTCGTCAGCCAGGCAAATGTTCTGGCAACGATGGTCCCGGGAGTATGTGCTGGGATTGCAAATAAGATGCAAGTGGCGCCAGGAGGAGCCAAACATAAAGGAAGGCGACCTCGTAAACGTCGCCGAGGACAACCTGCCCCCTCAACAGTGGCTCCTCGGAAGGGTGGTCGGAACAACCGCCGGGCAGGTCGGAAGGGTCAGAGTGGTCGACCTAAGGACGAGCAGCGGAGCCACGTTCAGGAGGCCAATCCACAAATTGGCGCTTCTGCCAATGGTTTGAAGCCTTCCAGGCCTTCAACGGCGCCGGTGTAGCGCCATTTGGATAATAATAATTGTTATTAGGATAGTATCTCATGAAGTCTAGTGTAAGTTAGGATAGGGCAAAGCGGGAGCGCAATAAAAGCTCGCTCTCTCGCTCTTGGCGAATTCGCCCCGCTTTGCCACCGTAGGTAAGGTAGGCACAGAAGAAATTGTTTTAATATATGAAGGAAGTCGAGAAAAATCCATGAAATCGAACGCACGCACTCCTTTTTTTTCGTCGTATTAAAATACAAAATTGCAGTCACCCAAGTTGTTTCGGAATCGTTATTTAGAAAAACTATTCTAAAATTTCACTGGTCATAAACTGCTCTGCCATCTGCCCAGCACGTGTCTGCATTGCATGCATATGGAGTGCTTGTATATTCATGCCAATTTTGCTTTCCTAATTACATCTTTCTATTCGAACTAGTCTGTGCGGATCTGTCGGCAGAGTTTGCCCAGCGCTTGTTGCAGCAATTGGCCCGCCTCTTGCAATCCACGCCACACATTGAATTCTATCTGCAATGGAGCTGCTGCCTACTGACACTGCATGGAAACCAGGATGGCGTCTTCCAGCACACTGGCCTGCTGGCCCTGCATGAAATCCTCAAGGAAATACGAAACCCTCAATAAAATGTGAGTATTACCATCCTTCCCTTTCTCTGAACCAATTTTACTGATTCCTTTTATATACTCACAGCTGTGACTATAACAAGTACACTTTGAGGGTTCTCCTGGACAGGGCCGACCAGTTGGATCAAGGAAATGAGGGAAACAAGAGCACCATGGACGGGGACAGCGATGATATGCTGCTTATTAGGACAAAAGAGAATGGGTCATCACAGATGCAGCTTAGCGACGAGGAGGAGAGTGCCACCGAATCCGAGGATGTCGAATAGGAATGTTGTCGATACATCCGCCTTTTGTCGATGTCTTGTTGATTGTGTTTAAATGCAAATATTAGTTTGTTTGGTAAATGTACGCGACTTTTCTTTTATTAAGAATAAATTTAAAGCTTTTCCTAGAACCCCATTCGAGAGCTCACCGAACTATGATCAGCTTAGTGAACACCGCAACTTAAGAGATGGAAAGGATACATATATGTAAACTGGACTGGCATAGCAGATAAATCTTAGATAAATATATTTATGTTAATATAGTGATATAATGTATTTACATTGTGTCTGTATTTTCATATTAAATATAAACTCGATTTAGCTTAACAATAATATGTTTACAAAAACCTGCCTGATGCCTGGTGTGCGCTGCTTGAACTGCAGGTCGGTTTATACAATACATAGATGTTTTCGAATTAGTTGTAAAAGCCACAGCTCTAATGCTTGCATAAAAATACGCTATAATGGATAAATAATTCTAAATATGTATGTAAAAATCTCTAAAAACCGTTCACTGTTCCTCTGTTAAGTTATTTACAATCCAAATATCCTTAAAGGCCATTTTATTATCTCCTTAAAGCACCAATGCAATTTCTTGGCTGATTTGCCAAAGCCTAATACAAAAATTCAACTAAAATAGCCGTCTGCTAGAAAATAGCTGTCTCGTTTCGTAGCTCGAACATACTAGGTATGCGCATACTTACGATATGCATTGAATACTTTCAAAGCAGGGACAGCCATCCCTTTCGATTCAGGGGTATATTGTGACTAGCACAGTGATATATAAACATATATTCTCCAGCTTATCTCATTGACAAATGTGTGTGCTGAGATTAAAGAAATTCACTGCAAAGCCAAATCATACATAGGTAGGACTGCAGCTCAAGCATATACTCGTAGTTCTGTGAGTGGTGTCCCTCGTAGCATAGATTAAAATTAATGTGAAACTAAAATTATCGTAAAATATAAGATACGTTTTATACAAAGCAAATACTCCAAATGAATCAAGTATTCTCCGTGAGCAAATTGTCGATAACTTAGTTATATTTCGTTCATAGCACAGTGTGTCCGATATAGGAATATGTAGCATTGTAGCTGCTGGCAATTACTTATGTAGGTAACTGTAGTTTTTACTTGTCTGTTGTACTTCGATGATAGATTTTGAGGTTCAAAGACTCTTCTTTTTATACCCGATACTCAAAATGAGTATTGGGGTATATTAGATTTGTGGTAAAAGTGGATGTGTGTAACGTCCAGAAGGAATCGTTTCCGACCCCATAAAGTATATATATTCTTGATCAGCATCAAAAGCCGAGTCGATTGAGCCCTGTCCGTCCGTCCGTCCGTCTGTCCGTCTGTCCGTCCCCTTCAGCGCCTAGTGCTCAAAGACTATAAGAGCTAGAGCAACGATGTTTTGGATCCAGACTTCTGTGATATGTCAAAAATGCTACAAAAATATTTCAAAACTTCTAGAATGTAAAATTTCAACCAGATCGTATAATTATTATAGCTAGAATCAAGAAAACAATTTCATTCTTTCTCGCTCTGTCTCTCTCTAAAACACAGGTTTCATGGTCGGTGTTTGTACACGGAGCGTTTTCCGCATTAATGTTAATTCACGGATGGGGGTGTGTTAGTTTTTTCTGCAAACGAATCAAAGTCTATACAAGAAAGAGAAAAGTCGATCGATCCAGTTGAGTATTAGGGAATAACTATTTATTACAAATCTTAGTGCTTGAGTACTGGGCATAAGAGAGAGAATACAGTGGTGAATTTAGTACAATTATGGTGAGTAAATACAAAAAGTGAGCGTAGGCTCTCTATTTTACGAGGGTCATTTGAATACTTGTTCCTTAAAGGAGTTTGACCGAACATCCCGGCCCCGTTGAAAGGACTGCTTTCAAACCACCGGAAGAATTGCCAACTTGTGTATTGACCTGCAACATGTTCCATTTGCAGTGCGGAGGTGCACCACCCGTACAAGTCCATCCTTCCCAAGCACAGTAGACTGCACTCGGCCTAGTTTCCAGCGTAGCGGTGGCAGGTTGTCCTCATGGATGATGACCAACGTGCCCTCGGTGAGGTTCGTTGAGGGTGCTGTCCACTTCGTGCGCGATCGCAATTCGTTGACATAGTCAGCAGACCATTGCTTCCAAAACCGTTGCTTGACGGCCGTAATCGCATCGTAGCGGTCCATACTTGACAGCTTGATATTCTCGAGGGACCTTTCAGGTAGTGATCGCAATGATTCGCCAACCAAGAGATGACCAGCCGTGAGAGTGCTATAGTCATTTGGGTCTGACGAAAGCGGCGATAGCGGGCGCGAGTTGAGGATCGATTCTATCTCGACGACGACAGTGCTCAACTCTTCGAAGGTGAACCTGGTGTTGGCCAGCGTACGATTTAACAGCCCCTTTGCACTCTTGACTGCCGCTTCCCAAAGGCCTCCGAAATGAGGTGCCCTGGGGGAATAAAATGGAAATTAATAAAGTCAGATGCGCAAAATTTATAGATTGCATCTTGGGTCTGCTTTAAAAACATAAACTTTTTTAGTTCCTGCAGTTGATTCGATGCCCCTACAAAGTTAGTGGCATTATCGCAGAAGATGTCTGTCGGCAGCTTGCGACGACCTCCCATCCGTTTCAATGCGTTTAAGAACGCCTTTGTTGACAAATCAGAGACTACTTCGATGTGAACGGCCTTGGTGAGAAGGAAAACGAACACGGCTATGTATGCTTTTGTAGGTCCCTTTCCTCGAATGCGTAGATATGTGTTGATGGGTCCACAAAAGTCAACTCCACAGCGTTCAAAGGGTCGAGCCGGAGCGAGTCGCGTAGGCGGTAATGAGCCCATGAGTTGTTGTAGCAGCTTCGGTCTGTAGCGAACGCAGTGTACACAGGAGCGAACAATTCTACGTGCCAAGTCTCTGGCGTTAACGATCCAATACTCCAAACGAATGAGAGCGACTAGGGCTTTAGGTCCAGCGTGATAGTTCCGAATATGCAAATGGCGAATATAGTTCCATACAAATTTGGACTGACTAGGCAGCAGCAACGGATGTTTTTGACCGTCTTGTAGGTCTGAGTATTCCAAACGTCCACCAACCTTGATAAGTTCGAATCCGTTCACGACTTCTAAAAAGGGAGTAAGAAACTTTAAGCTGCTTTTTAATGGTTTTTGCTTCTGAAGTAAACGGATGTCCTCTACAAAATGAGTTTGTTGAATGTTCCAAATAAGGCAATGTGAAGCAAAACGAAGTTCATCTGGCGTCGGTGAGGTTGTGGTAAACGTCGATTGCTTCCGACATCTCCTTATGAACCTAATCATCCAAGCAATGAGACGCAGACTGTAAGTGTACGAGCTGATATTATCGACGATGTTGAGGATATTATTTGTCTCGTGTACGGCAGTAAACAAACTTTTCCGATTCTCCGAGTTAACCACGTCCATGTCAATATCAAGTTTTCCACCAGTGGCGGGCCAGCTTAGTGAATCTTCGACTAGAAACGTAGGACCCGAAAACCATGGAGACTTAATCAACTCGCTCACGTTACAGCCTCGCGACAGAATATCAGCAGGGTTTTGATGTGTTGGCACATAGCGCCATTTTCCATCAGACGTTAAATCCTGAATATCGGACACTCGATTTCCAACAAAGGTCGATAAGGTGACTGAGTGTTGTTGCAACCAATGCAATACGAGCTGTGAGTCGCTCCAAAAATAAGATGTGATAGTGTGTTTACTGAATATGGCCTTGACTTTGTTATACAACTGAGAAAGTAGATGTGCGCCGCATAGTTCAAGCTTCGGAAGAGACTGTTTCTTCACTGGTGCTACTCTAGACTTAGAAGTGAACAATTTCACTGTGACCTGTCCAGCCGTAAGCCCGAATCGATGCGTCGCAAAATCCATGTATTTGAATGCTCCTAGTATCAGGCTGCAAACAAAAACGAGGTACCGCTAGTGACGACAGTGAATTCAGCGATTCCAAACACTTGCTCCATGCGTGGCTTAAATTCTGGGGGACAGACTCGTCCCAGTCGAGTTTCAAAAGCCACAACTCCTGAAGAATGATCTTAGAGACAATGACTAACGGTGATAGCAGACCGATTGGATCGAATAGCGACGACGCAGTAGACAAAATTGTTCTTTTTGTGGTAGTGGGATAGACTTCCTTTGGATTAAATGTGAAACTAAATGCATCTCTTCGTTGATGCCAAGTTAAGCCGAGTGTGCTGCTGACTGAGTTTTCTGATATGTTTAATTCCTTGGTAGATTCGTCTTCCATCACGCCTGGATGATTTGAATGCCACTTGCATAATGGAAACTGACCACGAGCGAGAGTTGATGTGATTTCAGTTTTTAGTTTGAAGAGTGTATCTATATCACCAGCCCCACACAAAAGGTCATCAACATAAAATGCAGTTTTAACAGCAGCAGCCCCTAATGGCCATGCATCCTTACAATCCTCAGCCAAGTAATGCAAACTACGAGTTGCGAGAAATGGGGCAGACGCAGTCCCATATGTCACTGTATTGAGTTTGTAGGTTTGAAGATCCGTATTTGGAGATGCTCGCCACAAAATGTACTGGAATTTTCTATCCTTCTCACTCACAAGTACCTGCCTGTACATTTTTGTGACGTCAGCTGTGATGCCGAACCTATGCATGCGGAACCGCAGCAAATGCAAGTACAACTCATCCTGAATGGTAGGGCCGACTAAAAGTAGATCGTTAAGTGACCTTTGAGATGTTGTACGGCAAGAGGCGTAAAAAACAACTCTGAGCTTCGTCGAGGTACTGCTTGGTTTCAGAACGAAATGGTGGGGTATATAATAATGCGGTTCTTCCAAGTTAGGATTCAGTACGAGGGACATATGGCCGAGACTTTCATATTCCTGCATGAACGAGATATACTGCGAGCGAATTTCCGGTAGACGAGCGAGACGTCTCTCAATGGCAAAAAATCGAGTTCGAGCTGTATCGAAGGAACTTCCAAGACAACTTGGATCTTCTTGAAATGGCAAGCGAACGACAATCCGCCCACTGGCATCCTGATGTGTTGTGTCCCTGAAATGGTCCTCACAGCGACGATGATTTGGGAGCATTCTAGCGCTTGGATCGACAAATGAGTCCACTTTCCATAATTGCTGCAAATTCTTGTCGATCGACTCTTCTACAGTCGCCAAGCACAATGGTGGCTGTCTGTTATGTTGCCGCTGGTACCTCCCAGCAACAACCCAACCAAAAAGAGTCTTCTGCAAAGTGGGAAGATTTGGACCAATGCGAATCTGGCCAACAGCTAGAGCTCCATAGAAGGCTTCGGTCCCCAGTAACAAATCAATACGTTTAGTCCTATAGAACGATTCGTCAGCCAATGGAGTGTTAGCTGGTAGGTTCCAATTCGATATGTCGATCTCACTATCTGGCTGGTAGGCAATATGGGATGTGATTCCAAGCTGCAGAGTGAGCTGATAGCCGGAAGGACGTGACTTAATAGAGGTAGTCGTACGAGCCTTCAAACTAGTAAGGGAGTCTCCTATACTGCGAATTCCAATGTGATGTTTTTCACGACGAAGGCGAAGCTTTTGTGCAAAGGTTTCGGTTACAAAATTAACCTGAGAGCATGAATCAAGCAACGCTCTACCGAGTTTGTATTCACCTGTGGCATCCTTTACCAAAACCATAGCTGTTGCCAACAAAATTTGATCATCTGCTGCGATCTCCATATGAGAATGTGAAGCAGCTTGATGAGCTGTTTGCCAGGAGGGTTGCGCTGGTTGGAGTACCGGTTCAGTAGTTGAAGATTGTCCTGCTGATGATTGGGGTGGCTGTTGCGGCTGAGAGTGATGCAAAGATGAATGATTCCGATTACAGGATCGGCAACGATGAGTCGATGAACATTGCGCCACTCTATGACCATTTCCAAGACAATTGATGCAGAGACCGAGGCGTTTTGCATTGTCGTACCGTTGGTTGCTGTTCATAGCCTTGAACTGAGCGCAATTAGAGATCTTATGGCCAGAACTAGAACAAAGTGTACAAGACGGATTAGTGATAGCAAACGACGAGTTTATTTGGTGATTAGAATGACGATTTGACTTATTGGATTCAGCCTTTCGGTGTGACGAAGTAGCAGCCGAGTTTCCAGACGAATGGAGAAACTGACAGTGGCGTTCCAAAAGCTGTGTGCATGCTAGCCAGGTTGGCAGAGTTTTGTAGTCCTGCGATTCCTTCCACTTGTTCCGAGTTTGCTGATCACACTTTTCCATTATAATATATATAACCATAGCGTTAACAATATTCTCAGGTTTGCCGATGGACTCCAGCGAGCTTAATATAGCGGATGCCTTATCCACTAGGCTGTGAAGCTGCTGACTGTTTGACCTTTCCACAGGTTGTAGTGCAAACAATGCCTCAATACCTTCTAAAAATATATGCTTGAACTGCAGGTCGGTTTATACAATACATAGATGTTTTCGAATTAGTTGTAAAAGCCACAGCTCTAATGCTTGCATAAAAATACGCTATAATGGATAAATAATTCTAAATATGTATGTAAAAATCTCTAAAAACCGTTCACTGTTCCTCTGTTAAGTTATTTACAATCCAAATATCCTTAAAGGCCATTTTATTATCTCCTTAAAGCACCAATGCAATTTCTTGGCTGATTTGCCAAAGCCTAATACAAAAATTCAACTAAAATAGCCGTCTGCTAGAAAATAGCTGTCTCGTTTCGTAGCTCGAACATACTAGGTATGCGCATACTTACGATATGCATTGAATACTTTCAAAGCAGGGACAGCCATCCCTTTCGATTCAGGGGTATATTGTGACTAGCACAGTGATATATAAACATATATTCTCCAGCTTATCTCATTGGCAAATGTGTGTGCTGAGATTAAAGAAATTCACTGCAAAGCCAAATCATACATAGGTAGGACTGCAGCTCAAGCATATACTCGTAGTTCTGTGAGTGGTGTCCCTCGTAGCATAGATTAAAATTAATGTGAAACTAAAATTATCGTAAAATATAAGATACGTTTTATACAAAGCAAATACTCCAAATGAATCAAGTATTCTCCGTGAGCAAATTGTCGATAACTTAGTTATATTTCGTTCATAGCACAGTGTTTCCGATATAGGAATATGTAGCATTGTAGCTGCTGGCAATTACTTATGTAGGTAACTGTAGTTTTCACTTGTTGGTTGTACTTCGATGATAGATTTTGAGGTTCAAAGACTCTTCTTTTTATACCCGATACTCAAAATGAGTATTGGGGTATATTAGATTTGTGGTAAAAGTGGATGTGTGTAACGTCCAGAAGGAATCGTTTCCGACCCCATAAAGTATATATATTCTTGATCAGCATCAAAAGCCGAGTCGATTGAGCCCTGTCCGTCCGTCCGTCCGTCTGTCCGTCTGTCCGTCCCCTTCAGCGCCTAGTGCTCAAAGACTATAAGAGCTAGAGCAACGATGTTTTGGATCCAGACTTCTGTGATATGTCAAAAATGCTACAAAAATATTTCAAAACTTCTAGAATGTAAAATTTCAACCAGATCGTATAATTATTATAGCTAGAATCAAGAAAACAATTTCATTCTTTGTCGCTCTGTCTCTCTCTAAAACACAGGTTTCATGGTCGGTGTTTGTACACGGAGCGTTTTCCGCATTAATGTTAATTCACGGATGGGGGGGTGTTAGTTTTTTCTGCAAACGGATCAAAGTCTATACAAGAAAGAGAAAAGTCGATCGATCCAGTTGAGTATTAGGGAATAACTATTTATTACAAATCTTAGTGCTTGAGTACTGGGCATAAGAGAGAGAATACAGAGGGGAATTTAGTACAATTATGGTGAGTAAATACAAAAAGTGAGCGTAGGCTCTCTATTTTACGAGGGTCATTTGAATACTTGTTCCTTAAAGGAGTTTGACCGAACAGTCGGTTTTGCCAATTGCAAAATATGAGTTCAAGGATCTCAGAACCTATAAGAGCCAGAGCAACCAAATTTGGTATCCACACTCCTGTGATATCGGACCTTGACCGTTTCGTGTCCAAATTTCGCCACACCCCCTTCCGCCCACGCAAAGGACGAAAATCTGGGGCATCCACAAATCTCAGAGACTATTAAGGCTAGAGTAACCAAATTTGGTATCCGCACTTCTGTTAGATCTCACTATAAAACGTATATCTCAGAATTTCGCCCCACCTCCTTCCGCCCCCACAAAGGAGAAAAATCTGGGGCATCAACAAATCTCAGAGACTATTAAGGCTAGAGTAACCTAATTTGGTATCCGCACTCCTGTTGGATTTTACTATAAAACGTGTATCTCAAAATTTCGCCCCACCCCCTTCCGCCCCCACAAAGGACGAAAATCTGTTGCATCCACAATATTGCACATTCGAGAAAACTAAAAACGCAGAATCATAGATAATGACCATATCTATCAGATTGCTGAATCTGGATCAGATCAGATCATTTTTATAGCCAATAGGAACAAATCAATTTGCAGTGGCTACGCAGCGCCCGACGTCACGCTCAGACTGATTTTCTGTCTCTCTCGCACGCACTCTTTGTCGTGTCGTTTAATATTAGCGGAGTCTGCCGGAGGAGAGCCATACTGATTTAGTATCGGGTATAACTGTAGAGTTGCGGTCTCCGCAGCAACTCACAACGTTCCCCCTCGTTTTTCTTATAACTTCGATGTTTTCGTTCCGATATTAATTTTAATTTTTTTTAATTTTAGAGAAAAACATTAACTTTCAATTTTGTTAATAAATTTAAAAAAATGTCTAGCCTCTTATTTTTGATCCAACTTTTTGCTTAACACCGCTCATTAAGTTCTGCACACACTCTTTGGTAATCCTACGGGTCGCACGCATCCAGTTTTTTTTCATATCTTCCATGTTTTCGGAGAGACTACCATCCTTCTTTAAATTTCTTTTAACTAATGCCCAATATCGCTCAATTGGCCGGAGCTCTGGGCAATTTGGTGGGTTCTCCTCTTTTGACACGAAATTGATGCCTTTTGAGTCAAGTAGCGCTAAAGTTGAGCGGGCATAGTGCGCGGACGCCAGATCTGGCCAAAATATTCTTGACACATTGTGTTTTTCATAAAAGGGTATAAGACGCTTTTTCAAACACTCCTTCATGTACACATCGGCGTTGATTGTGCCTTTTGTGAAAAAAGCACTGGTTCTTAGGCCACAGGTGCAAATGGCCTGCCGTATTAGCACTTTCTCCCCAAATTGATCGACTTGAATTGTTGACACCGACTCGTCAACAGTTCCACCTTTAACTTTTGTATAAAACTGAGGGCCGGGTAAAGTTTTCGAGTCCAATTTGACATAAGTTTCGTCGTTCATAATAACGCATTGAACTGCATCATTGAGCAAGCGATCATAAAGCTTTCGCACTCTCGTTTTGCCGACTTCTACTTGTCGCAGACTTTTTTCGGAACTTTTTGTTTTTTGTATGTCTTTAAATTATGGCGTTGCTTTATTCTTTGAACCATACTCATACTTGTTCGCGCTTTTTTTGCCAATTCTCGAACGGACATCGTGTTATGTTTGTGGATTAAGGCTAATACTTTTTCATCAATATTTTGATCTCTTGGACCCTTTTTTCTCCCATTTTTTGGTAAATATTTTAAAGAACATGTCTCTCCAAACTTAATTATAATATTTTTAACACTATTAACACTAACTTTGTAGCGTTTAGCTAATTGTCTGTAAGACATACCTTTTTCTGTGCAATAATTGTGCACAATTTTTTTGCGAACTTGATCTTCAATTCGAGGCATCGTTGAAACTGATAAGCGAATAGTGAAAAAGGAACATGCAAACAACGCAGAATTTCTCAAGCTTTCTAACGGTGCATCGAACGGCATGATCGAAAGCTCGCACTGCGAGAAATTGACGATTGTAAGTGTGCAGTTTCTTTTCGGCACATTCATTACTTGGCATAAAATGACTTTTATTCTGTTAAAACTCTTATTTGTTAAGAAAATATGTGTGCACTTATCGAACTGGGATCGTTGGTAAAAGAGTATAATTAAAAAGAGTCAGTATGAAAAGGGGTATAATATTATAGACTTTGATTTTATTGAAGCTGATTATATTAAGATTTTTTTTATTGAAATACCACGAGGAAAATTCTAGTTGTTTTCCAAAATAATAAATAAAATTTTAGAATAGTTTTTCTAAATAAAAGAGACCGAAAAACTTGGGTGACTGAAAATTATTGTATTTTACGACGACGAAAAGAAGGAGTGCGTGCGTTCGTTTCAATAGATTTTTCTCGACTTTTTTCATATATTAAAACAATTTCTTCTGTGCCTACCTTACCTACGGTGGCAAAGCGAGGCTAATTCGCCAAGAGCGAGAGAGCGAGCTTTTAATGCGCTCCCGCTTTGCCCTAGCCTAACTTACACTAGACTTCATGAAATACTATCCTAATAACAATTATTATCCAAATGGCGCTACACCGGCCCCGTTGAAGGCCTGGAAGGCTTCAAACTATTGGCAGAAGCGCCAATTTGTGGATTGGCCTCCTGAACGTGGCTCCGCTGCTCGTCCTTAGGTCGACCACTCAGACCCTTCCGTCCTGCCCGGCGGTTGTTCCGACCACCCTTCCGAGGAGCCACTGTTGAGGGGGCAGGGTGTCCTCGGCAACGATTACGAGGTCGCCTTCGTTTATGTTTGGCTCCTCCTGGTGCCACTTGCATCTTATTTGCAATCCCAGCACATACTCCCATCGCTGCCAAAACATTTGCCTGGCTGACGAGACAAGCCGCCATCGCTTTAAGCAGCTCAGACCCTCCTGGTCCGGGGTCCTGGGTGCTGGGGGTGCGATGAGCGGCCCGCCTGTCAGCAGGTGCCCGGGAGTCAGCGCGTCTCCGTCGCTTGGGTCTGGGCTTAGGGGTCCTAGCGGGCGCGAGTTGAGTACTGCTTCGATCCCGACCAGCACGGTCTCCAGCTCCTCTGCGGTGAGGAGAGCGCTTCCGACTGCCCGTAGGAGTAGGCCCTTGGCAGACTTCACACCGGCCTCCCAAAGTCCGCCCATGTGCGGTGCTCGAGGCGGTATGAAGGCAAACTCGCACCCGCTTCTTGACGCAAATTCGCGTATCGCGTCCGCTTCCGCCTCTATCTTCCTCCGCAGTTCGCTGAAGTGGCGACTTGCTCCGACGAAATTTGTCGCGTTGTCGCAGTTCACGTTGCGGATATCCTCGACGACCGACGAACCTTTGGAATGCCAACAAAAAGGAATTAGTCGTCAAATCGGAGACAATTTCTAAATGAACCGCCTTGGACGCAAAACAGACAAATAACGCTATGTAGGACTTATAAGGGGGCCTTCCACGAATTTTCAGAGTCGTATAGACTGGGCCACAAAAATCAACGCCACATACTGAAAATGGGCGGAGAGCACGGAGCCGGTCTGCGGGTAAGTTGCCCATCATTTGGGTCTGGAGTAGCGGCTTGCATTTAAAGCAACGAATACACGACCTAACTGTCGCCCTGCAGACCGCCTGAGCATTCACTATCCAAATGCGCTGTCTAAGGATACTCACGAGTGCTCGTGGGCCGGCATGAAAATTCGTTTGATGCAGATAGCGAACGTATGTCTGCACAAACTGCGAGCGTTTTGTTAATAACAAGGGAAACTTGGCATTATATGACATAGGAGCGTTAACTAGTCGCCCCCCAACTCGCAGCAACGAAAAAGAGCACCATGTCCCAGCCTCTTCATGGATGAAGGGATTCAAGCGCTGAAGACTGGGGCCTAACTTGGTGCCTTTACAAACCCTTTCAATATCTTCTTGAGACTCATTTTTCTGTGTTATTTCGACTATTTTTAGAAACGCCTCGTCGTATTCTACGGATGATGGAATTTTTCCAAAGTTGAGACTTTTGTCTGCATTTTCGGATGAAGCGGAACACGAAAACGAACACTCTTAGCAGTTTGAGGTGTGACGAGTATCCCTCTATTACATCCACTAAGTAATTTGGCTTGGCCGCGACGGTCAGTCCGACCGATTTCTTCAGACTTTCCATCTGTATCTCTTCTTCGGAAAGCTCGAAGTGTGGATTTCTGGGCCAGCTCTCTTCTTCAAACTTTAAGAACTCTGGTCCACCAAACCAGATCGACTGCACGATTTCCTCTACGTCACAACCTCTCGAAACTATGTCTGCTGGGTTCTGTTTTGTTGGCACATGCCGCCAAAGCTTCACTTGACAACTCTTGAATCTCCGCTACTCGGTTCGCAACGAATGTTGACAACGACGAAGGGTGGGATCTGATCCAATGAAGAGTAACTTCTGAATCTGACCAGAATATCGTTTTATCAATTGGAACCTTGAGCAGTGATTTGATTCGGTGACAAAGGTCTGCTAGAAGGTGAGCGGCACATAACTCAAGCCTTGGAAGCGTTTTCGTCTTGAGTGGCGCTACTTTCGACTTTGTAGTCAACAAGGAGACCTTGAAACCTTTTGCAGTCTTTCTACGGATAAAGACGCAGGCTCCATAAGCTCTCATGGATGCGTCGGCAAAGGCATGTACTTGAATCGGTGACATGGGATCAGTATGCACAAATCGAGGTATGGTAATCTTCTCCAACTGACCCAAGGATTCTTTTAATAAGTTCCATGCTGATTCCAAGTTCATTAGAATTGACTCATCCCAATCTAGCTTGTTGAGCCAAAGCTCCTGCAGTAAGATCTTTCCCTTAATTACTAAAGGACTTAACAAGCCAAGGGGGTCAAACAGCTTTGATGTCACCGATAATATGTTCCGTTTTGTCGCTCGGAGACCCATAACTGACGTGTCAATTTGGAACTTAAAGACGTCTTCGTGTGGCAGCACCGATATTCCTAACGCCTTAGTTGACTCAGAGTCCGAGATCGTTATCGGTTTAACTGTGCTCTCGGATGCGGTGACCTCAGGTGAGTTCGAAAACCATTTAGTCAATTCAAACCCAGCGGTTTGAAGAACCTTAGCCACATCAGACTTAATTGTCTTTAACTCCTCTACGCAACCAGCACCAGTCAACATGTCATCGACATAGAAGTCGGAGTCAATAACTTCAGCAGCTTTAGGGAGTGAGAGTTTTGCAGACTCACTCAACCTCTTCAAACACCGAATAGCCAAAAATGGGGCTGGTCCAGTCCCATATGTTACGGTGTTGAGCTGGTATATTCTCAAGGACTCAGACGGGTCTCTTCTCCACACTATGAGCTGGAATTGTCTATCCGCATCAGCAACCCAGACTTGGCGATACATCTTTTTGACATCGGCTGTCAAGGCGTACCTGTGTAAAAAATGACGAATCAATGTCGAATACAGCTCATCCTGTATCGTAGGACCGACCATCAATATGTCGTTCAAGGCCACCTGAGAGGACGTTTTACAAGACGCATCGAAAACGACGCGGAGCTTGGTCGGCCTCAACACTTAGGCCTCAACACACACTGATGTGGAATGAAATAATGTGGAGTTTTGGGGATTGTGTTGTCTGTGGTAGACATGTGACCCAAGGAGAGGTACTCTTCCATGAACTCCAAGTACATTTTCTGCAACTCAGGGTCACGAGACAATCTTTTTTCAAGCGATAAAAACCACCGTTTAGCCACTTCAAAGGAGTTGCCTAAGATACTGGGATCTGATTTGAACGGCAGTCTTACTTCAAACCGACCTGAAGGCACGACCTGAGTAGTCCTTCTATAATGCTTTTCACATAACTTGTGTTCAGGAGATAAAGACTTTTTAGAAGACGGCAATTCTTCCAGTGACCAAAACTTTTGTAATGTATTGTCGATGTGGATCACTGACTCTTCTCGACAACTCAAACAATTCCTAGCTTCTTGGGTGGCAGTCACCTTTGGAGTGTATCTGCCCGACACAATTCAGCCGAGAAGCGTTTTCTGCAGAGTTTGATAGTCAGGACCTTGTCGAATCTGACCAACAGATAAAAGTTCGAAAAATGTTTCTGCACCTATCAACATATCTATCTTCTGTGGCTTGAAGAAATATGGGTCTGCAAGTGGTAAGTTCTTCGGGATTTTCCAGTCACTCACGTTAAGTGTCTGATCAGGGTGATACCCCGAAATGGACTTTAGAATCCAGAAATCAACCGAAAACTCACTACCAGTAATTCGCGAATTCACCACCGTGTGTATCTTTTTCTTGACTTGTGAATTGGATTCACCAATACCAAGCAAGTTGATACACGACTCCTCCCTACGGATCTGTAAGCGCTGTGCTAAGTCCTCAGTTATAAAATTGGTTTGAGACCCCGAGTCAAGCAGAGCTCGGGCCAAAACATGTTCACCATTATTTGTTCGGACGCTTACGATCGACGTAGCCAGAATAACTCTATCCATAGCTGTCGCATGGAGAGCATGCGAAGTGGAAGGTTGATTCTGATTGGGAGGAGGAGAAGAATTCTCTGGGGGTGATGGTAACGCTAGACTTTTATTCGCCACTGTGTATCTATGCAATGAGGTATGGTGTGAGCAGCCACACACTCGACACTTCTTAGCTTTGCATCGTACTACAGAGTGGCCTGGCTGCAGACAATTGATGCACAAGGATGCAGTTTTTGCGAATTCGAACCTTTGCATTACTGCCAGCCGACCAAATGGACTGCAATCTGTCAACAAATGGCCTTTCGCATTGCAGTAGCTGCATTGTTGGTTTTTGGTATTCGCGGTGGAACACGCGAATGAGCTCCGATTATGCGGCTTGCTTGGCACAGCTTTCTGCTCCTGCTTTGGTTTGTCCGAATTTTCGGCCGAAAGATGCTGATGTCTGCGATTAAGCAACTTTTCACAGTCCGTCCAAAGTGGCAGTTTGTCATAATCGAGCTGTTCTTCCCATTTCTCTTTGGTCACCGGATCGACTCTCCTCAAGACGAGATGAATAATCATCGCATTCGAGATCTTTTTATCATCGCCTATCGACAACAACGAACCATATATGGTTGAGGCGGTATCTATAAGGTTTCTTAAGGACGATGCTGATTGCTGGGTCATTTTGGGAAGACTAAATAGGGCATCAATGTGATTTTTAAAGATCAGACAATCATTATCGTAGACCCGTTTTAAGCTAGCCATTGCTTTCTCGTAGTTGGTCTCGGTTACTTGGAAAGCCCTAACTGTTCCCAACGCTTCACCGGAGAGACACGAAAGCAAATGGTTGAACTTTTCGATAATTGGAATGCTTTGGTCATTGTGAACTAGAGTCTCAAATAAACCTATGAAGTTTTTAAAATCCGAAAAGTTGCCGCTGAACTGCGGCAGAGCTAACTTCGGAAGGCGAGCACGAGTTGGGCCACCATAAGCTGGTACTGCCGGTATTGTCTCATCAGCTGTCTTTAATGCGCAAATGAGAGACATTAATTTTGCCTTTGTGACAATTGAGAGTTCTTCCAACTCGACTCCAAATTCATCGTCAATGTCTATATCTTCAATCTTCTCTTGAAGTTCGCGTGCCGTGTCAATGCTACGCATCAGCGTTTCGAGTCTGCACTCGAGCTCCGTCAATACCAGCGGAATATCCCCCGCTTCTAA
This sequence comes from Drosophila miranda, assembly GCF_003369915.1. NCBI lineage: Eukaryota > Metazoa > Arthropoda > Insecta > Diptera > Drosophilidae > Drosophila > Drosophila miranda. The sequence goes on from NW_022881614.1 coordinate 25,140,555, forward strand.
ACGGTCCGCTAATAAACGAATGCCTTTGACACGGCAACTGCGCTTTTTCTTCAGCTCTTCAAGGGCAATATTGTTGGCTTTTGAGGTCATATTGATTCTCAATACAAGCAACTGAAGGCGAAAGATCGTTTCTAATAATCGTATTTAATGCTGAGGCACTCAATGAAATAATGGGTAATTGTACCCACACGAGGTGAAAAACAAATATACCCGAACAATTTAGGGTAGAGCGTCGCTTGGCTGGCGCGTACACGAAAACCACACAAGAACAGCAACGAACTGCACTGGTGACAAGCGAAAACGAAAAATGTCACCGCTGCAGTTCTGAAGAATGGATGTTGTGTATATGTACGTATGCACCGACAATGATCGACGTAAAATTGATTTCCGAGGCACGACTTTGTCTTAATTGATAGTTGGATCCTACTGACTCCAAACGAATATACCCGACGAAAACAGGGTAGCGCGTCACTTGGTGTTTGGTTTGGATCAAGCGCGCCAAACAAAAGAACAACGATAAGCAACGGTGAAGAGCGAAAGCGAGACGAAAAAATTCACCGCTGCAGCTGCGTATTGGTATGCGTGCTTGGCCAACGACCCAACTATATGTACATATATTTGACACAACGAAAACGAGAAAGGGGAAAGGGGTGACAGCGATTGCAGTTAAAATGAGTTATATGTGTAGTTATTGCGTCCAAGAGGGTTAGATGTACATATGTATATATGTATTAATATATATGTATATGCTCAACTCTAACTACAGCATGCAATCTAGCTCTACTATGTCATACGTATGTGCCAAGAATTGAAAGCGAGGTGCAATTGTTTCAGCACAAGACAATAATTGCGAGTTTTTTAATCTTTTCGTCTTCACTCGAGCTTTCAATTTTTTGCACAAATACCTCTTGAGAAGATTGGAAATTCCAGGTGCTGTACTCTCCTCTTCTTATACTGGATGATCCACTTGGATCTTCTTGGGTAGATGGTATATGTGTATCTCCTTTTGTATATACATAGCTGCAGACAGGGTATTGCACGACCGACGCGGTGATTTTTATACCCGATACTCAAAATGAGTATTGGGGTATATTAGATTTGTGGTAAAAGTGGATGTGTGTAACGTCCAGAAGGAATCGTTTCCGACCCCATAAAGTATATATATTCTTGATCAGCATCAATAGCCGAGTCGATTGAGCCCTGTCTGTCTGTCCGTCCGTCCGTCTGTCCGTCTGTCCATCCCCTTCAGCGCCTAGTGCTCAAAGACTATAAGAGCGAGAGCAACGATGTTTTGGATCCAGACTTCTGTGATATGTCACTGCTACAAAAATATTTCAAAACTTCGCCCCGCCCACTTCCGCCCCCACAAAAGACGAAAATCTGTGGCATCCACAATTTTAAAGATATGAGAAAACCAAAAACGTAGAATTGTAGAGAATGACCATATCTTTAAGACTGCGGAATCTGAATTGGATCGTATTATTATTATAGCCAGCATCAAGAAAATTTCATTTTTTCTCGCCCTGTCTCTCTCTAACACACACGTAGCATAGGCGGCTTTGCTTAGAGTAAAACATTAGCGCCTAGATCTCAGAGACTACAAAAGCTAGAGCAACCAAATTTGGTATCCACACTCCTAATATATCGGACCGAGACGAGTTTGTTTCAAAATTTCGCCACACCCCCTTACGCCCCCGCAAAGGACGAAAATCTGGGGATATTCAAAATTCTCAGAGACTATTAAGGCTAGAGTAACCAAATTCGGTATCCGCACTTCTGTTAGATCTTACTATAAAACGTGTATCTCAAAATTTCGCCCCACCCCCTTCCGCCCACACAAAGAACGAAAATCTGTTGCATCCACAATATTGAGGATACGAGAAAACTAAAAACGCAGAATCATAGATAATGATCATAGCTATCAGATTGCTGAATCTGGATCAGATCAGATCATTTTTATAGCCAAAAGGAACAAATCAATTTGCACTGGCTACGCAGCCCCCGACGTCACGATCAGACTGATTTTCTGTCTCTCTCGCACGCACTCTTTGTCGTGTCGTTCAAATTAGCGGCGTCTGCCGGAGTGGCTCTCTCTCCTACTGACTTAGTATCGGCTATAACTGTAGAGTTGCGGTGTCCGCTGCAACTCACAACGTTCCCCTCGTTTGTTCACAAATGGTGGATGCCAGTATGGATATATATTTATATATATTTATAGACAAGGTATGTACTACATCTTGTTCATTCGATATCATAATAGTATTCTGAGAATGTTGAATATACAGATACAGATTGTATGGAGGATATGGATTGATTTCGATTTGGATGGCTTTTGGCATAACACAAAATTGTAAGCACAGATCTAGATTCATTGATATACTTAAATCTTTGTTCAGATGAAAGTTTTTCGAATCTCTTTCACCCTTATTGCGTAGCATAGAGGTGGACGCAACATATGGACTTCCATATCCTATGTAGAAGTTTCAGTATTGTCAGTTTGGAAACGATTAGTCGTTAGAGAAATCAACGGAACGGATTAGGAAAAACAAACAGATACAGAAGAATTTGTTACTTTATACAAATGATCATCCAAACTTATATGTACTATATAGTAGATATCTAGATATTAGACACATTTTGTAGTAGTAGAGGTTGTCGGCTGGACAAAGTGCACGATTGGGAATTGTTTCAGATCCTACAGACGCACACACAAAGGCATACATGGAGTTTGATTATTTAAAGTTTGAAGAACGTACCGGCAAGTTTCGAATTGAGAAAGTACGGATCCGGCTGCCAAAAATTCTCAAAGACTTCTGGAAGCAGTGTCACATAGTCGTCGCCCTCCTCGAAGATGTCGTCGGGGATCTCCAGTCGTGGCTCATGCCAGCACTGATGTATAAACATGTCTACTCTGAAAATATACACAGTATTGCTATATGATCCATTATGGTCGCCCGCATTTGATCTGGGACGCGGCTCCACTTACCTAAAGTCCATATCCTCTACGTTAATTGAGTTAATATCTACAACAAATATGCTAAAGTCTACTATCACTGGGGATCCCTTCTTCGAGGGCGGTCGTATTTCTGCAATAAATCATCAAGGCAATCGCTGATTATCTTCGACTTTGGTGTGAACTCATTAGCATAAACATATATGTATGTATGTAAATATATAAACAATGGTTACACCAGCTCTTCCCCATGAACACCGGCCATCCAGCCATTCAAAATAATATAACGTCTCGTGCGCAAATTCATTTTCGTGTGCCTCTGTCGGTGCGGTACGGTGAGAGTTCTCTAAAAAGGAAACACATCACCCACAGCCACCTCGGGCTCTCTTCAAGTTCAGGGCCTCTTCGATGTTCACATTGTCGGCTCCAGCCATCACGAGATGCTCGATCATGTAGCGCTGGAAGTAGGACAGCAGCTTCATCTTCTTTTCCAGCGTCTTGCAGTAATCGCTCGTTGTCATGTAGCTCTCCTTTCCGTCCTTGTCTATATAGTGGACGTTGATGTGATTGGGAAGCAGAATCAGTTTGGTTGTGTCGTTGAACATAATGCCAATGCCCTCGTTGAGGAGCTGATAGCCGAAGCCGTACTTGTCGCTGTAGTCGACCCACTTGGATATCCAGAAGAGCGGCTGTGCCGCAGGATCGGTATTCTCGTCCCCGAGATTGCCTGGCAGCAGGCACGGCTGTGGGCACGAGATGAATACACAATTCTCTTACGGAAACAAGTACAAACCTTCTTGTTGATCAGATGGGTGAGCTGCTGGTGCAAGCTCTCAATGTCGCTGCGGTAGTCCTCGTTGTGGCGGCACAGCTGGAATGAAGCAGTGATGGTGTCGTGCAGGTTGGCCTCCACCCTAACGCCGTTCATCTGCATCAGCGGCTGGCGATGAGTGGGGTCCCCGATGGTGTCGTTGAGGGCAATGCGCGGAGCCATGGCCAGGCAAGAGCTTGGCAAGGACGTTGGCACCCTCGAGCCCTTCAGGAAGTCGTAGTTCAGCAACTGGCCAATGGCTGGACGGCAGCTGGGGTCCGGCTGGAGCATGGAGATCACCATATCCGCAGCGGGCTTTCGCAAGTAGGTGGGCACACGGTACTCGCACTTCTTGATCCTTGAGTAAGTGTCCTTCAGCGATTTGGTCTCGAACGGGGGTTGGCCCACCAACAGAGTGTACATGATGCAGCCAATGGACCATATATCCACCTCGAACGAGTGCCCCTTCTTGTTGAGAATCTCTGGGGCAACGTAGTTGGGGGTGACGCACAGAGTCTTCTTGCGTTCGCCCTCGTACTCGATGCGTGTGGCCAGGCCAAAGTCGCCAATCTTCACGTGCAGCATATCGTTCAGGAACAGGTTTCCCAGCTTCAAGTCGCGATGGATGATGCACTTGTCGTGCAGATACTTGACGCCTTGGACGATCTGGTAAATGTAGTAGCGGCACTCGTACTCCGTGATGCTTCTGCGGCGCTTGTGCAGCTCCATCAGCGACTGACGGGCAAAAGAGGCGGGTTGTCATCCCTTATGCTATGCTGGATTCTCGGCGTACTTACCCGCTTCTTGCACAGCTCCAGGACAATGTATATGTTCTGGATATCCTCGAAATAGCTGTGGAACTTCACTATGTTCGGATGATTGAGACTACGGTGAATGGCGATCTCCTGAACCATCTTCTCCTTCTGGTGGTTGTTGATAATCAGCTTCTTTGATACGATTTTGCCGGCAAAAACATCGTCGGTCTCCACATCGATGATTTCGTAGCACTTGGCAAAGCCGCCCCTTCCAAAGAACCGCAAACGCTTGTACGTCCGGTGTAGCTTCGAGTCGTAGAGACTATCTGGTATATCTGTGTTTTTATCCTCCGGTTTTTCGAACATTTTGCCTTGGCGTTCACGCGAACACGAAAAAAGTCGAGAAAAATGCGTTCCCGACGAAACCGATTAAGAGATCAATGCCAATGCTCACAGTTCACAAGTTCACGAAAAATAGTTACAAAAACGCTCCGAAAACCGTTCGATCTAAATGCCTATGTACGAGTTGTGGCTATTGAAACGACACTGGACGACTAGCCTCCTCTGACGACACACAACAAAATAATCATAACAAAAGCCAACTCGATGGGGGGGAGTCTGCCCCAGAGGGTGGGTACGGGTAATATTTTTGTCAATAGCCTCCGCCAACAATTGAATGGAAATGGTAAAGAGAGAGAGAGCGAGAGAGCAGAACAGCAGAGCCCATAAATAAGCAAATAAAACGTAATGACTAAGAGAAAATGTGGAAAATGTGTTGTTTGGTTCCGCGGCGGGGGAGAGGGGGTCGGTCTCCCCCACTTTAATGTCCCCCTGGAGTGCAGCAAGGACTAAATGGAAATGTTCAAGTAGATCCCTGTGAATGGGACAAAGGATAATGAAACGTTCTACCAGAAAACATCAAAAGTGGCTTAGAATGTGGTGACCAAAGAAGGGGGAAACTGTTGAGATGGTCTAAGGATGAATTATGAAGCAGAAGTTACGGAAATTACGAAGAAATGGTTAGTTTTTGGATGATCTTTGAGCATATTGGGGAATGCTGTTAAAGATTCTGATTCCAAAGAAAGATGAGAAAGATTCTATCAAAGGCTGTGTATTCTTCGGACCGAAAAGTAAGTCTCGCCAAAGACTGTGTATTTTGCTATTGGATGCTGTGGACCGACTTCGCTGCCCAAGGCATTGACGAGCCGAGACGAAGCTGTGTAGGCATCGTGGCCGCCGTCAGAGGCGAAGGATAGCCCAAAAGAGAATTGAAGCAATCGGTAGCCTTCGTCCCTTTGCGCGTCATGCAGTAGCACCCCTCAGTCGGCTTGCATTTCTGCCTGGCTTTGAAGGTGGACTTCTAAGGCCCCTCATGGCGATTAAATCACTCCGAATGGTAAGCTCTTTGGGGAATTTCTCTTCCTTCCTTTTTTTCCTGTGGCTAGATCCTAGAACGATTCCATCGATTATAGACCAATTAAGAAACGCAAAAACCAACAAATATTCGAATTTCTGTTGGAAATTCCCCCTGAAGGCATTTAAAATTGTTGCTTTATTTATTTTTTTTGTTCGCCGCCCTATGCCCATGATTGACAGGACTTTCGGGGGCCGGGGCGGTGGCGGGCGAAAAGTTTCCTCCTCTGAGGAGTTTCCTTTTCTTTCGGGCCATTCTTTCACTGATTTTGGCTTTTACTTTCGATTTGGCTTTTGTATTTTGCGTGTATTTGCGCTGATTAGCACAGGGCGGGGGTGGGTGACAAAAGGGGGTGGGTGGGGGCTGGGAAAGAAATCAAATGTTGTCATTATTGACTGCCGCTTCCGTTTCGGTCTCTCGCTCTAATCTCTAGGGCTTCCAGGGAAACAGAGAGAGTGACAGGGAGGGAGTCCTTGGTGTCCATGTAATTTCATGCAAATATTCTTCTTTTATTTATTAACAATTTCATTCGAACTAAGGGAACTAAAAACAAAAAACATTCAACAGTAAATATAAATTTTAACAGAAACAGAAACTAGGATTGTTGGAATGGGTGGATGGGAGAGCTGGAATTAATCAAACATCTTCTCCAGCATTTTGCGAAGTTTTTCTTGGGCATAGCGTATCTTTAGGTACACATCTTTGGACACACCGTTCTCCGCGATGGTCGAGAAGCGATATGTGCGGAAGTTCTTCTCGCGATCGATGTACGTAATGGCACTCAGACGCGGGCAAAGAATGAGCTTCATGTGATCCGAGAAATTGAGCTGAAATGAGAATACTTTTGGGTAAAAGCCTAAAAGGGAGAGCTATATTTGTGTGGGGCTACCTGTACGGTGCCGTTGGTCAGATGCATGGCCACGGCACAGGTTGTGCGGAACCAGGAGTGCAAATGGGGCAGACGCGATACCTGGTCACTCTCGATGTTCACATTGTCGGCTCCAGCCATCACGAGATGCTCGATCATGTAGCGCTGGAAGTAGGACAGCAGCTTCATCTTCTTTTCCAGCGTCTTGCAGTAATCGCTCGTTGTCATGTAGCTCTCCTTTCAGTCCTTGTCTATATAGTGGACGTTCATGTGATTGGGAAGCAGAATCAGTTTGGTTGTGTCGTTGAACATAATGCCAATGCCCTCGTCGTAGAGCTGATAGCCGAAGCCGTACTTGTCGCTGTAGTCGACCCACTTGGATATCCAGAAGAGCGGCTGTGCCGCAGGATCGGTATTCTCGTCCCCGAGATTGCCTGGCAGCAGGCACGGCTGTGGGCACGAGATGAATACACAATTCTCTTACGGAAACAAGTACAAACCTTCTTGTTGATCAGATGGGTGAGCTGCTGGTGCAAGCTCTCAATGTCGCTGCGGTAGTCCTCGTTGTGGCGGCACAGCTGGAATGAAGCAGTGATGGTGTCGTGCAGGTTGGCCTCCACCCTAACGCCGTTCATCTGCATCAGCGGCTGGCGATGAGTGGGGTCCCCGATGGTGTCGTTGAGGGCAATGCGCGGAGCCATGGCCAGGCAAGAGCTTGGCAAGGACGTTGGCACCCTCGAGCCCTTCAGGAAGTCGTAGTTCAGCAACTGGCCAATGGCTGGACGGCAGCTGGGGTCCGGCTGGAGCGTGGAGATCACCATATCCGCAGCGGGCTTTCGCAAGTAGGTGGGCACACGGTACTCGCACTTCTTGATCCTTGAGTAAGTGTCCTTCAGCGATTTGGTCTCGAACGGGGGTTGGCCCACCAACAGAGTGTACATGATGCAGCCAATGGACCATATGTCCACCTCGAACGAGTGCCACTTCTTGTTGAGAATCTCTGGGGCAACGTAGTTGGGGGTGCCGCACAGAGTCTTCTTGCGTTCGCCCTCGTACTCGATGCGTGTGGCCAGGCCAAAGTCGCCAATCTTCACGTGCAGCATATCGTTCAGGAACAGGTTTCCCAGCTTCAAGTCGCGATGGATGATGCACTTGTCGTGCAGATACTTGACGCCTTGGACGATCTGGTAAATGTAGTAGCGGCACTCGTACTCCGTGATGCTTCTGCGGCGCTTGTGCAGCTCCATCAGCGACTGACGGGCAAAAGAGGCGGGTTGTCATCCCTTATGCTATGCTGGATTCTCGGCGTACTTACCCGCTTCTTGCACAGCTCCAGGACAATGTATATGTTCTGGATATCCTCGAAATAGCTGTGGAACTTCACTATGTTCGGATGATTGAGACTACGGTGAATGGCGATCTCCTGAACCATCTTCTCCTTCTGGTGGTTGTTGATAATCAGCTTCTTTGATACGATTTTGCCGGCAAAAACATCGTCGGTCTCCACATCGATGATTTCGTAGCACTTGGCAAAGCCGCCCCTTCCAAAGAACCGCAAACGCTTGTACGTCCGGTGTAGCTTCGAGTCGTAGAGACTATCTGGTATATCTGTGTTTTTATCCTCCGGTTTTTCGGACATTTTGCCTTGGCGTTCACGCGAACACGAAAAAAGTCGAGAAAAATGCGTTCCCGACGAAACCGATTAAGAGATCAATGCCAATGCTCAGAGTTCACAAGTTCACGAAAAATAGTTACAAAAACGCTCCGAAAACCGTTCGATCTAAATGCCTATGTACGAGTTGTGGCTATTGAAACGACACTGGACGACTAGCCTCCTCTGACGACACACAACAAAATAATCATAACAAAAGCCAACTCGATGGGGGGGAGTCTGCCCCAGAGGGTGGGTACGGGTAATATTTTTGTCAATAGCCTCCTTCAACAATTGAATGGAAATGGTAAAGAGAGAGAGAGCGAGAGAGCAGAACAGCAGAGCCCATAAATAAGCAAATAAAACGTAATAACTAAGTGAAAATGTGGAAAATGTGTTGTTTGGTTCCGCGGCGGGGGAGGGGGGGTCGGTCTCCCCCACTTTAATGTCCCCCTGGAGTGCAGCAAGGACTAAATGGAAATGTTCAAGTAGATCCCTGTGAATGGGACAAAGGATAATGAAACGTTCTACCAGAAAACATCAAAAGTGGCTTAGAATGTGGTGACCAAAGAAGGGGGAAACTGTTGAGATGGTCTAAGGATGAATTATGAAGCAGAAGTTACGGAAATTACGAAGAAATGGTTAGTTTTTGGATGATCTTTGAGCATATTGGGGAATGCTGTTAAAGATTCTGATTCCAAAGAAAGATGAGAAAGATTCTATCAAAGGCTGTGTATTCTTCGGACCGAAAAGTAAGTCTCGCCAAAGACTGTGTATTTTGCTATTGGATGCTGTGGACCGACTTCGCTGCCCAAGGCATTGACGAGCCGAGACGAAGCTGTGTAGGCATCGTGGCCGCCGTCAGAGGCGAAGGATAGCCCAAAAGAGAATTGAAGCAATCGGTAGCCTTCGTACCTTTGCGCGTCATGCAGTAGCACCCCTCAGTCGGCTTGCATTTCTGCCTGGCTTTGAAGGTGGACTTCTAAGGCCCCTCATGGCGATTAAATCACTCCGAATGGTAAGCTCTTTGGGGAATTTCTCTTCCTTCCTTTTTTTCCTGTGGCTAGATCCTAGAACGATTCCATCGATTATAGACCAATTAAGAAACGCAAAAACCAACAAATATTCGAATTTCTGTTGGAAATTCCCCCTGAAGGCATTTAAAATTGTTGCTTTATTTATTTTTTTTGTTCGCCGCCCTATGCCCATGATTGACAGGACTTTCGGGGGGCCGGGGGCGGTGGCGGGCGAAAAGTTTCCTCCTCTGAGGAGTTTCCTTTTCTTTTGGGCCATTCTTTCACTGATTTTGGCTTTTACTTTCGATTTGGCTTTTGTATTTTGCGTGTATTTGCGCTGATTAGCACAGGGCGGGGGTGGGTGACAAAAGGGGGTGGGTGGGGGCTGGGAAAGAAATCAAATGTTGTCATTATTGACTGCCGCTTCCGTTTCGGTCTCTCGCTCTAATCTCTAGGGCTTCCAGGGAAACAGAGAGAGAGAGAGGGAGGGAGTCCTTGGTGTCCATGTAATTTCATGCAAATATTCTTCTTTTATTTATTAACAATTTCATTCGAACTAAGGGAACTAAAAACAAAAAACATTCAACAGTAAATATAAATTTTAACAGAAACAGAAACTAGGATTGTTGGAATGGGTGGATGGGAGAGCTGGAATTAATCAAACATCTTCTCCAGCATTTTGCGAAGTTTTTCTTGGGCATAGCGTATCTTTAGGTACACATCTTTGGACACACCGTTCTCCGCGATGGTCGAGAAGCGATATGTGCGGAAGTTCTTCTCGCGATCGATGTACGTAATGGCACTCAGACGCGGGCAAAGAATGAGCTTCATGTGATCCGAGAAATTGAGCTGAAATGAGGAATACTTTTGGGTAAAAGCCTAAAAGGGAGAGCTATATTTGTGTGGGGCTACCTGTACGGTGCCGTTGGTCAGATGCATGGCCACGGCACAGGTTGTGCGGAACCAGGAGTGCAAATGGGGCAGACGCGATACCTGGTCACTCTCGATGTTCACATTGTCGGCTCCAGCCATCACGAGATGCTCGATCATGTAGCGCTGGAAGTAGGACAGCAGCTTCATCTTCTTTTCCAGCGTCTTGCAGTAATCGCTCGTTGTCATGTAGCTCTCCTTTCCGTCCTTGTCTATATAGTGGACGTTCATGTGATTGGGAAGCAGAATCAGTTTGGTTGTGTCGTTGAACATAATGCCAATGCCCTCGTCGCAGAGCTGATAGCCGAAGCCGTACTTGTCGCTGTAGTCGACCCACTTGGATATCCAGAAGAGCGGCTGTGCCGCAGGATCGGTATTCTCGTCCCCGAGATTGCCTGGCAGCAGGCACGGCTGTGGGCACGAGATGAATACACAATTCTCTTACGGAAACAAGTACAAACCTTCTTGTTGATCAGATGGGTGAGCTGCTGGTGCAAGCTCTCAATGTCGCTGCGGTAGTCCTCGTTGTGGCGGCACAGCTGGAATGAAGCAGTGATGGTGTCGTGCAGGTTGGCCTCCACCCTAACGCCGTTCATCTGCATCAGCGGCTGGCGATGAGTGGGGTCCCCGATGGTGTCGTTGAGGGCAATGCGCGGAGCCATGGCCAGGCAAGAGCTTGGCAAGGACGTTGGCACCCTCGAGCCCTTCAGGAAGTCGTAGTTCAGCAACTGGCCAATGGCTGGACGGCAGCTGGGGTCCGGCTGGAGCATGGAGATCACCATATCCGCAGCGGGCTTTCGCAAGTAGGTGGGCACACGGTACTCGCACTTCTTGATCCTTGAGTAAGTGTCCTTCAGCGATTTGGTCTCGAACGGGGGTTGGCCCACCAACAGAGTGAACATGATGCAGCCAATGGACCATATGTCCACCTCGAACGAGTGCCCCTTCTTGTTGAGAATCTCTGGGGCAACGTAGTTGGGGGTGCCGCACAGAGTCTTCTTGCGTTCGCCCTCGTACTCGATGCGTGTGGCCAGGCCAAAGTCGCCAATCTTCACGTGCAGCATATCGTTCAGGAACAGGTTTCCCAGCTTCAAGTCGCGATGGATGATGCACTTGTCGTGCAGATACTTGACGCCTTGGACGATCTGGTAAATGTAGTAGCGGCACTCGTACTCCGTGATGCTTCTGCGGCGCTTGTGCAGCTCCATCAGCGACTGACGGGCAAAAGAGGCGGGTTGTCATCCCTTATGCTATGCTGGATTCTCGGCATACTTACCCGCTTCTTGCACAGCTCCAGGACAATGTATATGTTCTGGATATCCTCGAAATAGCTGTGGAACTTCACTATGTTCGGATGATTGAGACTACGGTGAATGGCGATCTCCTGAACCATCTTCTCCTTCTGGTGGTTGTTGATAATCAGCTTCTTTGATACGATTTTGCCGGCAAAAACATCGTCGGTCTCCACATCGATGATTTCGTAGCACTTTGCAAAGTTGCCCCTTCCAAAGAACCGCAAACGCTTGTTCGTCCGGTGTAGCTTCGAGTCGTAGAGACTATCAGGTATATCTGTGTTTTTATCCTCCAGTTTTTCGGACATTTTGCCTTGGCGTTCACGCGAACACACGAAAAAAGTCGAGAAAAATGCGTTCCCGACGAAACCGATTAAGAGATCAATGCCAATGCTCACAGTTCACAAGTTCACGAAAAATAGTTACAACGAGGGGGAACGTTGTGAGTTGCTGCGGACACCGCAACTCTACGGTTATTCCCGATACTAAGTCAGTATGGCTCTCCTGCGGCAGACGCCGCTAATATTAAACGACACGACAAAGAGTGCGTGCGAGAGACACAGAAAATCAGTCTGAGCGTGACGTCGGGCGCTGCGTAGCCAGTGCAAATTGATTTGTTCCTTTTGGGTATAAAAATGATCTGATCTGATCCAGATTCAACAGTCTGATAGATATAGTCATTATCTATGATTCTGCGTTTTTAGTTTTCTCGAATCTGCAATATTGTGGATGCAACAGATTTTCGTCCTTTGTGGGGGCGGAAGGGGGTGGGGCGAAATTCTGAGATATACGTCTTATAGTGAGATCTAACAGAAGTGCGGACACCAAATTTGGTTACTCTAGCCTTAATAGTCTCTGAGATTTGTGGATGCCCCAGATTTTCGTCCTTTGCGGGGGCTGAAGGGGGTGTGGCGAAATTTGGACACGAAACGGTCAAGGTCCGATATCACAGGAGTGTGGATAACAAATTTGGTTGCTCTGGCTCTTATAGGTTCTGAGATCCTTGAACTCATATTTTGCAATTGGCAAAGCCGACCATGAAACCTGTGTGTTAGAGAGAGACAGAGCGAGAAAGAATGAAATTGTTTTCTTGATTCTGGCTATAATAATTATACGATCTGGTTGAGATTTTACACTCTAGAACATATAGTCATCCTCTACGATTCTGCGTTTTTGGTTTTATCGTATCTTTAAAAATGTGGATGCCACAGATTTTCGTCCTTTGTGGGGGCGGAAGTGGGCGGGGCGAAGTTTTGAAATATTTTTGTAGCAGTGACATACCACAGAAGTCTGGATCCAAAACATCGTTGCTCTAGCTCTTATAGTCTTTGAGCACTAGGCGCTGAAGGGGACGGACAGACGGACAGACAGACATGGCTCAATCGATTCGGCTATTGATGCTGATCAAGAATATATATACTTTATGGGGTCGGAAACGATTCCTTCTGGACGTTACACACATCCACTTTTACCACAAATCTAATATACGCCAATACTCATTTTGAGTATCGGGTATAAAAACAGAATCTGAATCAGAATCAGGGAGGGGCAAGGAGGGGCAGGCAGGGGTGGAGCTGGGGGATAAATGCAAGAAGAAAATGCATTGCAACTTATCAGGGCGGAATATAGTCGTACTCTGGTGGAACGGTGCCACATATATTCGCCGTGTGTGTGTGTTTGTGTGTGTGTGCCACACCGTCATCCTCACCGATTCTGCGTTTTTGGTTTTATCGTATCTTTAAAAATGTGGATGCCACAGATTTTCGTCCTTTGTGGGGGCGGAAGTGGGCGGGGCGAAGTTTTGAAATATTTTTGTAGCAGTGACATATCACAGAAGTCTGGATCCAAACATCGTTGCTCTAGCTCTTATAGTCTTTGAGCACTAGGCGCTGAAGGGGACGGACGGACGGACGGACGGACGGACGGACAGACAGACATGGCTCAATCGACTCGGCTATTGATGCTGATCAAGAATATATATACTTTATGAGGTCGGAAACGATTCCTTCTGGACGTTACACACATCCACTTTTACCACAAATCTAATATACCCCAATACTCATTTTGAGTATCGGGTATAAAAAACACAAACATATTTATGAATTGCGGGTCTACAGATTATAGTCGGCATATCAGTAGCACAGCGGAGGATCGAAACGAATCCCTTAATTCACTCCCCGCGACGCCTTAAGCCTATAAATTAAGTAAAACGAGGGGGAACGTTGAGAGTTGCTGCGGACACCGCAACTCTACAGTTATCCCCGATACTTAGTCAGTATGGCTCTCCTGCGGCAGACGCCGCTAATATTAAACGACACGACAAAGAGTGCGTGCGAGAGACACCGAAAATCAGTCTGAGCGTGACGTCGGGCGCTGCGTAGCCAGTGCAAATTGATTTGTTCCTTTTGGGTATAAAAATGATCTGATCTGATCCAGATTCAACAGTCTGATAGATATGGTCATTATCTATGATTCTGCGTTTTTAGTTTTCTCGAATCTGCAATATTGTGGATGCAACAGATTTTCGTCCTTTGTGGGGGCGGAAGGGGGTGGGGCGAAATTCTGAGATATACGTTTTATAGTGAGATCTAACAGAAGTGCGGACACCAAATTTGGTTACTCTAGCCTTAATAGTCTCTGAGATTTGTGGATGCCCCAGATTTTCGTCCTTTGCGGGGGCGGAAGGGGGTGTGGCGAAATTTGGACACGAAACGGTCAAGGTCCGATATCACAGGAGTGTGCAACCAAATTTGGTTGCTCTGGCTCTTATAGGTTCTGAGATCCTTGAACTCATATTTTGCAATTGGCAAAGCCGACCATGAAACCTGTGTGTTAGAGAGAGACAGAGCGAGAAAGAATGAAATTGTTTTCTTGATTCTGGCTATAATAATTATACGATCTGGTTGAGATTTTACACTCTAGAACATATAGTCATCCTCTACGATTCTGCGTTTTTGGTTTTATCGTATCTTTAAAAATGTGGATGCCACAGATTTTCGTCCTTTGTGGGGGCGGAAGTGGGCGGGGCGAAGTTTTGAAATATTTTTGTAGCAGTGACATATCACAGAAGTCTGGATCCAAAACATCGTTGCTCTAGCTCTTATAGTCTTTGAGCACTAGGCGCTGAAGGGGACGGACAGACGGACAGACGGACAGACGGACAGACAGACATGGCTCAATCGATTCGGCTATTGATGCTGATCAAGAATATATATACTTTATGGGGTCGGAAACGATTCCTTCTGGACGTTACACACATCCACTTTTACCACAAATCTAATATACCCCAATACTCATTTTGAGTATCGGGTATAAAAACAGAAACAGAATCTGAATCAGAATCAGGGAGGGGCAAGGAGGGGCAGGCAGGGGTGGAGCTGGGGGATAAATGCAAGAAGAAAATGCATTGCAACTTATCAGGGCGGAATATAGTCGTACTCTGGTGGAACGGTGCCACATATATTCGCCGTGTGTGTGTGTTTGTGTGTGTGTGCCACACCGTCATCCTCACCGATTCTGCGTTTTTGGTTTTATCGTATCTTTAAAAATGTGGATGCCACAGATTTTCGTCCTTTGTGGGGGCGGAAGTGGGCGGGGCGAAGTTTTGAAATATTTTTGTAGCAGTGACATATCACAGAAGTCTGGATCCAAACATCGTTGCTCTAGCTCTTATAGTCTTTGAGCACTAGGAGCTGAAGGGGACGGACGGACGGACGGACGGACGGACGGACAGACAGACATGGCTCAATCGACTCGGCTATTGATGCTGATCAAGAATATATATACTTTATGAGGTCGGAAACGATTCCTTCTGGACGTTACACATCCACTTTTACCACAAATCTAATATACCCCAATACTCATTTTGAGTATCGGGTATAAAAATGACCAATTTTAAGCAAATAATATAATTTATAATTAAACCTTAAACCTCACTGGATCTCGAGATTTTCTGAGGTGGTTATGATATATTTATGAGTACACTTCCTGGATCTTCTCTGTTCGACTTAGTCTTACTTAATCTTGTACTAGAAAACCTCCTAAAATCATGGACTGGTTCCTCCAATGACTGCCTTCCCCAAGGTCTCAGTTTGTAAATAATAGAATTAAATTCCCCAAAAACTTAAATCGAAAATCGCATTTTCCATTGCCATAATTGGTCACCATTTGGTTTTTCCATTTTCCATAACTAAAAGCAAACAAAGAGGGGGATAAAAACCTGCTGGAAAATCATTGGCCCACTGCCGCTAAGGAGCTCGACGAAGGGGCATAATGCTAGATAAGAGCTGTCAATTTATCATATTTTTTCGAGTTTTTTTTTCTGGGTTTCTTTTTTTTGCGCACTCTCTTCTTAAACCCTGAAAAATTGCCAACTCAGCAGTGGACAGAATGGGGGATAAACCAGCAGTTCAGGGGGTGGAAAAGTAGGTGGGTGGGGCGGGGGACTGTAAAACTGTAAACAGGCGTGTGAAAAGCGTTAAACATTTTCCTCGTCCAATTACCGGATGGATTGGGACCGAATGACAATTGGCCCAAGCTGCTGAGATGATTGGCTGCTACTTTCTTAACGGTTATATGTATCTTTCGGACAGCCATCTCTCTCTCTCAGAAGGGCACAAGGCGCGTTCCATTCTTTTGGGTTTTATTTCATTTGTTTGTTAAATGAAATGGCATGTAAAAATGTAAGAAAAAGGAGGATGAAAAGATGTGGCATGACAGTGACTGACTATCATTACGAATTTATTGCTGTTTCCCGCCGGATAGGAGGACTCTCTCTCCCTCCTCCTTTTTGGGCTGACGATAATGATGATGACAACAGACGTTGCCTGGTTTCGATGGGTGTCCAATGGGTGTGAATTAAATAGCCCACAGAAGCAGTCACAGACACAAATACAGATACAGTGTTGCGTGACCTTCCATCCATGGCCACTGTTCGGAGCAGCACCCAGCCGATTAGCTGCTTGCCAAATAGCACCTAATTCTTGGCCCTCAGCCGCTTATTTTGTTTGTTACATATGTCTATGTCACTCATTTGTTTGTTAAAGCTCTGCGCTTGCTTGCAAGCCACACTTGCAATTTGGATGTCACGCATTAAAGAACATATCGTAATTTTATTTCTGCGCCGAGTTTTATTTAATTCGAAATAATTAGTCGGCCGATTGGGGATAAAAAACATTATCTCCACATAAAATTTGGTGACCCCGACGTGATCTCTGAGTTGCAGTGTCAATTAATAATCATTCGCGATCGACATTCGTTAGCCCTAGCAAATTTTCGGCGGCTAAGCACAATTCGGTGCTAAAACACACTTACATACACCTACATACACGCATTGCTGGCTATTAATTTCTCTGTCGCGACAATTCGGTCAGTGCAGTGCGGTAGGCAGTGCAGCGAACTCACTAATACACACAAGCGGAGTACAAAGCGGAATCGGACAGCTCGCACAGCCGCACAGCTGAAGGCATTAGCTGTAATCCCTTTGCTTTCGGTTCCCACGTTTATACGTATACAGGGTGTCTTTTTCGGTCGTGCTGAGTGACTCTTTTAAAACCTCAACATGGCAGCACCTGAGCCTACCAATGTCGCGAACGCAGCAATGCCGAGTGATGTAGATTTCTACAAGCACAAGGCCGAGTCCATCGCGCGCCAACTAAAGGCCATGGATCGCTTTCTCACCAAGGAAGAGCTTGCCGAGTTAGATGAGGCAGAACTTCAAGCTCGCTTAGAGCAGATCGAGCGAATGAATGCAGATTTCGATGCCGCTCAAACGAGCCTTGAAAGGCTGGATTTCCTGCAGTTAGCCCATGATGCCCGGCTGGACTTTTCGAATGTTTATGTCAAGGTTAGGTCCAGGCTGTCGCGGGAGTTGATGGCTGCTCGCACGGTAAATGTTGCCAATTCAACGGCTCGGCATACTCTCGAGGGGAATTCGTCGTTGTTCGCCTATAATAGTATAGGCCGTTCTCGAATGCCCGAGTTGCAGCTTCCGCGATTCGGTGGGAGCTACATGGATTGGCCAGAATTCCACGCGATGTTTTCGACAATGGTGCACAAAGACCATCGTATACCAATCATCGAAAAATTCCAATATCTTCGTGGATGTCTAGATGGTGCTGCGCTGGATACGATTCGTTCCTTGGAACTTTCTGAGGAGAATTACGACAAGGCGTTGAATTTACTAATGTTGCGATTCGATAATAAACTGTTACATTTTCAGGCACACGTCAAGGCTATTTTCGGGCTGCAAGGGGTGGAGAAGGGCTCGGCTATCGGCTTGCGCGCTCTCAGCGATAAAATCAATTCGCACTCGCGTGCACTTCAGACCTTGGCGACCCCGCAGGAGATCTCCGATGGGTTGCTGATCTTCATCATAGGCACGAAATTGGACCACAAGACCAAGGAGAAATGGGAAGAGAACTTGCCGACGTCAGGATTGCCTCGGTGGTCAAGCATGGCCTCATTCTTGGAAGCAAGATGTCGGATGCTGGAAAATTTGGGATCGGCTATGGTAACAATTCCTAGCCAGCAGGTGGGAGAAAGTAAACCTAGCACCCTAATCACCTCCATTAACGATCATAATAGCTCAACATGCAAGTATTGCAAATCCTCCGATCACTATACATCCCGATGCCAGGCATTTATAGATCTCCATGTTTTTTCTCGATACAAGGAGGTGAAGAAGCGCCATTTATGTCTAAACTGCCTCAACAAAGGCCATTCATTGCAACGCTGCAAGTCAGGGGCATGTAGAAATTGCCAAGCCAAGCATCACACACTGCTCCACATGCAGTCGGGCGCTGACGCTGAGTTGCCGTCGCCGAGCACGGAATCGACCCAGCATGATCCTGCAAGTGCCCTAGTAGCAAGCAAATATATTAGCCCTCCCCCCTCGAGTCAAAAATCTCTGCCTAGCCAAAACGTGCTGCTAGCTACTGCAATCGTATATGTCAGGGGCCGTTTTGGATCGCTTATTCCATGTCGTGCCATTTTAGATTCCGCTTCTCAGGTTAACTTTATAACATCGAGACTCGCCAATCAGCTGCAGTTAGATCCTCACCCGTCTCACGTTCAAATCGCCGGTATTAGAGAGTCAATTCTACCATCCAGCAAGGCTGTGGACATCGTCCTGCAATCTCAAGACGAAAGCTATCGCGGTTTCCTCTCTGCAATTATCACTGCCTCAATCACAGGAATGCAGCCTAACTTCGGCCTAGACGCAAAGGATTGGCCAATGCCAAATAATCTAAAACTGGCTGATCCTAATTTCGCCAAGCCCCAGCGTGTCGATCTGTTGATAGGTGCTGGTTTGTTCTTCGAATTAATGTGCGTTGGACAGATTCGACTGTCAGACCAATTGCCAACATTGCAGAAGACGAAACTTGGCTGGATAGTGTCAGGAAGTATTAAAAACTCTGAGAAAGCCCGTGCGGCGCTAGCAGCCGTTGAAGATCCCCCTGTCATCTCCGCTTGCGAGACTAATTTGTGCGCCCTCATCAATTTCGGAGGAAGATGTTCATTGCGAACAGCATTTCGTCACAAACTGCATTCGCCTAGAGTCCGGAGCTTACTCCGTGCGTTTGCCAACCAAATTCAGTCTAGAGGAATTAGGAGAATCGTATCAGCAGGCGCTACGTAGATTTCTCAATTTGGAGAGGAAGCTAGCAAAAAATGCACAGCTTAAGGCAAAATATATGGAGTTTCTCCAGGAGTATCTTGATTTAGGACACATGTCGCCAGCTTCGCGGCAGTCAGACCTCCCGCAGTACTTCTTGCCTCACCATTGCGTCCACAAGCAGGATAGTACAACCACCAAATTACGCGTAGTGTTCGATGGATATGCCAAAACAGCGTCTGGAGTATCACTGAATGATGCGCTAATGGCTGGACCCACCATCCAACCTAAAATTCTGATAACTCTGCTTCGTTTCCGCTTTTTTAAAGTCGCCTTGTGTGGCGATATCTGCAAAATGTACCGCTGTGTACGCGTTTCCCATCCCGATACGCACGTGCAGTGCATCCTATGGCGCAATGACCCGAAGGAGGAGATTCAGGTGTTCAAGTTGGAGACTGTTACTTACGGAACCAAACCTGCCGCTTTCTTAGCAATTCGTGCTATGCATCAATTGGCAAATGATGAAGAGTTGCGTTTTCCGCTTGGCGCTGATGTTGTTCGAAGAGATTTCTATGTCGATGATCTCATATCTGGAGGGGACAGCATTGATTCTGTCATCAAGATTCGTCAGCAGGTAAAGGAGCTACTTTCGAAAGGATGTTTTCCCATACGTAAATGGTGTTCCAATGAACCCGCTGCTTTGGAAGGCGTATCGGAGGCGGATCGCGAAAAGTTCCTTACCTTTCATGACGGGACTGAAGTAACCAAGGCGCTTGGTCTAGTTTGGGATCCCACCACGGACAATCTTCTGTTTAGCTTCGCTCACGTCGGAACCGCTGCAGGCCCAACCTCGAAGCGTTCGGTCCTGTCTACACTAGCTAGGTTCTACGATCCTCTAGGGCTCATCTCTCCCATCATCACAAAAGCTAAAATATTTATGCAGTCGCTATGGAACGAAAGCCTAAAGTTGAATTGGGACGAAAGCCTGCCCCAGGATCTACATACGACTTGGATTGAGCTGACTTCGCAGTTGTCGATGGTTGAAAACTTTAAGTTTCCACGTTACGTGCTTCGGCAGCAAGCCAGATTAGAAATGCACGCGTTTTGTGATGCGAGCCAAGCAGCATATGGCGCCTGTGTATACATGCGTTCGGAAGCTCTTGGCATTGTGCAAAGTCATCTCTTATGTTTTAAATCCAGAGTCGCGCCCTTGAAAAGTATGACTATCCCCAAGCTTGAGCTGTCCGCTGCCCTCGTATTAGCCGAACTAGTGTCCACCATAGTTAAGGGATTATCAGCTCCATGCCAAATACATTGCTGGTCGGATTCGTCCATAGCCCTTGCCTGGATTCGAGAATCACCTTTGAATTTTAATATATTTGTTTCTAATCGAGTTCAGCGGATTCAGGAGCTCACCGCTGGAATGACTTGGCATCACGTGCCCACAAATTTGAATCCTGCCGACATCATATCACGTGGATCCACGCCCGCTTTGGATCTCTGGACCACCATTCTTGCGTCTTGAGAGCTCAGAGTGGCCGGCAGGCTTGCAATTGCCGACCGATGTACCAGAACGTCGTCATGCAGCATTGGTTGTTTCAAACGAAAGGGATGTATCGTACGATTGCAAATTTCAAAACTCATTCGGATCCATGCAGCGCGTCTTTGCTTACATATATCGATTCTACATTCTCAAGGACAAAGGCATAGCGCGGTCGAAGGGTCAACTTACCGTAATCGACATCAAAAATGGTACGCATTTGCTCATAAGGGCAATACAGCAGCAACAATTTTCGGAAGAGATAAGGGCCCTCGCCAGCAAACAGGCCCTACCCCCAAAAAGCACGATGGCCTCACTGAATCCATTTCTGGATAGCTTTGGATTGCTGCGTGTTGGAGGCCGCCTCCAAAATGCCGAATTGGACTACGACGCGAAGCACCCGAGCCTGCTTCCTAAGGGACATCCTGTCACTGTCTCTATTATTATCTTTGTGGAGATAATGTTTTTTATCCCCAATCGGCCGACTAATTATTTCGAATTAAATAAAACTCGGCGCAGAAATAAAATTACGATATGTTCTTTAATGCGTGACATCCAAATTGCAAGTGTGGCTTGCCTGCCCTTTACATTGCCGCTCCGATCGCTAAGCGCAGCTTCGCTCGGCCGACGTCGGTAGGCAGACGCAAAGCGGAGATAGCGAAGAGCGAGCTGGCAGAGAGCGTTTAGCAGGGCAAGCAAGCGCAAAGCTTTAACAAACAAATGAGTGACATAGACATAAGTAACAAACAAAATAAGCGGCTGAGGGCCAAGAATTAGGTGCTATTTGGCAAGCAGCTAATCGGCTGGGTTCTGCTCCGAACATTCACCCCCCGTTGGAAGGCAAAGGCTTTCAACAGATCCATCCTGAAGGGGCAGAACCGCTATTTTTCCAACGGCCCTCTTGAAGATGCTTGCTTGGGCGCAGCTGGCGGCTACGCTGGGATGATCGTCGAACGCAGCAATCGGCGCTTCTTTACGAAGGCGGCTTGTCGTGACTACGTCTTGATCATCGGGAACCTCTGTAATTGCATAGAATGGCAGGAAATTTGGCAATGTAGAAACTGTTGAAAGTTGAATTTCATTTGGCGTGGATATGTAGGTTTTTAATATATGGAAAAGTTCGCGCTGCAGTTCCTGATTCTCCGATCGCAGTTTTTCCACTTGCACCTGGCACTCGAGCAGCTGCTTCCTGCATTGCTGCTCTAAGTTTAGGTACTCCAGCGTTGTGGGTCGAAAATCGTCAATAGAGATGCACGAGGAATTTTCAAAAGCGGCTAAAGCTGCACGCTTATTCTCCGAGCTATTAATGCTTCCTGATACTATCCAACCAAGTTTAGTCTCCTGCAATGTTGGCAATTGGGCTGATAGTCGAATCTGTCCGACGCACATTAAATCGAAGAACAAACCAGAACCTATCAACAGATCGATACGTTGGGGCTTGGAGAAATTAGGATCAGCTAGTTTTAGATTATTCGGCATTGGCCAATCCTTTGCGTCTACGCCGAAGTTAGGCTGCATTTCCGTAATTGAGTTGGTGACAATTGCAGCGAAGGAAGCTCGATAGCTTGCGTCCTGGGATTGTACAACTATATGTACAGACTTGCTCGAAGGTAGAATGGAATCTCCGATTCCAGAGATGTGAACATAAGACGAGCAATGATCCAACTGCAACTGATCAGCAAGTCTAGATGTTACAAAGTTTGCCTGTGATGCAGAATCCAAAATGGCACGACATGGGATAAGTGCTCCATAACGATCTGTTACATGGACGAGGGCAGTAGGTAGCAACACGTTCTGGCTAGGCTGAGATTTCTGGATCGAGGGGGGAGGGCTAGAACACCCGCTTGCTAGAAGCACAGTCGCGGCCTCTTGCTGGATCGATTCCTCGGCCGGTGAAGAGGAAGATGAAGCACCAGTTCCCGATGGAATGTGGAGTAGCGTGTGATGTTTGGCCTGGCAATGCCTGCAAAGTCCTGACCTGCACCTCTGCAATTCATGGCCTTTGTTGAGGCAGTTCAAACACAAGCGGCTCTTCTTTGCTTCTTTGTATCGTTCAAACGCAGAGAGATTCAGGAATGCCTGACATCTAGATATGTAATGCTCGGAGGAATTGCAATGGTTACATATGGGGTTAGGATGGTCGTTACTGGAGGTGATAAGGGTGACAGGACTGTCTTCTCCCACCTGTTGACTAGGACTTGTTGCCATGGCTGATCCCAAATTCTCCAGCATCCGACATCTCGCTTCCAAAAATGAGGCCATGCTTGACCACCGAGGCAATCCTGACGTCGGCAAGTTCTCTTCCCATTTCTCCTTTGTTTTGTGGTCCAGTTTCGTGCCTATGATGAAGATCAGCAACCCATCCGAAATCTCCTGCGGGGTCGCCAAGGTCTGAAGTGCACGCAAGTGCGAATTGATTTTGTCGCTGAGCGCGCGCAAGCCGATAGCTGAGCCCTTCTCCACCCCTTGCAGCCCGAAAATAGCCTTGACGTGTGCCTGAAAATTTAACAGTTTATTATCGAATCGCAACATTAGCAAAGTCAACGCCTTGTCGTAATTCTCCTCAGAAAGTTCCAAGGAATGAATCGTATCCAGCGCAGCACCATCTAGACATCCACGAAGATATTGGAATTTTTCGATGATTGGTATACGATGGTCTTTGTGCACCATTGTCGAGAACATTGAGTGGAATTCTGGCCAATCCATGTAGTTCCCCCCGAATCGCGGAAGCTGCAACTCGGGCATTCGAGAACGGCCTATACTATTATAGGCGAACAACGACGAATTCCCCTCGAGAGTATGCCGAGCCGTTGAATTGGCAACATTTACCGTGCGAGCAGCCATCAACTCCCGCGACAGCCTGGACCTAACCTTCACATAAACATTCGAAAAGTCCAGTCGGGCGTCATGGGCTAACTGCAGGAAATCCAGCCTTTCAAGGCTCGTTTGAGCGGCATCGAAATCCGCATTCATTCGCTCGATTTGCTCTAAGCGAGCTTGAAGTTCTGCCTCATCTAACTCGGCAAGCTCTTCCTTGGTGAGAAAGCGATCCATGGGCTTTAGTTGGCGCGCGATGGACTCGGCCTTGTGCTTGTAGAAATCTACATCACTCGGCATTGCTGCGTTCGCGACATTGGTAGGCTCAGGTGCTGCCATGTTGAGGTTTTAAAAGAGTCACTCAGCACGACCGAAAAAGACACCCTGTATACGTATAAACGTGGGACCGAAAGCAAAGGGATTACAGCTAATGCCTTTAGCTGTGCGGCTGTGCGAGCTGTCCGATTCCGCTTTGTACTCCGCTTGTGTGTATTAGTGAGTTCGCTGCACTGCCTACCGCACTGCACTGACCGAATTGTCGCGACAGAGAAATTAATAGCCAGCAATGCGTGTATGTAGGTGTATGTAAGTGTGTTTTAGCACCGAATTGTGCTTAACCGCCGAAAATTTGCTAGGGCTAACGATTGTCGATCGCGAATGATTATTAATTGACACTGCAACTCAGAGATCACGTCGGGGTCACCAAATTTTATGTGGAGGTTTTTGTTTTTGTCCCCAATCGGCCGACTAATTATTTCGAATTAAATAAAACTCGGCGCAGAAATAAAATTACGATATGTTATTTAATGCGTGACATCCAAATTGCAAGTGTGGGTTGCCTGCCCTTTACATTGCCGCTCCGATCGCTAAGCGCAGCTTCGCTCGGCCGACGTCGGTAGGCAGACGCAAAGCGGAGATAGCGAAGAGCGAGCTGGCAGAGAGCGTTTAGCAGGGCAAGCAAGCGCAAAGCTTTAACAAACAAATGAGTGACATAGACATAAGTAACAAACAAAATAAGCGGCTGAGGGCCAAGAATTAGGTGCTATTTGGCAAGCAGCTAATCGGCTGGGTTCTGCTCCGAACAATCTTCTTTCACGAAAGGTTTCTCCACGCAGGAGCTCAAGGATTGCTCGGACTGCTTCGGCAAAAATTCTGGCCTATTGGTGGACGCAAATATGTTGCGGGAATCATTCGCAAATGTGTTAGATGCTTTCGTTTGAAGCCAGTGCTGAGGGAACATATCATGGGAAACTTGCCTGCGGATCGCGTAAGGACTAATCCAGCATTCCACACAACGGGCGTTGATTTTTGCGGACCCTTTTATCACAAGTCGGAAGTCAGAAGCAGGCCTCCTATCAAATGTTACATCGCTGTCTTCGTATGCTTTAGCACCAAAGCAACTCATTTGGAACTCGTTCGGGATCTATCTACAGAATCCTTTCTGGCAGCATTAAGGCGTTTTATAAGTCTACGTCCCAAACCTCGAATCATCTGGTCGACAACGCTACAAATTTTGTAGGAGCAAAAAATGAGCTTTTGGAGCTTCGGCGAATGTTCCTCAGTGATCCTCATACGTCGGCTGTGTCACATCTCTGCGTTTCTAGTGGAATCGACTGGAAATTCATCCCCCCTCGCTCACCTCATTTTGGGGGTTTGTGGGAGGCGGCTGTTAAAGCAGCTAAATATCATTTTCATCGCATCGTCGGGACCTACATTTTTACTCTTGATGAAATTCAGACCTTGGCTTGTGAAATCTCTGCTTTGTTAAATTCCCGTCCGCTTTATGCAATTACAGAAAGTCCCGATGATCTAGATGTGCTCACGCCAAACCACTTTCTCAATGGAGCCCCGAAAGCTGCATTCGACGAGCCAGATGTGGCGCATCTCCGGGTCAACCTACTTAGTCGATGGCAGCGGCTGTGTCAAATGAAGCAGGCGTTTTGGAGAAAATGAAGCACGGCGTATCTTTCGATTTTTCAGGAGCAGAGCAAGTGGCGGTCATCGTCTCCAAACATCAAGCTCGTCATGATCAAGGAGGAAACGCTGCCACCATTAAGGTGGCCGCTTGGCCGCATTGAGAGCGTCATACCAGGAAAAGATGGAACCATCAGAGTAGCCGTCATCCGCACTCAAAAAGGCCTTTTCAAGAGGGCCGTTGGAAAAATAGCGGTTCTGCCCCTTCAGGATGGATCTGTTGAAAGCCTTTGCCTTCCAACGGGGGGTGAATGTTCGGAGCAGCACCCAGCCGATTAGCTGCTTGCCAAATAGCACCTAATTCTTGGCCCTCAGCCGCTTATTTTGTTTGTTACTTATGTCTATGTCACTCATTTGTTTGTTAAAGCTCTGCGCTTGCTTGCCCTGCTAAACGCTCTCTGCCAGCTCGCTCTTCGCTATCTCCGCTTTGCGTCTGCCTACCGACGTCGGCCGAGCGAAGCTGCGCTTAGCGATC
Organism: Drosophila miranda; assembly: GCF_003369915.1. Classification (NCBI taxonomy): domain Eukaryota; kingdom Metazoa; phylum Arthropoda; class Insecta; order Diptera; family Drosophilidae; genus Drosophila; species Drosophila miranda. The sequence goes on from NW_022881614.1 coordinate 25,166,666, forward strand.
GGAGCGGCAATGTAAAGGGCAGGCAAGCCACACTTGCAATTTGGATGTCACGCATTAAAGAACATATCGTAATTTTATTTCTGCGCCGAGTTTTATTTAATTCGAAATAATTAGTCGGCCGATTGGGGATAAAAAACATTATCTCCACAGCCACAATTATTAGTTATTGATCTGAATTATGAAGTCTAGTGTAAGTTAGGCTAGGGCAAAGCGGGAGCGCAATAAAAGCTCGCTCTCTCGCTCTTGGCGAATTCGTCCCGCTTTGCCACCGTAGGTTAGCTAGAGTAAGAGACTTGAATTGTGAAGAAAATATAGTTGTTCGCCAACCTTGAATTAGATCGAGCGTATCAAGTTTTTCGCCCCGCCAAATAAATAATTTAAATTACAGCCACCCAAAGTTTTCGGTAATTGATTAGAAAAACTCTTCTAATTTTTCATGGCGCCCCCGGGTGGACTGTAAAGTGAATTATAGGCAACAACAATAAGTGACAGTGACACAAGAAATTGCAGTATACATATTCAAACATATTCGTTGCCCGCGTCGTGTGTGTGTGCAATCGGCAATCAATTTGTAAAATATCATCGCGTCGGTCGCGCCAACAATAATTTTTGTGCAAATTCTGCTAACGCCGAGGGATGCCCTGCGATAAAGACAGGAAAGTAGCAGTTGGATTCAAAGATCCAAAAGAGGAATCAGAGGTATTTGTGCAGAAAATTGAAGGCTGAGCAAAAGACATTCAGATCTCTCTTTGAGGTGTCTTGTGCTGAAAACATTGCACATCGCCTTCAATTCTAGGCACAGACGTATGATATACATATAGTAGAGCTTGATTGCATGCATTTTATTAGTAATTGCATAAATATAACTAAAAACACATAAATACATACATATCGACACATGCAGACATATGTGAACCGCTATTTGGACGCAACAGTTATATGTACATACATACATCTTTCGTTTATTGCAATCACTGTCGCCCCCCCCCACCCCCCCCCACCTCCCCTTCCCTTTTTTATTATACCCGATACTCAAAATGAGTATTGGGGTATATTAGATTTGTTGTAAAAGTGGATGTGTGTAACGTCCAGAAGGAATCGTTTCCGACCCCATAAAGTATATATATTCTTGATCAGCACCAATAGCCGAGTCGATTGAGCCATGTCTGTCTTACCGTCTGCCCGTCTGTCCGTCCGTTCGTCTGTCCGTCCCCTTCAGCGCCTAGTGCTCAAAGACTATAAGAGCTAGAGCAACGATGTTTTGGATCCAGACTTCTGTGATATGTCACTGCTACAAAAATATTTCAAAACTTCGCCCCGCCCACTTCCGCACCCACAAAGGACGAAAATCTGTGGCATCCACATTTTTAAAGATACGATAAAACCAAAAACGCAGAATCGTAGAGGATGACTATATGTCTTAGAATGTAAGATCTCAACCAGATCGTATAATTATTATAGCAAGAATCAAGAAAACAATTTCATTCTTTCTCGCTCTGTCTCTCTCTAACACACAGGTTTCATGGTCGGTTTTGCCAATATATGAGTTCAAGGATCTCAGAACATATAAGAGCCAGAGCAACCAAATTTGGTATCCACACTCCTGTGATATCGGACCTTGACCGTTTCGTATCCAAATTTCGCCACACCCCCTTCCGCCCCCGCAAAGGACGAAAATCTGGGGCATCCACAAATCTCAGAGACTATTAAGGCTAGAGTAACCAAATTTGGTATCCGCACTTCTGTTAGATCTCACTATAAAACGTATATCTTAGAATTTCGCCCCACCCCCTTCCGCCCCCACAAAGGACGAAAATCTGTTGCATCCACAAGATTGCAGATTCGAGAAAACTAAACACGCAGAATCATAGATAACGACCATATCTATCAGATTGCTGAATCTGAACCAGATCAGATAATATAGCCAAACGGAACAAATAAATTCGCACTGGCTTCGCAGCGCCCGACGTCACGCTCAGACTGATTTTTTGTCTCTCTCGCACGCACTCTTTGTCGTGTCGTTTAATATTAGCAGCGTCTGCCGGAGGAGAGCCATACTGACTTAGTATCGGGTACACAACGTTCCCCCTCGTTTTGTTCTACCTTTCTTGTCGTTAGAACCTCACAAAGTTTGTTCGTTCGTTCACCCAAGCCACGGCGTATAGAAAATACCCACACATACATACATACAAGCAGCAGCACCGGTGCATTATTTCGTTTTCGCTTCTCCACTGCTTCTCGTTGACGCTCTTGAGCTTAACGGTGCGCCAAGTGACGCGCTACCCTGTATCTAACGGGTATATTGTTTTCGGCTGTTACTTGCCAAGTGACGCGCTACCCTGTATCTAACGGGTATATTGTTTTCGGCTGTTACTTGCCAAGTGACGCGCTACCCTGTATCTAACGGGTATATTGTGTTCGGCCGTCACTTGCAACGACTCTTTCCCTTGATACCTCGTGCCTCGACATTCAATTCAAATTCGTTTTCGATTATCGTTCTCGTTCAAACATATAAAAAAAAACAAAAAAAAATAGTAATAATAAATAAATAAATAGAAATAATAGTGGTTTGTTGTGTAAAATCTTCATACACAAACATTATGGCAGAAAAAAGTAAATCCACTCTTGAAGACTTAAAGATTAAGCTCAAAAGTCGAGTATAAAGCATTCGCCGCTTAGAGGATCGATTAGATCAAGGGTCGATTCCTTTGCAATTACCGGAATTACAATGTAGATTAGATTGTTTGAATGCTTCAATTGAAAAGGCTAACCATTTGCAGGAGCAAATCGAGGACATAACAGGTGATGATTCATTTGCAGCCGAGTTGGAAGAGCTGATAATTGTCACCAAAGGAAAGATAATGTCGCTTATCGCCGCCTTTGATGCAGCAAGCGAGACGAAGCCAGTGTCTTCTTCAGCCCCAACTCATGGTAGACTTCCGAAATTGGCATTACCCAAATTTAGTGGTAAACACTCGGAATTCAAAAATTTCATTAGCCTTTTTGAGAGACTAGTCCATAGCGACAACAGCATACCGGTGATCGAAAAATTTAATCATTTGATTTCGTGCCTCTCTGATGAAGCATTAGGAACAATAAAGGCGTTCCAAGTCACCGAGGCAAATTATGAAAAGGCCATGGCTGGCCTAAGACGAGTATATGACAACGATTATTTGATTTTCACGAATAATATTTCCACATTGTTCAATCTGCCGAGAATGTCGCATCAATCTGCATCATCTCTAAGAACTCTAATCGATACTGTTTCGTCGATTTACGGATCGTTACTGTCGATCGGAGATGATACAAAAATTTCGAATGCAATGCTCATTCATCTCGTTTAGCTTACTTATGAGAAGTTGCCGCTTTGGTCCGACTTTGAGAAAGTCTTGAATCGTCGATACCAGCATCTGTCTGCTGAAGAATCGACCAAGCCAAGGCAAGACAAAGTCATGCCAAGCAAGCAACATAATCGCAGTTCATTTGCTTGTTCTTCCACTTCCAACAACAGTAGAACTCAGCAAACTTGTAGCTACTGAAATTCAGGAGACCATGTAGTGTCAAATTGCCCTTCATTTTCGCGTCTCTCGGTGATGCAAAGGTTTGAGTTTGCTAAGTCGGCATCCCTATGCATTAATTGTCTGCGAAAAGGCCACGCTGTTGTAAAATGCAAAGCCAATAAATGTCGAGTGTGCAGCCGCTCACATCATACATTATTGCAAAGATACACAGTGTCGGCTAATAATCTCGCGTTGCCACCACCCCAAGAGAGTCCTTCTCCTCCATCAAATCAGAATCAACCTTCCACGTCACATGTTTTGCATGCGACAGCGTTGGACAGGGTAATTCTGGCTACGTCGATCGTAAGCGTCCGAACTAAGAGCGGTGAACTCATTCTGGCCAGAGCTCTGCTCGACTCTGGATCACAAACAAATTTTATTACCGAGGACCTCGCTAATCGCTTACAGATCCGTAGAGTGGAGTCCTGTATTAACTTGCTTGGAATTGGTGAATCTAATTCTCAAGTAAAGGATAAAATACACACAGTGGTGAAGTCGCGAATAAATGGTAGTGGGTTCTCCTTTGATTTTGGGATCCTGAAATCAATTTCAGGTTATCACCCTGACCAGTCAGTGAATGTGACTGACTGGCGAATCCCAGAGACCCTACCACTGGCAGACCCTAATTTCTACAAGCCACAAAGAATAGATATGTTAATTGAAGCAGAATCCTTCTTTGAATTATTAGCTGTTGGTCAAATTAAACAAGGTCCTGACTTTCCAACTCTTCAGAAAACCCTTCTTGGTTGGGTTGTGTCGGGAAAATATGTTTCCAGGAGTTCTGCTCCTCAAATTACAAACAGTTTGAGTTGCAGTGAAGAGTTGCTAGTATCCATCGATAGGACCTTGAAAAAGTTTTGGTCACTGGAAGAAATGCCATCTACCAAGAAAATTGCCACACCTGAGCACAAGCTATGTGAAGAACACTATCGTAAGACGACTCAGGTACTATCATCAGGTCGGTTCGAAGGAAGGCCCCCGTTTAAATCAGATCCAAATTGTTTAGGCAACTCCTTTGAGGTTGCGAAACGGCGGTTTTTGTCGCTTGAAAGACGATTGCATCGTGACCCTGAGTTGAAGAAAATGTACTTGGAATTCATGGAAGAGTACCTCTCCTTAGGTCATATGTCTCCTACTGACAATACGATTCCTTCTCCTCCACACTACGTAATCCCTCATCAGTGTGTTCTGAGGCCACAAAGTACGTCTACCAAGCTCCGAGTCGTGTTCGATGCTTCGTCCAAGACGTCCTCACAGGTGGCCTTAAATGACATTCTGATGGTGGGACCTACCATTCAAGAGGAATTATACTCGACACTGCTCCGTTTCCGTCTGCACAGGTTTGCCCTGACTGCTGATGTTAAAAAGATGTATCGCCAAGTGATGGTGAACGAAGCGGATCGGCAGTTTCAGCTCATAGTGTGGAGAAGAGACCTAGCTATCCGGTGTTTGAAAAGGTTGAGTGAGTCTGCGAAGCTCTCATTCCCTAGAGCTGCTAACGTTATTGGGTCCGACTTTTACGTCGATGACTTGTTGACTGGTGCTGCATGCGTAGAGGACCTAAGGGCAATTAAGTCCGAAGTGTCTCAGGTTCTTCAGACCGCAGGGTTTGAGTTGACTAAGTGGTTTTCAAACTCACCCGAGATCACCGCATCTGAGAGCACAGCCAAACCCATAACAATCTCGGATTCAGAGTCGACAAAGGCTTTAGGAATCTCATGGTTACCTACTGACGATGCCTTTAAGTTCAAAATTGACAATTCAGTTATGGGTCTCCGAGCGACAAAACGGAACATACTATCGGTGACATCAAAGTTGTTTGACCCCCTTGGTTTATTAAGTCCTATCGTTATAAAAGGCAAGATCCTATTGCAGGAGCTTTGGCTTAACAAATTAGATTGGGATGAGTCGATCCCGCTGCATTTGGAAACAGCGTGGAATAAGTTGAAAAATACACTATCTCAATTGGAAGACATATCCATATCTCGGTTTGTGTATTCCGATCCGATGTCACCGGTTCAAATACATGCCTTTGCTGACGCCTCCATGAGAGCGTATGGAGCGTGCGTCTATATACGTAGCAGAACTGCAGAAGGTTTAAAAATATCATTGTTGACTTCGAAATCCAAAGTAGCGCCGCTCAAGACCAAAACGCTCCCAAGGCTTGAGTTATGTGCCGCTCACCTCGCAGATCTCTGTCACAGAATCAAGCCCCTATTAAACGTGCCCATTGAACGAGCCGTTTATTGGTCGGATTCAGAGGTAACTCTCCATTGGATCCGGTCTCATCCATCGTCGTTGTCGACTTTCGTTTCAAATAGAGTGGCTGAGATTCAAGAGTGGTCAGATGATGCTACGTGGCGGCATGTACCCACGAAACAGAACCCAGCAGATATTGTCTCAAGAGGTTGTGACGTCGACGAAATCGTTCAGTCAATTTGGTTCGAAGGACCATCATTTCTGAAAGAGGAAGAAGAAAACTGGCCCAAGAACGCTTATTTCGAACACTCCGATGATCTTCAGCTGGAAAAGAGGAAGACTGCGGTCGGGTTGACCGCGGTTGTGCGAAGTTCGGAGCTGTTAGATGTCATCGAGGGATTCTCGTCACACCTCAAACTGCTTAGAGGGTTCGTGTATGTGTTCCGCTTTATAAGAAAATGTAAAGACCCAAGCCTAAATTTCGAAAAAACTATCTCACCGACCGAATACAATGAAGCTTTTTATAAAATTGTCGAAATCATCCAGCATCACGAGTATCAAGGAGAAATTGAAAAGGTTAGGAAAGGATCTACAATTGGTCCTAGTCTTCAGCGGTTGAACCCATTCATCCATGAAGACACAGGGACTTGGTGCAACTTTTCGTTGTTGCGAGTGGGGGGGCGACTAGCCAAAGCTCCTATATCATACGATGCCAAGTTTCCTCTGCTTTTGACTAAGCGCTCGCAATTCTGCACCATTCGAATTTTCATGTCGGCCCACGAGCACTTGTGAGCATCCTTCGACAGACCGTGTGGATAGTGAACGCTCAGGAGGTCTGCCGTCAGACAGTTCGATCGTGTATGCGCTGTTTTAAATGCAAGCCTCGATTGCTGACGCAACTCATGGGGAATTTACCCGCAGATCGACTCCGTGCTCTCCGCCCATTTTCAATTTGCGGCGTTGATTTTTGTGGACCAGTGCACACGACATTGAAAATTCGCGGAAGGCCTCCATACAAGTCATACATTGCGCTTTTTGTTTGTTTTGCATCCAAGGCGGTTCACCTAGAAATAGTTTCCGATCTAACCACTGATTGTTTTTTGTTGGCATTTCAAAGGTTCGTCGGGCGCCGAGGATATCCCCAAGTCGTTCATTGCGACAACGGGACGAACTTCGTCGGAGCGAGCCGCCATCTCAGCGCTCTGCGGATCAGGCTCAAGGAGCAAGGAGACGCAATTCGCGACTTCGCGTCAAAGAACGGATGCGAATTTGTGTTCATACCGCCGCGAGCTCCTCACATGGGAGGGCTATGGGAGGCAGGTGTAAAAACTGCCAAGAGCCTACTCCTACGGGCGGTAGGCAGCGCGCTCCTAACCGCCGAAGAGCTCGCCACAGTCCTCGTCGGCATCGAGGCCATAATGAACTCGAGGCCGCTGGGAGCCATCAGCCGGGATTTGAATTGTGAAGAAAATATAGTTGTTCGCCAACCTTGAATTAGATCGAGCGTATCAAGTTTTTCGCCCCGCCAAATAAATAATTCTAATCTAATTTTTCATACAGGAAGAAAGACAGGAAGAGAGAGGGAGAGAGAGAGAGACACAAAGGCCGCCATGGCAACAGGAAATCCAACCCAATAAACACCCCCCTGCACCTCTTAATGTACAACAACTATTTTCAATTATTGCCAATCAAATGTTGCATTCAATTGATGTTTACAACATGCTGCTGCGGCATGTGGCATTCAGGGCACAGTCTTATTATAGTCTCTCGTTCTCTGGCATATATGTATGTTGGCTTATTGGAGGTTTTTTGGTAGGGGATCTCATGGGTCGGGGGCGGCGGGCCGGAGGCCGGAGGGCGTTGCCTAAGAGCCATGTAATTAGTTTGCAAGTGAGTTTCAGGATTAATCTTTGAGTGTGTGCTTGATTGTCGTCCACTTCACAGATTCCCCCCCACACACACACACACACACACACACACACGCAGACGCCCACACACACTCATATTAATGCATTGCAAATAAACTTGATGAATGTGTGCGTGGGCCGGTCAAAGAAAGTGCGTACCACCGCACATGTTAATTGAAGGCAGTGCAAACACAGCACAAAAACCCACAGGATAGAGAGCTGCCAGAGAGCTGTGGAAGGCACAGAAAGAGAGGCATACACGAGCACACACAGACAGACACTGGCCTTGTAATTACGGCCACCTGCACGGAGGAGACCTGCAACTACAGCTGCAACAGTCCTCCCAGAACAAAGTATCCTCAAAGCTTTATGGATACCAATATATTCCCCACTCATCTATACATACATGTGTGCATATGTATGCAAATTAATATTTGATTAAACACAATTATGTGTCCTGCAATACTCAATTAAATGCCATCAGATAGTCATGGAACTCGAGCGAGGATATTTCGAGGAATTTTTAATTAGAAGGGAAAGCCTTTAGCTTGTGGGTTGCCCCACAGAGAGGCAACAATGTGGAATAAGTATTTCAGAGTATTGAGAGGTGATGATGAGGAGGAGGAGGGGGGTCCTATGCCCACCAAAGTCATCCACAATTGGCATTGCCTACTGCAGAGCCCTGCAAGCATCCACTTGCCCCTTAATCAGACTCGAACCAGCAAGAAAATGTACAAAAAAAAGGATTATCAAACAAAAAACTATCAAATGTGTGTGTTGCTTTCTCTTTCTCTCTACCAGAAAATCAAGTCACAAGTGAGCGAGAAAAAAAAACTGAAATTTGATGATCCAACGCAGTCCAAGAGACCTGCTTCGCTTTTGTTCGTCTGTTTCTGGCGAGCGATTCGAAGTTATAAGAAAGCTGAATCGCTGATTCGAAGGGTTGCCCGTTCAGGCTGGGTTCCAGTATGGACTCCACTAATACTGCCCTTGAGATAGGGCTTTTTTCCTTCAAAAACTAATATTTTCTACAGAATTTGATATGGAAGAAACTCCCTGCCCTAAAATCTGCCACAATTCCATGTCAGAAGGCCCTTCCTGGCGTTATAACAACGCAAACAAATTACCACTTCCTCTCCTTGGGCAAATATTGTGGTCAATCTTTTGTGTGGACCCTCGCTGTGAGTCCTCTCATTAATCCAAGTGTTTTTTCCAACAGCTAGTTTGCATAACCTTAGTTTGCCCCCGAAGTTCATGAAACCCCCATAAAGAAGGAGCATACATAATGGGGAGGGAAGGCAACAACAACAACAGCGTCTAATTAGGTTATGTTTGATTGTTGTAATATGCGCCACAGCCAGGGCTACGGCTACACGACATGTGTGTCCATCCTTTGCTACGCCAGTCGCATCCCTCCAGCCAGCCATCCATCCATCCGTCTCCACAGAAGCTGTGGCTCGGATTCTATGTGTCGTCCCTTCTGGTCAACGCTGTGGATGTAGATTAAAACTCTGTGGTTGGAACCTCCGAGATTGAATCAACATATCATCTCTCTCGTCCGAAATTTTACTCATATCTGCGCGAGCGTAGCTAGTGAGCCGGGGGTTGTCGCAAGAGTAAAGCGAGTGTGCAGGGGGGCTTGCTTCCTAGTTTATCAAGTGAATATACATATGTTTGTACCTTTTAAAGAGAATATGATTTTTTAGTTGATAAATAACTGAATTTTGAAGATTTTTTTTCCAAAAATAGTCAAAATACCAGATTTATAGCCCTAAGACTACTGTTGTGAAATCCTCGATACGAGATTTCAATGTTGAGCAGAAATGCTCTGGGGAATCTTTGCGTTTAATAATGTACTACACGATATAGACAATTCGAGATTTATTCATTTAATCTTAATCGCGTATAGAGTACAATGTAATAGGTAATACGGGTTTAAGCGCGGCCGGCTGCAACTGCTAATTGTCGTGATTTCGTCGAAACACAAACGAAGACTCTTCATGGTGATCGGAAACGAGGTTACGCCGCCCTAGCATGAAACGACGCCGTTCTCCGAGTGGGCAATCGCAGTTAGAGCGCTCTCACTCTCTTTGTAGTTTAACCCTTAGAAAACCGTCCATGCCGCCCCCAATACTGGGACCAGTATTAGAAACCAAAGTATGTCACATGTGAATGCTCTGTGAATAATTAAAGTGTTCGTTATGGTACATGTATGGTCGAATGGAGCTAGCAACGGTGGTAGGATTATTCTGAGGTCTGTGGCAACGGTAGCCGACATAGTTTAGAGACCGATCGTTTGTATACGCCTGATGCTGTTTTAACAGTTGCGACTCTGACTAAACTGTCAGCTCCAGGGTGAACTATTATCCTTCTCAGTTTCCACTCGTTGGGTGGCAGTCGGTCATCCTTGACAATTACTAGATCGCTGACTTGTAGATTGTCGGTTTCATGTCGCCACTTTGGACGGGCTTGAAGATGTGATAGCCAATCCGAACTCCAATGTTTCCAAAATTGCCGGATCATTTTCTGTCCTTCCAGAAATTGGACTGTGAGTGGAACATCCCTTGTCGTTACATCCGGCGGTGCTAATAATGAATCTCCAATAAGAAAATGTGCCGGGGCGAGGACAGCTAGGTCCTCCGGCTCCGCGCTTAGTGGACATAATGGCCTGGAATTTAAACAGGCTTCAATTTGTGTTAGCACGGTAGCAAGTTGTTCGTAGGTCATTTTATATCCTGAAAAGGCTCGATAGAGATGTGTTTTGACAGACTTTACATTTGCCTCCCAAAGGCCTCCGAAATTAGGACTATGCGGTGGATTAAAATGCCTTGGACGTTTCGGGCCGCTAAAGCAGGTATTACAGTTGTGGGTAGCTCTCGTTTCAAATGTATTTGCCAGGTTTGAAGAGCCCGGTCGGCACCAATGAAGTTCGTGCCGCAGTCGCTATACATGTGTTGACAGTAGCCCCGACGCGCGATGAAACGTTGTGGGGCCATGAGAAAGTGTTCGGTGGTTAAGCCCGTGACCGCTTCAAGATGAATTGCCTTTGCAGCCAAACAGATGAAAACTGCGATATACGCCTTGTAGTTTGTGTGTCCACGGAATCTGGATGCTTGAATTTCGAACGCGCCTGTATAGTCCACTCCGGTGGCGATGAATGCACGAGTTGGCGGATTGACTCTATGTAGGGGAAGATCGGCCATCAATTGTGCTGCTGGTTTCGGTCGGTGACGAAAACATCGGACGCATTGTCGAAGAATGCGTTTGACAGTTTGTTTTCCGTTGACTATCCAGAATTTGTGTCGAATAGTGGCCAGCGTTAATTCGGTGCCGCCGTGGAGTGCGAGACGGTGGGCATTACGCACGACGAGATCGGTAAAATGATGATGATTGGGAATGATCATTGGTTGTCGCTGGCTTATCGGAAGGTGCATTGCATTTCGCAGTCGACCTCTGACTCGTAGAATTTGTTGGTCATCTAGAAATGGGGATAATTGACACAGCTTGTGTGTGCCCGATAGTGCCTTGTTTCCCTTCAACCTCAATATCTCTGTCGCGTAGACCTCCTGTTGAATGCTGCGAACGAGATGAATTAAAGCGTTGTCGAGCTCCTGCACACTCAGTGGTCCAGACAGTTTGTCCCCTTTGGCTTGAATGTTATGTATAAACCGTAGAACATATGCCATGACTGATATTAACCTGTCGTATGAGGACGAGTTTTGGATGAAGGCTTCTGGAGCCTCCGAGACTTGCACAGCATTTTGGAACAAAACTGATGGTTTCTCCTCGATTATAGTCCTGTCGATGTCCTGACTGGGAACTCCGTTTGCCGGCCATTGGCTTTCCGGCTGCTGTAGCCATGATGGTCCAGACCACCATAATGGATGTACTGCTAACTCTTGTGGTGTTAAGCCACGAGATGCGCAGTCCGCTGGGTTTACCGCAGTAGGTACATGTCTCCACTGAGTTGATGTACTATGCTCCAAAATCTGTCCAACGCGATTTGACACAAAGGTTTGCCATCGGTGGGGATCTCCATTTATCCAAAACAAAACGATAGTAGCATCTGACCAATAGAAGGTTGCCATAGGTGGTCCTGCAGTGCGAAGTTGGTCCCGGATCCCTTTTGCCAGTTTAATTGCCAGCAGCGCACCCGAAAGTTCGACTCGTGGAATTGTGATCGGTTTCGTGGGTGTGACTCGACTGCGTGCAGCTAGCAAATGGGTTTGAATCATTCCGTTTGGTAGCTCTGCACGAATATATGCACATGCTGCATACGCCAGTGATGATCCATCGCAGAAAACATGTAGCTGTAATGACGCAAGCTCGTGGATGTTGAAGCGCAGCCATCGTGGTACTTGAATTTGCTCGACATATGGCAAGTTCTGTATGAATCCCTGCCATCTATCAAGCAGTTCGGTTGGCAGCGGTTCATCCCAGTCCAGTTGTGCTAGGCTGCCATCGTTGCGTTTGATGCGGGCCATCCATGAGTCCTTGAGTATCGCCTTCGCGGTCATGACACAGGGCGTGATGAAACCTAATGGGTCGTACAGTCGGGCGACTGTGGAAAGTAAAGAACGTTTAGTATGTGCGTGACTGATTTCAAAATTTATCTTGAACCCAAAATAGTCTTGATGTGGATGCCAATAGAGGCCTAAGGTTTTAACGGGATCTTGGTACTCAAACTCTAATAATGTCTTATGAGATAAATGGTCTGGAGGTATGTCTTGTAGCAGAGAAGCGTCATTCGCAGACCACTTTCGAAGCTCCATTCCTGCTGATCGTAAGGCTCCGATCAATTGATTTTGAATTTCTAATGCTCCTTCGCGAGTGGAAGCTCCGCTTTGTACGTCGTCCACGTATATTTCGTGTCGAAGGACCCTTTCCGCGAGTGGGTATCGGTCTCGTTCATCCTGCGCCAGTTGATGTATGACGCGAATGGCTGTGTAAGGAGCTGAAGCGGTTCCAAACGTAACTGTGTTTAGATAATACTCAGCTACTTGGTTGTGTTCGTCATGCCAAAAGATGCGTTGATATTGCGAACCCTCTGCATTCATGTCAATGCATCTATACATCTTCTGAATGTCGGCAGCAAAAAGAAAACGATGGAAACGCCAATTCAGGACCACGCCGGCTAGATCGTTTTGGAGCGCTGGTCCGGTGCATAGGACGTCATTGAGCGATTTTCCGGTTGACGTTTTACAGGAGGCGTCATATACTACTCTAACCTTAGTAGTGACACTTTCCTCTTTGAATACTGCGTGATGAGGCAAGGTGCAACATGTGGACTCGATTCCATTCTCCTTGCTAATGATGCAATGCTGCTGCTCCTTGGTTGTTACTTTGGTCACCTGGCCTAGTTGAAAGTACTCCTTCATGACTTCCGAATATTTGGCTTGCAGCTCCGGCTGCCTTTGGAATCTTCGTTAAAGCATTTGGAATCGATTAATCGCGATTTGACGTGATTTGCCTAGCACCTGCGAAGGGTCAAACAAACGCTTAAGTGGTAACCGTACCAAATACTTGCCGTTTCGTTGACGGATGTGAGTTCGTTTAAAATGCTCCTCGCACCATCGCTCTTCTGGTGTGAGCTGTTTTGCAGAACCGAGATGCTCCATTTCGAAGAATTTCTGGACGAGATTCTCTAGCCTGTTGTGGTGACATCTAATGGTGACAGCGTGTGAGCGTGTGGAAGTGGCTCGACCAAAGACTATCCAGCCCAGCTGGGTGTGCTGTGCAATTGGTTGGTTCTCCTTTCCTCTGCGGATATCTGAAAGCAGGATCTGTGGGATTACGTCCGCTCCCAGCAGAAGATCAATCCGTTGTGATTTGTAGAACCTGGGATCGGCGAGTTCTATTCCGTTCAAATGAGGACATTGCTGCAATTTGATGGATTTTGAAGGTAATTGCGATGTAAGCGTTTTAAGTATAAACGCAGTATCAATGGTAGTACAAAACTGCGAAGTACAAGAACTTAATGCCAATTCTGTAGTGTAGGTACACCTGTTCTTGGAGGTGGTCCCAACTCCAGCAATTTCTGCCGAAATTGGATGCCGCTTGAGGTTGAGAGCCTGCACTGTGTGCTCTGTAATGAGGGTTCCTTCCCAGCCTGAATCCACTAACGCACGTACCACAGCTGATTGGCCAGTGTGGGGGTTGTGGATTGTGACCAGGGCAGTGGCCAGAAGGACAGTCGTGGGTCCGTGATGCGTTGCCGTAGCGGAGACTAGTTGCGCAGAGTGTGTTCTCACAGACGAGTCGGTCGCTGCAGACTGTGGATGACCACCGGAACTAGTGTTGGGAACAACTGGGAGAGGCTGTGCAGTGCTCTGAGTAGGAAGTGGGGTCCTAGCGTAGAGTTGCGTAGGTGTAGCCCTGCCAGATGAGTCGCACGTTGTATACTGCCAGGAGTTACCGGAACGAGCGCTATGGGAGGCTGCGTGAGGCTGTGTTGCCACCTGAGCAGGAGTTGGGAAGTGCAGCAGTGTATGGTGTCTTTGACCACACTGCGTGCAGTTCCTTTTACTGGTACATTTTGAAAGTGCATGGGAACGGCTCAGACAGTTGAGGCATGCCTTTGCATGATCGACGATGGCTTTCCTTGCAAAGCAGTCCTGGAGTCTGGAGTCCTGGAGTCCGCGTCGTGGAGTGGCCTCGATTTTCGAACACATCGATGCTGACGAGACGGTCGTTGAGAAATGATTGTGGCTGAGAAAATGTGGCAAGTTCGCCAGAGCCGCCGAGATGGAGCTCCCAAGCTTGCAGTGTCGTGCTTGGCAGTCTGGAAGTGAGATGATGAGCCATCCAATGCTGAACATCTAGATTCTTGAAAGCATTGAGACAAACCGTCGCAACATTAAGCATATGTTTTATATCAGCAGACTGCTCCTTTGTCAACTGTGGCAAGTCATACAAACCGTTCATATGGTACATAAACTGCAGCCGTTTGTTGTCGTATCGCTTGAGGACGAGACTCCAAGCTGTTGTATAGTTATTTCCCGCAAGCGCCATCTGCTGAATATCCTCGTCGCGATCCGAGGGAAGAGCTTGCTTCAGGAAATGAAACCTTTGGACGTCGGACAGTTTCTGGTTGTTATGGATGAGTTGAACAAATGCATCGTGAAATGCCGGCCAATCCACAAACTTGCCTGTAAATGTCGGTACAGGTAGCTTGGGCAATTGCACTGATGATACAGATGGATTTGCTGGCTCCGGATTCTGCTGTACCGGTGGTGCTCTTGGACATACATTTTCGTAGGCCTCTGATATGATGCTGAATGCCGTTGTATAGTCTTCATCAAAGCGAAAGGCCACTTTGCTGGACACATAACTATGCGTACTTGGACATCGAAGTATTAGTAAACGTTGATGATTTTGCTCAAATTCACCTAAGAACCGTTGCAAAGTTTGTAAGCGCGTTTGAAAATAAGCTTTTGTTTTCCGATCTGCGCCATCCTTTCTGAAATTACGCACCGTTTGATTAACCCTCGCAATGAGATTTGTCTGTATAACACTGAGATTGTCGATCTCCACCTGAGGATCGGCTTCGAGGTCGTGGGACTCGGCTGTTGACATGTTGCTGTTATATGTGTATGTACCTTTCTCACCCTTAGTTGCACTCTCTTTGACCTTGTACAAAATACCCACAACGAAACACTTACTCTGGTACTCGGGAGTGCTTCTCTTTGCTTAAAGCGTAGCTTAAGAGAACTTGCGAGTCGTTGTTGTTGGTGTTGTCCGAGCGGAGAGCAGAAACTGTGCTTCTGTGAGCGTTGAGTTGAGGCCTTGTGTCTAGAGATGATGTGCAGCAACAGAACGCTCGTTGGTCTCTTGGTCTCTGCTTTGCACGAGAGAGAGGCTGCTGTCTAACCGTCGGCTTGTGTTGTTGTTGTGTGCTACTGTCCAGGCGCAGAGCTATCGTCTGGTCTTCTTTGTCCCTGCTTCGTGCGAGAGATAGCGGCTGTTGGATAAACCGTTGGTTTGCGTTGTGTTTGCCGTTTACAGTTGCAGCCGGTAAAATATGATTTTATTTGTACATTTAACTGAACGCGGAACGAGGTAGAATCATATGCGTATAGTACGAATTAAAACGCGGTTCCCCTCATGGGCCACCAAAAATGTTGTGAAATCCTCGATACGAGATTTCAATGTTGAGCAGAAATGCTCTGGGGAATCTTTGCGTTTAATAATGTACTACACGATATAGACAATTCGAGATTTATTCATTTGGACTTCAATCTACTTAAACTTTAATCTTAATCGCGGAGAGAGTACAATGTAATGGGTAATACGGGTTTAAGCGCGGCCGGCTGCAACTGCTAATTGTCGTTGTGATTTCGTCGACACGCAAACGAAGACTCTTCTTGGTGATCGGAGACGAGGTTACGCCGCCCTAGCATGAAACGACGCCGTTCTCCGAGTGGGCAATCGCAGTTAGAGCGCTCTCACTCTCTTTGTAGTTTAACCCTTAGAAAACCGTCCAACTACTATATCATGTAGTTTTCGGTAGGGAATGAAGGAAATAATCGATGCAGGTAGTACTCTTCATGGTATATTGCTAAAGATGGTATTGTTTTTTGTATATTTTGTAAAACTTTCAACGAAGTTCTGTAAGAAATCCCATGGGATACACATCAAAACAACGAATCGTCTTAAAGAAAGATAAGATATACGTATATGTTCCATAAGATTTAGCAACAGATATTAAGAAATATTTTTTTCTTAGCACAAATAATTGTAGAATAAATCTTCCTGAGCGATACTACAATAAATATGGCTCTAAAAACCTATCCAGATCATAAAATCGTTGAAAGAAAGCAAATTTAATGGGAATAAAATAATGTAAATTGAAATTTAAAAAGGTTTTATATATAACTATAATAATACTATAACAAATAACCGAATAATCGCTCCTAATGCGAGTCTTTGTAAGAATAAACTCTCTGTTTCCGAAGATATATGAATAAAACTCAAAGATCCTGTTGTTTCTTATAGTTTCGATCATCAATTCAGGTAAATTAATATTATTTCCAACATTAGTTCAGGGAAATTCCACCCAAGAGTATCTACATCTGCCACCTTCGCACGTATCTTTTCTTTTATGTTTTCTGTGCTTTACTGTAGCCCCTGCCCGGCTCTTTTCTTATGTTTGAGTTTTGTAACTGCGCTTTAAAAAGTTTGTTGATTGAATGCAGCCCAGCCCCTGAGCCCTGCGCCCTGCAATTGTTGCAAAAGGGCAGCCATAAAGTGTCCTTATACCAACACATATGCCTCTCCCCTCCCCTACCCGCACACACCGCACAGAGAGAGATCCCCAACACCCACTCACAGAATGGAGGAGAGAACACTGAACAGTTTTATAGCTATTCTTTTGTATACTCTGCGGATTAGTTCTTCATTGTTTAGCTCTCTGGCAGCGTGGCGCTCTGCAGATAGCAGACTGCTCCCCCGCCCCATCACCCTATCCACACCCATGTCTTGTAGCAGAGAAGCGTCATTCGCAGACCACTTTCGAAGCTCCATTCCTGCTGATCGTAAGGCTCCGATCAATTGATTTTGAATTTCTAATGCTCCTTCGCGAGTGGAAGCTCCGCTTTGTACGTCGTCCACGTATATTTCGTGTCGAAGGACCCTTTCCGCGAGTGGGTATCGGTCTCGTTCATCCTGCGCCAGTTGATGTATGACGCGAATGGCTGTGTAAGGAGCTGAAGCGGTTCCAAACGTAACTGTGTTTAGATAATACTCAGCTACTTGGTTGTGTTCGTCATGCCAAAAGATGCGTTGATATTGCGAACCCTCTGCATTCATGTCAATGCATCTATACATCTTCTGAATGTCGGCAGCAAAAAGAAAACGATGGAAACGCCAATTCAGGACCACGCCGGCTAGATCGTTTTGGAGCGCTGGTCCGGTGCATAGGACGTCATTGAGCGATTTTCCGGTTGACGTTTTACAGGAGGCGTCATATACTACTCTAACCTTAGTAGTGACACTTTCCTCTTTGAATACTGCGTGATGAGGCAAGGTGCAACATGTGGACTCGATTCCATTCTCCTTGCTAATGATGCAATGCTGCTGCTCCTTGGTTGTTACTTTGGTCACCTGGCCTAGTTGAAAGTACTCTTCATGACTTCCGAATATTTGGCTTGCAGCTCCGGCTGCCTTTGGAATCTTCGTTAAAGCATTTGGAATCGATTAATCGCGATTTGACGTGATTTGCCTAGCACCTGCGAAGGGTCAAACAAACGCTTAAGTGGTAACCGTACCAAATACTTGCCGTTTCGTTGACGGATGTGAGTTCGTTTAAAATGCTCCTCGCACCATCGCTCTTCTGGTGTGAGCTGTTTTGCAGAACCGAGATGCTCCATTTCGAAGAATTTCTGGACGAGATTCTCTAGCCTGTTGTGGTGACATCTAATGGTGACAGCGTGTGAGCGTGTGGAAGTGGCTCGACCAAAGACTATCCAGCCCAGCTGGGTGTGCTGTGCAATTGGATGGTTGTCCTTTCCTCTGCGGATATCTGAAAGCAGGATCTGTGGGATTACGTCCGCTCACAGCAGAAGATCAATCCGTTGTGATTTGTAGAACCTGGGATCGGCGAGTTCTATTCCGTTCAAATGAGGACATTGCTGCAATTTGATGGATTTTGAAGGTAATTGCGATGTAAGCGTTTTAAGTATAAACGCAGTATCAATGGTAGTACAAAACTGCGAAGTACAAGAACTTAATGCCAATTCTGTAGTGTAGGTACACCTGTTCTTGGAGGTGGTCCCAACTCCAGCAATTTCTGCCGAAATTGGATGCCGCTTGAGGTTGAGAGCCTGCACTGTGTGCTCTGTAATGAGGGTTCCTTCCCAGCCTGAATCCACTAACGCACGTACCACAGCTGATTGGCTAGTGTGGTTGTGGATTGTGACCAGGGCAGTGGCCAGAAGGACAGTGCTGGGTCCGTGATGCGTTGCCGTAGCGGAGACTAGTTGCGCAGAGTGTGTTCTCACAGACGAGTCGGTCGCTGCAGACTGTGGATGACCACCGGAACTAGTGTTGGGAACAACTGGGAGAGGCTGTGCAGTGCTCTGAGTAGGAAGTGGGGTCCTAGCGTAGAGTTGCGTAGGTGTAGCCCTGCCAGATGAGTCGCACGTTGTATACTGCCAGGAGTTACCGGAACGAGCGCTATGGGAGGCTGCGTGAGGCTGTGTTGCCACCTGAGCAGGAGTTGGGAAGTGCAGCAGTGTATGGTGTCTTTGACCACACTGCGTGCAGTTCCTTTTACTGGTACATTTTGAAAGTGCATGGGAACGGCTCAGACAGTTGAGGCATGCCTTTGCATGATCGACGATGGCTTTCCTTGCAAAGCAGTCCTTGGACAAAAGGTCCGGGCAATGCCGAAGATTGTGACTGTCGCTACAGTAAGGGCAGCGAGTGTGTTCGGCAACCGCAGTCTTGGCGTGGAAACTGTTGTCCTTGTATGTTACGTTGCCAACTGACTTCTTCGGGTGCCTTTGATTGACAGGCTGCGGCACAGGTGTCCGCGTCGTGGAGTGGCCTCGATTTTCGAACACATCGATGCTGACGAGACGGTCGTTGAGAAATGATTGTGGCTGAGAAAATGTGGCAAGTTCGGCAGAGCTACCGAGATGGAGCTCCCAAGCTTGCAGTGTCGTGCTTGGCAGTCTGGAAGTGAGATGATGAGCCATCCAATGCTGAACATCTAGATTCTTGAAAGCATTGAGACAAACCGTCGCAACATTAAGCATATGTTTTATATCAGCAGACTGCTCCTTTGTCAACTGTGGCAAGTCATACAAACCGTTCATATGGTACATAAACTGCAGCCGTTTGTTGTCGTATCGCTTGAGGACGAGACTCCAAGCTGTTGCATAGTTATTTCCCGCAAGCGCCATCTGCTGAATATCCTCGTCGCGATCCGAGGGAAGAGCTTGCTTCAGGAAATGAAACCTTTGGACGTCGGACAGTTTCTGGTTGTTATGGATGAGTTGAACAAATGCATCGTGAAATGCCGGCCAATCCACAAACTTGCCTGTAAATGTCGGTACAGGTAGCTTGGGCAATTGCACTGATGATACAGATGGATTTGCTGGCTCCGGATTCTGCTGTACCGGTGGTGCTCTTGGACATACATTTTCGTAGGCCTCTGATATGATGCTGAATGCCGTTGTATAGTCTTCATCAAAGCGAAAGGCCACTTTGCTGGACACATAACTATGCGTACTTGGACATCGAAGTATTAGTAAACGTTGATGATTTTGCTCAAATTCACCTAAGAACCGTTGCAAAGTTTGTAAGCGCGTTTGAAAATAAGCTTTTGTTTTCCGATCTGCGCCATCCTTTCTGAAATTACGCACCGTTTGATTAACCCTCGCAATGAGATTTGTCTGTATAACACTGAGATTGTCGATCTCCACCTGAGGATCGGCTTCGAGGTCGTGGGACTCGGCTGTTGACATGTTGCTGTTATATGTGTATGTACCTTTCTCACCCTTAGTTGCACTCTCTTTGACCTTGTACAAAATACCCACAACGAAACACTTACTCTGGTACTCGGGAGTGCTTCTCTTTGCTTAAAGCGTAGCTTAAGAGAACTTGCGAGTCGTTGTTGTTGGTGTTGTCCGAGCGGAGAGCAGAAACTGTGCTTCTGTGAGCGTTGAGTTGAGGCCTTGTGTCTAGAGATGATGTGCAGCAACAGAACGCTCGTTGGTCTCTTGGTCTCTGCTTTGCACGAGAGAGAGGCTGCTGTCTAACCGTCGGCTTGTGTTGTTGTTGTGTGCTACTGTCCAGGCGCAGGGCTATCGTCTGGTCTTCTTTGTCCCTGCTTCGTGCGAGAGATAGCGGCTGTTGGATAAACCGTTGGTTTGCGTTGTGTTTGCCGTTTACAGTTGCAGCCGGTAAAATATGATTTTATTTGTACATTTAACTGAACGCGGAACGAGGTAGAATCATATGCGTATAGTACGAATTAAAACGCGGTTCCCCTCATGGGCCACCAATAATTTTGTGAATTCCTCGATACGAGATTTCAATGTTGAGCAGAAATGCTCTGGGGAATCTTTGCGTTTAATAATGTACTACACGATATAGACAATTCGAGATTTATTCATTTGGACTTCAATCAACTTAAACTTTAATCTTAATCGCGTATAGAGTACAATGTAATGGGTAATACGGGTTTAAGCGCGGCCGGCTGCAACTGCTAATTGTCGTTGTGATTTCGTCGACACGCAAACGAAGACTCTTCTTGGTGATCGGAGACGAGGTTACGCCGCCCTAGCATGAAACGACGCCGTTCTCCGAGTGGGCAATCGCAGTTAGAGCGCTCTCACTCTCTTTGTAGTTTAACCCTTAGAAAACCGTCCAACTACTATATCATGTAGTTTTCGGTAGGGAATGAAGGAAATAATCGATGCAGGTAGTACCCATCATGGTATATTGCTAAAGATGGTATTGTTTTTTGTATATTTTGTGAAACTTTCAACGAAGTTCTGTAAGAAATCCCATGGGATACACATCAAAACAACGAATCGTCTTAAAGAAAGATAAGATATACATATATGTTCCATAAGATTTAGCAACAGATATTAAGAAATATTTTTTAAAATTATTTTTAGCACAAATAATTGTAGAATAAATCTTCCTGAGCGATACTACAATAAATATGGCTCTAAAAACCTATCCAGATCATAAAATCGTTGAAAGAAAGCAAATTTAATGGGAATAAAATAATGTAAATTGAAATTTAAAAAGGTTTTATATATAACTATAATAATACTATAACAAATAACCGAATAATCGCTCCTATGCGAGTCTTTGTAAGAATAAACTCTCTGTTTCCGAAGATATATGAATAAAACTCAAAGATCCTGTTGTTTCTTATAGTTTCGATCATCAATTCAGGTAAATTAATATTATTTCCAACATTAGTTCAGGGAAATTCCACCCAAGAGTATCTACATCTGCCACCTTCGCACGTATCTTTTCTTTTATGTTTTCTGTGCTTTACTGTAGCCCCTGCCCGGCTCTTTTCTTATGTTTGAGTTTTGTAACTGCGCTTTAAAAAGTTTGTTGATTGAATGCAGCCCAGCCCCTGAGCCCTGCGCCCTGCAATTGTTGCAAAAGGGCAGCCATAAAGTGTCCTTATACCAACACATATGCCTCTCCCCTCCCCTACCCGCACACACCGCACAGAGAGAGATCCCCAACACCCACTCACAGAATGGAGGAGAGAACACTGAACAGTTTTATAGCTATTCTTTTGTATACTCTGCGGATTAGTTCTTCATTGTTTAGCTCTCTGGCAGCGTGGCGCTCTGCAGATAGCAGACTGCTCCCCCGCCCCATCACCCTATCCAAACCCATCCACCGATGACAGGAGGAAACGAGGGGGAACGTTGTGATTTGCTGCGGACACCGCAACTCTACAGTTATACCCGATACTAAGTCAGTATGGCTCTCCTCCGGCAGACGCCGCTAATATTAAACGACACGACAAAGAGTGCGTGCGAGAGAGACAGAAAATCAGTCTGAGCGTGACGTCGGGCGCTGCGTAGCCACTGCAAATTGATTTGTTCCTATTGGCTATAAAAATGATCTGATCTGATCCAGATTCAGCAATCTGATAGATATGGTCATTATCTATGATTCTGCGTTTTTATACCCGATACTCAAAATGAGTATTGGGGTATATTAGATTTGTGGTAAAAGTGGATGTGTGTAACGTCCAGAAGGAATCGTTTCCGACCCCATAAAGTATATATATTCTTGATCAGCATCAATAGCCGAGTCGATTGGGCCATGTCTGTCTGTCCGTCTGTCCGTCCGTCCGTCTGTCCGTCCGTCCGTCTGTCCGTCCCCTTCAGCGCCTAGTTCTTAAAGACTATAAGAGCTAGAGCAACGATGTTTTGGATCCAGACTTCTGTGATATGTCACTGCTACAAAAATATTTCAAAACTTCGCCCCGCCCACTTCCGCCCCCACAAATACGAAAATCTGTGGCATCCACAATTTTAAAGATATGAGAAAACCAAAAGCGTAGAATTGTAAAGAATTACCATATCTTTAAGACTGCGGAATCTGAATTGGATCGTATTATTATTATAGCCAACATCAAGAAAACAATTTCATTTTTTCTCGCCCTGTCTCTCTCTAACACACACGTAGCATAGGTGGCTTTGCTTAGAGTAAAACATTAGCGCCTAGATCTCAGAGACTATAAAAGCTAGAGCAACCAAATTTGGTATCCATACTCCTAATATATCGGACCGAGACGAGTTTGTTTCAAAATTTCGCCACACCCCCTTCCGCCCCCGCAAAGGACGAAAATCTGGAAATATTCACAAATCTCAGAGACAAATTGAGCTAGAGTAAGCAAATTTGGTATCCGCACTCCTGTTAAATCTCACTATAAAACGTGTATCTCAAAAATTCGCCCCACCCCCTTCCGCCCACACAAAGGACGAAAATCTGTTGCATCCACAATATTGAGGATATGAGAAAACTAAAAACGCAGAATCATAGATAATGACCATATCTATCAGATTGATGAATCTGGATCAGATCAGATTATTTTTATAGCCAAAAGGAACAAATCAAGTTGCACTGGCTACGCAGCGCCCGACGTCACGCTCAGACTGATTTTCTGTCTCTCTCGCACGCACTCTTTGTCGTGTCGTTCAATATAAGCGGCGTCTGCCGGAGGAGAGCCATACTGACTTAGTATCGGGTATAACTGTAGAGTTGCGGTGTCCGCTGCAACTCACAACGTTCCCCCTCGTTAGTTTTCTCGAATGTGCAATATTGTGGATGCAACAGATTTTCGTCCTTGGTGTGGGCGGAAGGGGGTGGGGTGCAATTTTGAGATACACGTTTTATTGTAAGCTCTTACAGGAGTGCGGATACCAAATTTGGTTACTCTAGCCTTAATAGTCTCTGAGATTTTTGAATATCCCCAGATTTTCGTCCTTTGCGGGGGCGGAAGGGGGTGTGGCGAAATTTTGAAACAAACTCGTCTCGGTCCGATATATTAGGAGTGTGGATACCAAATTTGGTTGCACTAGCTTTTGTAGTCTCTGAGATCTAGGCGCTAATGTTTTACTCTAAGCAAAGCCGCCTATGCTACGTGTGTGTTAGAGAGAGACAGGGCGAGAACAAATGAAATTGTTTTCTTGATTCTGGCTATAATAATTATACGATCTGGTTCAGATTTTGCACTCTAGAAGATATAGTCATCTTCTACGATTCTGCGTTTTTAGTTTTCTCGTATCGTCGAAATTGTGGATGCCACAGATTTTCGCCCTTTGTGGGGGCGGAAGTGGGCGGGGCAAAGTTTTGAAATATTCTTGTAGCAGTGACATATCACAGAAGTCTGGATCCAAAACATCGTTGCTCTAGCTATTATAGTCTTTGAGCACTAGGCGCTGAAGGGGACGGACAGACGGACAGACAGACAGGGCTCAATCGACTCGGCTATTGATGCTGATCAAGAATATATATACTTTATGGGGTCGGAAACGATTCCTTCTGGACGTTACACACATCCACTTTTACCACAAATCTAATATACCCCAATACTCATTTTGAGTATCGGGTATAAAAACAGAAACAGAATCTAAATCAGAATCAGGGAAGGGCAAGGAGGGGCAGGCAGGGGTGGAGCTGGGGGATAAATGCAAGAAGAAAATGCATTGCAACTTATCAGGGCGGAATATAGTCGTACTCTGGTGGAATGGTGCCACATATATTCGCCGTGTGTGTGAGTGTGTGTGTGTGTGTGCCACACCGCTGCTAAGTAGTTTCCGAGGGCGTGGCAGATGGCATAGCTAACTAGCTGGAAGCCCAGCTCTCAGCTCTCAGCTCGGAATAGATTTGGTTTCCATGAATAAAATATTCACCAGTTTCAGGAGTTCAAAGCGGTTCGAGGATAAGTGGCCAAAGGTTGGATACGGCTTCTGTTTGTTTTTGTTTTTGCACGGAAATATATGTATGGGGGAAAGGATCATCGGAAATGATTGGGGAATTTCCAAGCTGTGCAAAATATTACTAGCAGGATTGACATCTCCCCCAAAGCCCCCTCCGCCGCATGATTTCCAACAGAAAATCGAATATTTGTGGGTTTTTGCGTTTCTTAATTGGTCTATAATCGATGGAATCGTTCTAGGATCTAGGAAAGTATTCTAGCCACAGGGAGAAAAGGAAACGAGGGGGAACGTTGTGAGTTGCTGCGGACACCGCAACTCTACGATTATACCCGATACTAAGTCAGTATGGCTCTCCTCCGGCAGAAGCCGCTTATATTAAACGACACGACAAAGAGTGCGTGCGAGAGAGACAGAAAATCAGTCTGAGCGTGACGTCGGGCGCTGCGTAGCCACTGCAAATTGATTTGTTCCTATTGGCTATAAAAATGATCTGATCTGATCCAGATTCAGCAATCTGATAGATATGGTCATTATCTATGATTCTGCGTTTCTATTTTTTTCGAATGTGCAATATTGTGGATGCATTAGATTTTCGTTCTTTGTGTGGGCGGAAGGGGGTGGGGCTAAATTTTGAGATACACGTTTTATAGTAAGATCTAACAGAAGTGCGGATACCAAATTTGGTTACTCTAGCCTTAATAGTCTCTGAGATTTTTGAATATCCCCAGATTTTCGTCCTTTGCGGGGGCGGAAGGGGGTGTGGCGAAATTTTGAAACAAACTCGTCTCGGTCCGATATATTAGGAGTATGGATACCAAATTTGGTTGCACTAGCTTTTGTAGTCTCTGAGATCTAGGCGCTAATGTTTTACTCTAAGCAAAGCCGCCTATGCTACGTGTGTGTTAGAGAGAGACAGGGCTAGAAAAAATGAAATTGTTTTCTTGATGCTGGCTATAATAATAATACGATCGAATTGAGATTACGCAGTCTTAAAGATATGGTCATTCTCTACAATTCTACGTTTTTGGTTTTCTCGTATCGTCGAAATTGTGGATGCCACAGATTTTCGCCCTTTGTGGAGGCGGAAGTGGGCGGGGCAAAGTTTTGAAATATTCTTGTAGCAGTGACATATCACAGAAGTCTGGATCCAAAACATCGTTGCTCTAGCTCTTATAGTCTTTGAGCACTAGGCGCTGAAGGGGACGGACAGACGGACAGACGGACGGACGGACAGACAGACAGGGCTCAATCGACTCGGCTATTGATGCTGATCAAGAATATATATACTTTATGGGGTCGGAAACGATTCCTTCTGGACGTTACACACATCCACTTTTACCACAAATCTAATATACCCCAATACTCATTTTGAGTATCGGGTATAAAAAGAGAAATGCCCTTAAGAGCTTACCATTCGGAAATATTTAATCGCCATGAGGGGCCTTAGAAGTCCACCTTCAAAGCCAGGCAGAAATGCTAGCCGACTGAGGGGTGCTACTGCATGACGCGCGAAGGTACGAAGGTTACCGATTGCTTCAATTCTCTTTTGGGCTATTCTTCGCCTTGGACGGCGGCCCCGATGCCTACACAGCTTCGTCTCGGCTCGTCAATGCCTTGGGCAGCGAAGTCGGTCCACAGCATCCAATAGCAAAATACACAGTCTTTGGCGAGACTTACTTTTCGGTCCGAAGAATGCACAGCCTTTGATAGAATCTTTCTCATCTTTCTTTGGAATCAGAATCTTTAACAGCATTCCCCAATATGCTCAAAGATCATCCAAAAACTAACCATTTCTTCGTAATTTCCGTAACTTCTGCTTCATAATTCATCCTTAGACCATCTCAACAGTTTCCCCCTTCTTTGGTCACCACATTCTAAGCCACTTTTGATGTTTTCTGGTAGAACGTTTCATTATCCTTAGGCCCATTCACAGGGATCTACTTGAACATTTCCATTTAGTCCTTGCTGCACTCCAGGGGGACATTAAAGTGGGGGAGACCGACCCCCCCTCCCCCGCCGCGGAACCAAACAACACATTTTCCACATTTTCACTTAGTTATTACGTTTTATTTGCTTATTTATGGGCTCTGCTGTTCTGCTCTCTCTCTCTCTCTCTCTTTACCATTTCCATTCAATTGTTGGCGGAGGCTATTGACAAAAATATTACCCGTACCCACCCTCTGGGGCAGACTCCCCCCCATCGAGTTGGCTTTTGTTATGATTATTTTGTTGTGTGTCGTCAGAGGAGGCTAGTCGTCCAGTGTCGTTTCAATTGCCACAACTCGAACGGTTTTCGGAGCGTTTTTGGAACTATTTTTCGTGAACTTGTGAACTGTGAGCAGTGGCATTGATCTCTTAATCGGTTTCGTCGGGAACGCACTTTTCTCGACTTTTTTCGTGTGTTCGCGTGAACGCCAAGGCAAAATGTACGAAAAACCGGAGGATAAAAACACAGATATACCGGATAGTCTCTACGACTCGAAGCTACACCGGACGTACAAGCGTTTGAGTTTCTTTGGAAGGGGCAACTTTGCCAAGTGCTACGAAATCATCGATGTGGAGACCGACGATGTTTTTGCCGGCAAAATCGTATCAAAGAAGCTGATTATCAACAACCACCAGAAGGAGAAGATGGTTCAGGAGATCGCCATTCACCGTAGTCTCAATCATCCGAACATAGTGAAGTTCCACAGCTATTTCGATGATATCCAGAACATATACATTGTCCTGGAGCTGTGCAAGAAGCGGGTAAGTACGCCGAGAATCCAGCATAGCATAAGGGATGACAACCCGCCTCTTTTGCCCGTCAGTCGCTGATGGAGCTGCACAAGCGCCGCAGAAGCATCACGGAGTACGAGTGCCGCTACTACATTTACCAGATCGTCCAAGGCGTCAAGTATCTGCACGACAAGTGCATCATCCATCGCGACTTGAAGCTGGGAAACCTGTTCCTGAACGATATGCTGCACGTGAAGATTGGCGACTTTGGCCTGGCCACACGCATCGAGTACGAGGGCGAACGCAAGAAGACTCTGTGCGGCACCCCCAACTACGTTGCCCCAGAGATTCTCAACAAGAAGGGGCACTCGTTCGAGGTGGACATATGGTCCATTGGCTGCGTCATGTACACTTTGTTGGTAGGCCAACCCCCGTTCGAGACCAAATCGCTGAAGGACACTTACTCAAGGATCAAGAAGTGCGAGTACCGTGTGCCCACCTACTTGCGAAAGCCCGCTGCGGATATGGTGATCTCCATGCTCCAGCCGGACCCCAGCTGCCGGCCAGCCATTGGCCAGTTGCTGAACTACGACTTCCTGAAGGGCTCGAGGGTGCCAACGTCCTTGCCAAGCTCTTGCCTGGCCATGGCTCCGCGCATTGCCCTCAACGACACCATCGGGGACCCCACTCATCGCCAGCCACTGATGCAGATGTACGGCGTTAGGGTGGAGGCCAACCTGCACGACACCATCACTGCTTCATTCCAGCTGTGCCGCCACAACGAGGACTACCGCAGCGACATTGAGAGCTTGCACCAGCAGCTCACCCATCTGATCAACAAGAAGGTTTGTACTTGTTTCCGTAAGAGAATTGTGTATTCATCTCGTGCCCACAGCCGTGCCTGCTGCCAGGCAATCTCGGGGACGAGAATACCGATCCTGCGGCACAGCCGCTCTTCTGGATATCCAAGTGGGTCGACTACAGCGACAAGTACGGCTTCGGCTATCAGCTCCTCGACGAGGGCATTGGCATTATGTTCAACGACACAACCAAACTGATTCTGCTTCCCAATCACATCAACGTCCACTATATAGACAAGGACGGAAAGGAGAGCTACATGACAACGAGCGATTACTGCAAGACGCTGGAAAAGAAGATGAAGCTGCTGTCCTACTTCCAGCGCTACATGATCGAGCATCTCGTGATTGCTGGAGCCGACAATGTGAACATCGAGAGTGACCAGGTATCGCGTCTGCCCCATTTGCACTCCTGGTTCCGCACAACCTGTGCCGTGGCCATGCATCTGACCAACGGCACCGTACAGGTAGCCCCATACAAATAGAGCTCTCCCTTTTAGGCTTTTACCCAAAAGTATTCCTCATTTCAGCTCAATTTCTCGGATCACATGAAGCTCATTCTTTGCCCGCGTCTGAGTGCCATTACGTACATCGATCGCGAGAAGAACTTCCGCACATATCGCTTCTCGACCATCGCGGAGAACGGTGTGTCCAAAGATGTGTATCCAAAGATACGCTATGCCCAAGAAAAACTTCGCAAAATGCTGGAGAAGATGTTTGATTAATTCCAGCTCTCCCATCTACCCATTCCAACAATCCTAGTTTCTGTTTCTGTTAAAATTTATTTTTACTGTTGAATGTTTTTATACCCGATACTCAAAATGAGTATTGGGGTATATTAGATTTGTGGTAAAAGTAGATGTGTGTAACGTCCAGAAGGAATCGTTTCCGACCCCATAAAGTTTATATGTTCTTGATCAGCATCAATAGCCGAGTCGATTGAGCCATGTCTGTCTGTCCGTCTGTCCGTCCGTCCGTCTGTCCGTCTGTCCGTCCCCTTCAGCGCCTAGTGCTCAGAGACTATAAGAGCTAGAGCAACGATGTTTTGTATCCAGACTTCTGTGATATGTCGCTGCTACAAAAATATTTCAAAACTTCGCCCCGCCCACTTCCGCCCCCACAAAGGACGAAAATCTGTGGCATCCACATTTTTAAAGATACGATAAAGCCAAAAATGCAGAATCGTAGAGGAGGACTATATGTTCTAAAGTGTAAAATCTCAACCAGATCGTATGATTATTATAGCCAGAATCAAGAAACCAATTTCATTCTTTCTCGCTCTGTCTCTCTCTAACACACAGGTTTCATGGTCGGCTTTGCCAATTGCAAAATATGAGTTCAAGGATCTCAGAACCAGAGCAACCAAATTTGGTATCCACACTCCTGTGATATCGGACCTTGACCGTTTCGTGTCCAAATTTCGCCACACCCCCTTCCGCCCCCGCAAAGGACGAAAATCTGGGGCATCCACAAATCTCAGAGACTATTAAAGCTAGAGTAACCAAATTTGGTATCCGCACTTCTGTTAGATCTCACTATAAAAAGTTTATCTCAGAATTTCGCCCCACCCCCTTCCGCCCCCACAAAGGACGAAAATCTGTTGCATCCACAATATTGCAGATTTAGAAAACTAAAAACGCAGAATCATAGATAATGACCATATCTATCAGACTGCTGAATCTGGATCAGATCGGATCATTTTTATACCCAAAAGGAACAAATCAATTTGCACTGGCTACGCAGCGCCCGACGTCACGCTCAGACTGATTTTCTGTCTCTCTCGCACGCACTCTTTGTCGTGTCGTTTAATATTAGCGGCGTCTGCCGGAGGAGAGCCATACTGACTAAGTATCGGGTATAACTGTAGAGTTGCGGTGTCCGCAGCAACTCACAACGTTCCCCCTCGTTTGTTTTTAGTTCCCTGTTTTTTATACCCGATTCTCAAAATGAGTATTGGGGTATATTAGATTTGTGGTAAAAGTGGATGTGTGTAACGTCCAGAAGGAATCGTTTCCGACCCCATAAAGTATATATATTCTTGATCAGCATCAATAGCCGAGTCGATTGAGCCCTGTCTGTCTGTCCGTCTGTCCGTCCGTCCGTCCGTCCGTCCCCTTCAGCGCCTAGTGCTCAAAGACTATAAGATCTAGAGCAACGATGTTTTGGATCCAGACTTCTGTGATATGTCACTGCTATAAAAATATTTCAAAATCGGTCCGAAGAATACACAGCCTTTGATAGAATCTTTCTCATCTTTCTTTGGAATCAGAATCTTTAACAGCATTCCCCAATATGATCAAAGATCATCCAAAAACTAACCATTTCTTCGTAATTTCCGTAACTTCTGCTTCATAATTCATCCTTAGACCATCTCAACAGTTTCCCCCTTCTTTGGTCACCACATTCTAAGCCACTTTTGATGTTTTCTGGTAGAACGTTTCATTATCCTTTGGCCCATTCACAGGGATCTACTTGAACATTTCCATTTAGTCCTTGCTGCACTCCAGGGGGACATTAAAGTGGGGGAGACCGACCCCCCCCCCCTCCCCTTCCCCCGCCACGGAACCAAACAACACATTTTCCACATTTTCACTTAGTTATTACGTTTTATTTGCTTATTTATGGGCTCTGCTGTTCTGCACTCTCGCTCTCTCTGTCTGGGGCAGACTCCCCCCCATCGAGTTGGCTTTTGTTATGATTATTTTGTTGTGTGTCGTCAGAGGAGGCTAGTCGTCCTGTGTCGTTTCAATAGCCACAACACGTACATAGGCA
Organism: Drosophila miranda; assembly: GCF_003369915.1. Classification (NCBI taxonomy): domain Eukaryota; kingdom Metazoa; phylum Arthropoda; class Insecta; order Diptera; family Drosophilidae; genus Drosophila; species Drosophila miranda. Next base: position 25,197,610 of record NW_022881614.1, read on the forward strand.
TTTAGATCGAACGGTTTTCGGAGCGTTTTTGTAACTATTTTTCGTGAACTTGTGAACTGTGAGCATTGGCATTGATCTCTTAATCGGTTTCGTCGGGAACGCATTTTTCTCGACGTTTTTCGTGTGTTCGCGTGAACGCCAAGGCAAAATGTCCGAAAAACCGGAGGATAAAAACACAGATATACCGGATAGTCTCTACGACTCGAAGCTACACCGGACGTACAAGAGTTTGCGGTTCTTTGGAAGGGGCAACTTTGCCAAGTGCTACAAAATCATCGATGTGGAGACCGACGATGTTTTTTCCGGCAAAATCGTATCAAAGAAGCTGATTATCAACAACCACCAGAAGGAGAAGATGGTTCAGGAGATCGCCATTCACCGTAGTCTCAATCATCCGAACATAGTGAAGTTCCACAGCTATTTCGAGGATATCCAGAACATATACATTGTCCTGGAGCTGTGCAAGAAGCGGGTAAGTACGCCGAGAATCCAGCATAGCATAAGGGATGACAACCCGCCTCTTTTGCCCGTCAGTCGCTGATGGAGCTGCACAAGCGCCGCAGAAGCATCACGGAGTACGAGTGCCGCTACTACATTTACCAGATCGTCAAAGGCGTCAAGTATCTGCACGACAAGTGCATCATCCATCGCGACTTGAAGCTGGGAAACCTGTTCCTGAACGATATGCTGCACGTGAAGATTGGCGACTTTGGCCTGGCCACACGCATCGAATACGAGGGCGAACGCAAGAAGACTCTGTGCGGCACCCCCAACTACGTTGCCCCAGAGATTCTCAACAAGAAGGGCACTCGTTCGAGGTGGACATATGGTCCATTGGCTGCGTCATGTACACTCTGTTGGTGGGCCAACCCCCGTTCGAGACCAAATCGCTGAAGGACACTTACTCAAGGATCAAGAAGTGCGAGTACCGTGTGCCCACCTACTTGCGAAAGCCCGCTGCGGATATGGTGATCTCCATGCTCCAGCCGGACCCCAGCTGCCGTCCAGCCATTGGCCAGTTGCTGAACTACGACTTCCTGAAGGGCTCGAGGGTGCCAACGTCCTTGCCAAGCTCTTGCCTGGCCATGGCTCCGCGCATTGCCCTCAACGACACCATCGGGGACCCCACTCATCGCCAGCCGCTGATGCAGATGAACGGCGTTAGGGTGGAGGCCAACCTGCACGACACCATCACTGCTTTATTCCAGCTGTGCCGCCACAACGAGGACTACCGCAGCGACATTGAGAGCTTGCACCAGCAGCTCACCCATCTGATCAACAAGAAGGTTTGTACTTGTTTCCGTAAGAGAATTGTGTATTCATCTCGTGCCCACAGCCGTGCCTGCTGCCAGGCAATCTCGGGACGAGAATACCGATCCTGCGGCACAGCCGCTCTTCTGGATATCCAAGTGGGTCGACTACAGCGACAAGTACGGCTTCGGCTATCAGCTCTGCGACGAGGGCATTGGCATTATGTTCAACGACACAACCAAACTGATTCTGCTTCCCAATCACATCAACGTCCACTATATAGACAAGGACGGAAAGGAGAGCTACATGACAACGAGCGATTACTGCAAGACGCTGGAAAAGAAGATGAAGCTGCTGTCCTACTTCCAGCGCTACATGATCGAGCATCTCGTGATAGCTGGAGCCGACAATGTGAACATCGAGAGTGACCAGGTATCGCGTCTGCCCCATTTGCACTCCTGGTTCCGCACAACCTGTGCCGTGGCCATGCATCTGACCAACGGCACCGTACAGGTAGCCCCACACAAATATAGCTCTCCCTTTTAGGCTTTTACCCAAAAGTATTCCTCATTTCAGCTCAATTTCTCGGATCACATGAAGCTCATTCTTTGCCCGCGTCTGAGTGCCATTACGTACATCGATCGCGAGAAGAACTTCCGCACATATCGCTTCTCGACCATCGCGGAGAACGGTGTGTCCAAAGATGTGTACCTAAAGATACGCTATGCCCAAGAAAAACTTCGCAAAATGCTGGAGAAGATGTTTGATTAATTCCAGCTCTCCCATCCACCCATTCCAACAATCCTAGTTTCTGTTTCTGTTAAAATTTATATTTACTGTTGAATGTTTTTTGTTTTTAGTTCCCTGTTTTTCGAATGAAATTGTTAATAAATAAAAGAAGAATATTTGCATGAAATTACATGGACACCAAGGACTCCCTCCCTGTCTCTCTCTCTGTTTCCCTGGAAGCCCTAGAGATTAGAGCGAGAGACCGAAACGGAAGCGGCAGTCAATAATGACAACATTTGATTTCTTTCCCACAGTCTTTGGCGAGACTTACTTTTCGGTCCGAAGAATACACAGCCTTTGATAGAATCTTTCTCATCTTTCTTTGGAATCAGAATCTTTAACAGCATTCCCCAATATGCTCAAAGATCATCCAAAAACTAACCATTTCTTCGTAATTTCCGTAACTTCTGCTTCATAATTCATCCTTAGACCATCTCAACAGTTTCCCCCTTCTTTGGTCACCACATTCTAAGCCACTTTTGATGTTTTCTGGTAGAACGTTTCATTATCCTTTGGCCCATTCTCGTGTGTCTACTTGAACATTTCCATTTAGTCCTTGCTGCCCTCCAGGGGGACATTAAAGTGGGGGAGACCGCCCCCCCTCCCCCGCCGCGGAACCAAACAACACATTTTCCACATTTTCACTTAGTTATTACGTTTTATTTGCTTATTTATGGGCTCTGCTGTTCTGCTCTCTCGCTCTCTCTCTCTTTACCATTTCCATTCAATTGTTGACGGAGGCTATTGACAAAAATATTACCCGTACCCACCCTCTGGGGCAGACTCCCCCCCATCGAGTTGGCTTTTGTTATGATTATTTTGTTGTGTGTCGTCAGAGGAGGCTAGTCGTCCAGTGTCGTTTCAATTGCCACAACTCGAACGGTTTTCGGAGCGTTTTTGTAACTATTTTTCGTGAACTTGTGAACTGTGAGCATTGGCATTGATCTCTTAATCGGTTTCGTCGGGAACGCATTTTTCTCGACTTTTTTCGTGTGTTCGCGTGAACGCCAAGGCAAAATGTCCGAAAAACCGGAGGATAAAAACACAGATATACCGGATAGTCTCTACGACTCGAAGCTACACCGGACGTACAAGCGTTTGCGGTTCTTTGGAAGGGGCAACTTTGCCAAGTGCTACGAAATCATCGATGTGGAGACCGACGATGTTTTTGCCGGCAAAATCGTATCAAAGAAGCTGATTATCAACAACCACCAGAAGGAGAAGATGGTTCAGGAGATCGCCATTCACCGTAGTCTCAATCATCCGAACATAGTGAAGTTCCACAGCTATTTCGATGATATCCAGAACATATACATTGTCCTGGAGCTGTGCAAGAAGCGGGTAAGTACGCCGAGAATCCAGCATAGCATAAGGGATGACAACCCGCCTCTTTTGCCCGTCAGTCGCTGATGGAGCTGCACAAGCGCCGCAGAAGCATCACGGAGTACGAGTGCCGCTACTACATTTACCAGATCGTCCAAGGCGTCAAGTATCTGCACGACAAGTGCATCATCCATCGCGATTTGAAGCTGGGAAACCTGTTCCTGAACGATATGCTGCACGTGAAGATTGGCGACTTTGGCCTGGCCACACGCATCGAATACGAGGGCGAACGCAAGAAGACTCTGTGCGGCACCCCAACTACGTTGCCCCAGAGATTCTCAACAAGAAGGGGCACTCGTTCGAGGTGGACATATGGTCCATTGGCTGCGTCATGTACACTCTGTTGGTGGGCCAACCCCCGTTCGAGACCAAATCGCTGAAGGACACTTACTCAAGGATCAAGAAGTGCGAGTACCGTGTGCCCACCTACTTGCGAAAGCCCGCTGCGGATATGGTGATCTCCATGCTCCAGCCGGACCCCAGCTGCCGGCCAGCCATTGGCCAGTTGCTGAGCTACGACTTCCTGAAGGGCTCGAGGGTGCCAACGTCCTTGCCAAGCTCTTGCCTGGCCATGGCTCCGCGCATTGCCCTCAACGACACCATCGGGGACCCCACTCATTGCCAGCCGCTGATGCAGATGCCGCCACAACGAGGACTACCGCAGCGACATTGAGAGCTTGCACCAGCAGCTCACCCATCTGATCAACAAGAAGGTTTGTACTTGTTTCTGTAAGAGAATTGTGTATTCATCTCGTGCCCACAGCCGTGCCTGCTGCCAGGCAATCTCGGGGACGAGAATACCGATCCTGCGGCACAGCCGCTCTTCTGGATATCCAAGTGGGTCGACTACAGCGACAAGTACGGCTTCGGCTATCAGCTCTGCGACGAGGGCATTGGCATTATGTTCAACGACACAACCAAACTGATTCTGCTTCCCAATCACATCAACGTCCACTATATAGACAAGGACGGAAAGGAGAGCTACATGACAACGAGCGATTACTGCAAGACGCTGGAAAAGAAGATGAAGCTGCTGTCCTACTTCCAGCGCTACATGATCGAGCATCTCGTGATGGCTGGAGCCGACAATGTGAACATCGAGAGTGACCAGGTATCGCGTCTGCCCCATGTGCACTCCTGGTTCCGCACAACCTGTGCCGTGTCCATGCATCTGACCAACGGCGCCGTACAGGTAGCCCCACACAAATATAGCTCTCCCTTTTAGGCTTTTACCCAAAAGTATTCCTCATTTCAGCTCAATTTCTCGGATCCCATGAAGCTCATTCTTTGCCCGCGTCTGAGTGCCATTACGTACATCGATCGCGAGAAGAACTTCCGCACATATCGCTTCTCGACCATCGCGGAGAACGGTGTGTCCAAAGATGTGTACCTAAAGATACGCTATGCCCAAGAAAAACTTCGCAAAATGCTGGAGATGTTTATAATAATATAATAATAATAATAATATAATAATAATAATAATATATAATATAATAATAATATAATAAGATGTTAATAAATAAAAGAATAATATTTGCATGAAATTACATGGACACCAAGGACTCCCTCCCTCTCTCTCTCTCTCTGTTTCCCTGGAAGCCCTAGAGATTAGAGCGAGAGACCGAAACGGAAGCGGCAGTCAATAATGACAACATTTGATTTCTTTCCCAGCCCCCACCCACCCCCTTTTGTCACCCACCCCCGCCCTGTGCTAATCAGCGCAAATACACGCAAAATACAAAAGCCAAATCGAAAGGAAAAGCCAAAATCAGTGAAAGAATGGCCCGAAAGAAAAGGAAACTCCTCAGAGGAGGAAACTTTTCGCCCGCCACCGCCCCCGGCCCCCGAAGGTCCTGTCAATCATAGGCATAGGGCGGCGAACAAAAAAAATAAATAAAGCAACAATTTTAAATGCCTTCTGTGGGAATTTCCAACAGAAATTCGAATATTTGTTGGTTTTTGCGTTTCTTAATTGGTCTATAATCGATGGAATCGTTCTAGGATCTAGCCACAGGAAAAAAAGGAAGGAAGAGAAATTCCCCAAAGAGCTTACCATTCGGAGTGATTTAATCGCCATGAAGGGCCTTAGAAGTCCACCTTCAAAGCCAGGCAGAAATGCAAGCCGACTGAGGGGTGCTACTGCATGACGCGCAAAGGTACGAAGGCTACCGATTGCTTCAATTCTCTTTTGGGCTATCCTTCGCCTCTGACGGCGGCCACGATGCCTACACAGCTTCGTCTCGGCTCGTCAATGCCTTGGGCAGCGAAGTCGGTCCACAGCATCCAATAGCAAAATACACAGTCTTTGGCGAGACTTACTTTTCGGTCCGAAGAATACACAGCCTTTGATAGAATCTTTCTCATCTTTCTTTGGAATCAGAATCTTTAACAGCATTCCCCAATATGCTCAAAGATCATCCAAAAACTAACCATTTCTTCGTAATTTCCGTAACTTCTGCTTCATAATTCATCCTTAGACCATCTCAACAGTTTCCCCCTTCTTTGGTCACCACATTCTAAGCCACTTTTGATGTTTTCTGGTAGAACGTTTCATTATCCTTTGGCCCATTCACAGGGATCTACTTGAACATTTCCATTTAGTCCTTGCTGCACTCCAGGGGGACATTAAAGTGGGGGAGACCGCCCCCCCCTCCCCGCCGCGGAACCGAACAACACATTTTCCACATTTTCACTTAGTTATTACGTTTTATTTGCTTATTTATGGGCTCTGCTGTTCTGCTCTCTCGCTCTCTCTCTCTTTACCATTTCCATTCAATTGTTGAAGGAGGCTATTGACAAAAATATTACCCGTACCCACCCTCTGGGGCAGACTCCCCCCATCGAGTTGGCTTTTGTTATGATTATTTTGTTGTGTGTCGTCAGAGGAGGCTAGTCGTCCAGCGTCGTTTCAATAGCCACAACTCGTACATAGGCATTTAGATCGAACGGTTTTCGGAGCGTTTTTGTAACTATTTTTCGTGAACTTGTGAACTGTGAGCATTGGCATTGATCTCTTAATCGGTTTCGTCGGGAACGCATTTTTCTCGACTTTTTTCGTGTGTTCGCGTGAACTCCAAGGCAAAATGTCCGAAAAACCGGAGGATAAAAACACAGATATACCGGATAGTCTCTACGACTCGAGGCTACACCGGACGTACAAGCGTTTGCGGTTCTTTGGAAGGGGCAACTTTGCCAAGTGCTACGAAATCATCGATGTGGAGACCGACGATGTTTTTTCCGGCAAAATCGTATCAAAGAAGCTGATTATCAACAACCACCAGAAGGAGAAGATGGTTCAGGAGATCGCCATTCACCGTAGTCTCAATCATCCGAACATAGTGAAGTTCCACAGCTATTTCGAGGATATCCAGAACATATACATTGTCCTGGAGCTGTGCAAGAAGCGGGTAAGTACGCCGAGAATCCAGCATAGCATAAGGGATGACAACCCGCCTCTTTTGCCCGTCAGTCGCTGATGGAGCTGCACAAGCGCCGCAGAAGCATCACGGAGTACGAGTGCCGCTACTACATTTACCAGATCGTCCAAGGCGTCAAGTATCTGCACGACAAGTGCATCATCCATCGCGACTTGAAGCTGGGAAACCTGTTCCTGAACGATATGCTGCACGTGAAGATTGGCGACTTTGGCCTGGCCACACGCATCGAATACGAGGGCGAACGCAAGAAGACTCTGTGCGGCACCCCCAACTACGTTGCCCGAGAGATTCTCAACAAGAAGGGGCACTCGTTCGAGGTGGACATATGGTCCATTGGCTGCGTCATGAACACTGTTGGTGGGCCAACCCCCGTTCGAGACCAAATCGCTGAAGGACACTTACTCAAGGATCAAGAAGTGCGAGTACCGTGTGCCCACCTACTTGCGAAAGCCCGCTGCGGATATGGTGATCTCTAGCTCCAGCCGGACCCCAGCTGCCGGCCAGCCATTGGCCAGTTGCTGAACTACGACTTCCTGAAGGGCTCGAGGGTGCCAACGTCCTTGCCAAGCTCTTGCCTGGCCATGGCTCCGCGCATTGCCCTCAACGACACCATCGGGGACCCCACTCATCGCCAGCCGCTGATGCAGATGAACGGCGTTAGGGTGGAGGCCAACCTGCACGACACCATCACTGCTTCATTCCAGCTGTGCCGCCACAACGAGGACTACCGCAGTGACATTGAGAGCTTGCACCAGCAGCTCACCCATCTGATCAACAAGAAGGTTTGTACTTGTTTCCGTAAGAGAATTGTGTATTCATCTCGTGCCTGCTGCCAGGCAATCTCGGGACGAGAATACCGATCCTGCGGCTTAGCCGCTCTTCTGGATATCCAAGTGGGTCGACTACAGCGACAAGTACGGCTTCGGCTATCAGCTCTGCGACAAGGGCATTGGCATTATGTTCAACGACACAACCAAACCGATTCTGCTTCCCAATCACATCAACGTCCACTATATAGACAAGGACGGAAAGGAGAGCTACATGACAACGAGCGATTACTGCAAGACGCTGGAAAAGAAGATGAAGCTGCTGTCCTACTTCCAGCGCTACATGATCGAGCATCTCGTGATGGCTGGAGCCGACAATGTGAACATCGAGAGTGAGCAGGTATCGCGTCTGCCCCATTTGCACTCCTGGCTCCGCACAACCTGTGCCGTGGCCATGCATCTGACCAACGGCACCGTACAGGTAGCCCCACACAAATATAGCTCTCCCTTTTAGGCTTTTACCCAAAAGTATTCCTCATTTCAGCTCAATTTCTCGAATCACATGAAGCTCATTCTTTGCCCGCGTCTGAGTGCCATTACGTACATCGATCGCGAGAAGAACTTCCGCACATATCGCTTCTCGACCATCGCGGAGAACGGTGTGTCCAAAGATATATACCTAAAGATACGCTATGCCCAAGAAAAACTTCGCAAAATGCTGGAGAAGATGTTTGATTAATTCCAGCTCTCCCATCCACCCATTCCAACAATCCTAGTTTCTGTTTCTGTTAAAATTTATATTTACTGTTGAATGTTTTTTGTTTTTAGTTCCCTGTTTTTCGAATGAAATTGTTAATAAATAAAAGAAGAATATTTGCATGAAATTACATGGACACCAAGGACTCCCTCCCTGTCTCTCTCTCTGTTTCCCTGGAAGCCCTAGAGATTAGAGCGAGAGACCGAAACGGAAGCGGCAGTCAATAATGACAACATTTGATTTCTTTCCCAGCCCCCACCCACCCCCTTTTGTCACCCACCCCCGCCCTGTGCTAATCAGCGCAAATACACGCAAAATACAAAAGCCAAATCGAAAGTAAAAGCCAAAATCAGTGAAAGAATGGCCCGAAAGAAAAGGAAACTCCTCAGAGGAGGAAACTTTTCGCCCGCCACCGCCCCCGGCCCCCGAAGGTCCTGTCAATCATAGGCATAGGGCGGCGAACAAAAAAAATAAATAAAGCAACAATTTTAAATGCCTTCAGGGGGAATTTCCAACAGAAATTCGAATATTTGTTGGTTTTTGCGTTTCTTAATTGGTCTATAATCGATGGAATCGTTCTAGGATCTAGCCACAGGAAAAAAAGGAAGGAAGAGAAATTCCCCAAAGAGCTTACCATTCGGAGTGATTTAATCGCCATGAAGGGCCTTAGAAGTCCACCTTCAAAGCCAGGCAGAAATGCAAGCCGACTGAGGGGTGCTACTACCGATTGCTTCAATTCTCTTTTGGGCTATCCTTCGCCTCTGACGGCGGCCACGATGCCTACACAGCTTCGTCTCGGCTCGTCAATGCCTTGGGCAGCGAAGTCGGTCCACAGCATCCAATAGCAAAATACACAGTCTTTGGCGAGACTTACTTTTCGGTCCGAAGAATACACAGCCTTTGATAGAATCTTTCTCATCTTTCTTTGGAATCAGAATCTTTAACAGCATTCCCCAATATGCTCAAAGATCATCCAAAAACTAACCATTTCTTCGTAATTTCCGTAACTTCTGCTTCATAATTCATCCTTAGACCATCTCAACAGTTTCCCCCTTCTTTGGTCACCACATTCTAAGCCACTTTTGATGTTTTCTGGTAGAACGTTTCATTACCCTTAGGCCCATTCACAGGGATCTACTTGAACATTTCCATTTAGTCCTTGCTGCACTCCAGGGGGACATTAAAGTTGCGGAGACTGACCCCCCCTCCCCCGCCACGGAACCAAACAACACATTTTCCACATTTTCACTTAGTTATTACGTTTTATTTGCTTATTTATGGGCTCTGCTGTTCTGCTCTCTCTCTCTCTCTCTCTCTTTACCATTTCCATTCAATTGTTGGCGGAGGCTATTGACAAAAATATTACCCGTACCCACCCTCTGGGGCAGACTCCCCCCATCGAGTTGGCTTTTGTTATGATTATTTTGTTGTGTGTCGTCAGAGGAGGCTAGTCGTCCAGTGTCGTTTCAATTGCCACAACTCGAACGGTTTTCGGAGCGTTTTTGTAACTATTTTTCGTGAACTTGTGAACTGTGAGCATTGGCATTGATCTCTTAATCGGTTTCGTCGGGAACGCATTTTTCTCGACTTTTTTCGTGTGTTCGCGTGAACGCCAAGGCAAAATGTCCGAAAAACCGGAGGATAAAAACACAGATATACCGGATAGTCTCTACGACTCGAAGCTACACCGGACGTACAAGCGTTTGCGGTTCTTTGGAAGGGGCAACTTTGCCAAGTGCTACGAAATCATCGATGTGGAGACCGACGATGTTTTTGCCGGCAAAATCGTATCAAAGAAGCTGATTATCAACAACCACCAGAAGGAGAAGATGGTTCAGGAGATCGCCATTCCCCGTAGTCTCAATCATCCGAACATAGTGAAGTTCCACAGCTATTTCGAGGATATCCAGAACATATACATTGTCCTGGAGCTGTGCAAGAAGCGGGTAAGTACGCCGAGAATCCAGCATAGCATAAGGGATGACAACCCGCCTCTTTTGCCCGTCAGTCGCTGATGGAGCTGCACAAGCGCCGCAGAAGCATCACGGAGTACGAGTGCCGCTACTACATTTACCAGATCGTCCAAGGCGTCAAGTATCTGCACGACAAGTGCATCATCCATCGCGACTTGAAGCTGGGAAACCTGTTCCTGAACGATATGCTGCACGTGAAGATTGACGACTTTGGCCTGGCCACACGCATCGAATACGAGGGCGAACGCAAGAAGACTCTGTGCGGCACCCCCAACTACGTTGCCCCAGAGATTCTCAACAAGAAGGGGCACTCGTTCGAGGTGGACATATGGTCCATTGGCTGCGTCATGTACACTCTGTTGGTGGGCCAACCCCCGTTCGAGACCAAATCGCTGAAGGACACTTACTCAAGGATCAAGAAGTGCGAGTACCGTGTGCCCACCTACTTGCGAAAGCCCGCTGCGGATATGGTGATCTCCATGCTCCAGCCGGACCCCAGCTGCCGGCCAGCCATTGGCCAGTTGCTGAACTACGACTTCCTGAAGGGCTCGAGGGTGCCAACGTCCTTGCCAAGCTCTTGCCTGGCCATGGCTCCGCGCATTGCCCTCAACGACACCATCGGGGACCCCACTCATCGCCAGCCGCTGATGCAGATGAACGGCGTTAGGGTGGAGGCCAACCTGCACGACACCATCACTGCTTCATTCCAGCTGTGCCGCCACAACGAGGACTACCGCAGCGACATTGAGAGCTTGCACCAGCAGCTCACCCATCTGATCAACAAGAAGGTTTGTACTTGTTTCCGTAAGAGCATTGTGTATTCATCTCGTGCCCACAGCCGGGCCTGCTGCCAGGCAATCTCGGGGACGAGAATACCGATCCTGCGGCACAGCCGCTCTTCTGGATATCCAAGTGGGTCGACTACAGCGACAAGTACGGCTTCGGCTATCAGCTCTACGACGAGGGCATTGGCATTATGTTCAACGACACAACCAAACTGATTCTGCTTCCCAATCACATCAACGTCCACTATATAGACAAGGACGGAAAGGAGAGCTACATGACAACGAGCGATTACTGCAAGACGCTGGAAAAGAAGATGAAGCTGCTGTCCTACTTCCAGCGCTACATGGTCGAGCATCTCGTGATGGCTGGAGCCGACAATGTGAACATCGAGAGTGACCAGGTATCGCGTCTGCCCCATGTGCACTCCTGGTTCCGCACAACCTGTGCCGTGGCCATGCATCTGACCAACGGCACCGTACAGGTAGCCCCACACAAATATAGCTCTCCCTTTTAGGCTTTTACCCAAAAGTATTCCTCATTTCAGCTCAATTTCTCGGATCACATGAAGCTCATTCTTTGCCCGCGTCTGAGTGCCATTACGTACATCGATCGCGAGAAGAACTTCCGCACATATCGCTTCTCGACCATCGCGGAGAACGGTGTGTCCAAAGATATATACCTAAAGATACGCTATGCCCAAGAAAAACTTCGCAAAATGCTGGAGAAGATGTTTGATTAATTCCAGCTCTCCCATCCACCCATTCCAACAATCCTAGTTTCTGTTTCTGTTAAAATTTATATTTACTGTTGAATGTTTTTTATTTTTAGTTCCCTGTTTTTCGAATGAAATTGTTAATAAATAAAAGAAGAATATTTGCATGAAATTACATGGACACCAAGGACTCCCTCCCTCTCCCTCTCTCTCTGTTTCCCTGGAGGCCCTAGAGATTAGAGCGAGAGACCGAAACGGAAGCGGCAGTCAATAATGACAACATTTGATTTGTTTCCCAGCCCCCACCCACCCCCTTTTGTCACCCACCCCCGCCCTGTGCTAATCAGCGCAAATACACGCAAAATACAAAAGCCAAATCGAAAGTAAAAGCCAAAATCAGTGAAAGAATGGCCCGAAAGAAAAGGAAACTCCTCAGAGGAGGAAACTTTTCGCCCGCCACCGCCCCCGGCCCACCGAAGGTCCTGTCAATCATAGGCATAGGGCGGCGAAAAAAAAAAAAAAATAAAGCAACAATTTTAAATGCCTTCAGGGGAAATTTCCAACAGAAATTCGAATATTTGTTGGTTTTTGCGTTTCTTAATTGGTCTATAATCGATGGAATCGTTCTAGGATCTAGCCACAGGAAAAAAAGGAAGGAAGAGAAATTCCCCCAAAGAGCTTACCATTCGGAGTGATTTAATCGCCATGAAGGGCCTTAGAAGTCCACCTTCAAAGCCAGGCAGAAATGCAAGCCGACTGAGGGGTGCTACTACCAATTGCTTCAATTCTCTTTTGGGCTATCCTTCGCCTCTGACGGCGGCCACGATGCCTACACAGCTTCGTCTCGGCTCGTCAAAGCCTTGGGCAGCGAAGTCGGTCCACAGCATCCAATAGCAAAATACACAGTCTTTGGCGAGACTTACTTTTCGGTCCGAAGAATACACAGCCTTTGATAGAATCTTTCTCATCTTTCTTTGGAATCAGAATCTTTAACAGCATTCCCCAATATGCTCAAAGATCATCCAAAAACTAACCATTTCTTCGTAATTTCCGTAACTTCTGCTTCATAATTCATCCTTAGACCATCTCAACAGTTTCCCCCTTCTTTGGTCACCACATTCTAAGCCACTTTTGATGTTTTCTGGTAGAACGTTTCATTATCCTTTGGCCCATTCACAGGGATCTACTTGAACATTTCCATTTAGTCCTTGCTGCACTCCAGGGGGACATTAAAGTGGGGGAGACCGCCGCCCCCCCCCCCGCCACGGAACCAAACAACACATTTTCCACATTTTCACTTAGTTATTACGTTTTATTTGCTTATTTATGGGCTCTGCTGTTCTGCTCTCTCGCTCTCTCTCTCTTTACCATTTCCATTCAATTGTTGACGGAGGCTATGGACAAAAATATTACCCGTACCCACCCTCTGGGGCAGACGTCCCCCATCGAGTTGGCTTTTGTTATGATTATTTTGTTGTGTGTCGTCAGAGGAGGCTAGTCGTCCAGCGTCGTTTCAATAGCCACAACTCGTACATAGGCATTTAGATCGAACGGTTTTCGGAGCGTTTTTGTAACTATTTTTCGTGAACTTGTGAACTGTGAGCATTGGCATTGATCTCTTAATCGGTTTCGTCGGGAACGCATTTTTCTCGACTTTTTTCGTGTGTTCGCGTGAACGCCAAGGCAAAATGTCCGAAAAACCGGAGGATAAAAACAGATATACCGGATAGTCTTTACGACTCGAAGCTACACCGGACGTACAAGCGTTTGCGGTTCTTTGGAAGGGGCAACTTTGCCAAGTGCTACGAAATCATCGATGTGGAGACCGACGATGTTTTTGCCGGCAAAATCGTATCAAAGAAGCTGATTATCAACAACCACCAGAAGGAGAAGATGGTTCAGGAGATCGCCATTCACCGTAGTCTCAATCATCCGAACATAGTGAAGTTCCACAGCTATTTCGAGGATATCCAGAACATATACATTGTCCTGGAGCTGTGCAAGAAGCGGGTAAGTACGCCGAGAATCCAGCTTAGCATAAGGGATGACAACCCGCCTCTTTTGCCCGTCAGTCGCTGATGGAGCTGCACAAGCGCCGCAGAAGCATCACGGAGTACGAGTGCCGCTACTACATTTACCAGATCGTCCAAGGCGTCAAGTATCTGCATGACAAGTGCATCATCCATCGCGACTTGAAGCTGGGAAACCTGTTCCTGAACGATATGCTGCACGTGAAGATTGACGACTTTGGCCTGGCCACACGCATCGAATACGAGGGCGAACGCAAGAAGACTCTGTGCGGCACCCCCAACTACGTTGCCCCAGAGATTCTCAACAAGAAGGGGCACTCGTTCGAGGTGGACTTATGGTCCATTGGCTGCGTCATGAACACTGTTGGTGGGCCAACCCCCGTTCGAGACCAAATCGCTGAAGGACACTTACTCAAGGATCAAGAAGTGCGAGTACCGTGTGCCCACCTACTTGCGAAAGCCCGCTGCGGATATGGTGATCTCCATGCTCCAGCCGGACCCCAGCTGCCTTCCAGCCATTGGCCAGTTGCTGAACTACGACTTCCTGAAGGGCTCGAGGGTGCCAACGTCCTTGCCAAGCTCTTGCCTGGCCATGGCTCCGCGCATTGCCCTCAACGACACCATCGGGGACCCCACTCATCGCCAGCCGCTGATGCAGATGAACGGCGTTAGGGTGGAGGCCAACCTGCACGACACCATCACTGCTTCATTCCAGCTGTTCCGCCACAACGAGGACTACCGCAGCGACATTGAGAGCTTGCACCAGCAGCTCACCCATCTGATCAACAAGGTTTGTACTTGTTTCCGTAAGAGAATTGTGTATTCATCTCGTGCCTGCTGCCAGGCAATCTCGGGGACGAGAATACCGATCCTGCGGCTTAGCCGCTCTTCTGGATATCCAAGTGGGTCGACTACAGCGACAAGTACGGCTTCGGCTATCAGCTTTGCGACAAGGGCATTGGCATTATGTTCAACGACACAACCAAACCGATTCTGCTTCCCAATCACATCAACGTCCACTATATAGACAAGGACGGAAAGGAGAGCTACATGACAACGAGCGATTACTGCAAGACGCTGGAAAAGAAGATGAAGCTGCTGTCCTACTTCCAGCGCTACATGATCGAGCATCTCGTGATGGCTGGAGCCGACAATGTGAACATCGAGAGTGAGCAGGTATCGCGTCTGCCCCATTTGCACTCCTGGCTCCGCACAACCTGTGCCGTGGCCATGCATCTGACCAACGGCACCGTACAGGTAGCCCCACACAAATATAGCTCTCCCTTTTAGGCTTTTACCCAAAAGTGTTCCTCATTTCAGCTCAATTTCTCGGATCACATGAAGCTCATTCTTTGCCCGCGTCTGAGTGCCATTACGTACATCGATCGCGAGAAGAACTTCCGCACATATCGCTTCTCGACCATCGCGGAGAACGGTGTGTCCAAAGATATATACCTAAAGATACGCTATGCCCAAGAAAAACTTCGCAAAATGCTGGAGAAGATGTTTGATTAATTCCAGCTCTCCCATCCACCCATTCCAACAATCCTAGTTTCTGTTTCTGTTAAAATTTATATTTACTGTTGAATGTTTTTATACCCGATACTTAAAATGAGTATTGGGGTATATTAGATTTGTGGTAAAAGTGGATGTGTGTAACGTCCAGAAGGAATCGTTTCCGACCCCATAAAGTATATATATTCTTGATCAGCATCAATAGCCGAGTCGATTGAGCCATGTCTGTCTGTCCGTCTGTCCGTCTGTCCGTCCGTCCGTCTGTCCGTCTGTCCGTCCCCTTCAGCGCCTAATGCTCAAAGGCTATAAGAGCTAGAGCAACGATGTTTTGTATCCAGACTTCTGTGATATGTCACTGCTACAAAAATATTTTGTAGCCGAATCATAGATAATGACCATATCTATCAGACTGCTGAATCTGGATTTGATCGGATCATTTTTATACTCTCTCGCACGCACTCTTTGTCGTGTGGTTCAATATTAGCGGCGTCTGCCGCAGGAGAGCCATACTGACTTAGTATCGGGTATAACTGTAGAGTTGCGGTCTCCGCAGCAACTCACAACGTTCCCCCTCGTTATACCCGATACTCAAAATGAGTATTGGGGTATATTAGATTTGTGGTAAAAGTGGATGTGTGTAACGTCCAGAAGGAATCGTTTCCGACCCCATAAAGTATATATATTCTTGATCAGCATCAATAGCCGAGTCGATTGAGCCATGTCTGTCTCTCCGTCTGTCCGTCCGTCCGTCTGTCCGTCCCCTTCAGCGCCTAGTGCTCAAAGACTATAAGAGCTAGAGCAACGATGTTTTGTATCCAGACTTCTGTGATATGTCACTGCTACAAAAATATTTCAAAACTTCGCCCCGCCCACTTCCGCCCTCACAAAGGACGAAAATCTTTGGCATCCACATTTTTAAAGATACGATAAAGCCAAAAACGCAGAATCGGTGAGGATGACTATATGTTCTAGAGTGTAAAATCTCAACTAGATCGTATTATTATTATAGCCAGCATCAAGAAAACAATTTCATTATTTCTACGATCCAATTCAGATTACGCAGTCTTAAAGATATGCTCATTCTCTACAATTCTACGTTTTTGGTTTTCTCATATCTTTAAAATTGTGGATTCCACAGATTTTCGTCCTTTGTGGAGGCGGAAGTGGGCGGGGCGAAGTTTTGAAATATTTTTGTAGCAGTGACATATCACAGAAGTCTGGATCCAAAACATCGTTGCTCTAGCTCTTATAGTCTTTGAGCACTAGGCGCTGAAGGGGACGGTCAGACGGACGGACGGACAGACGGACAGACGGACAGACAGTAAGGGCCCAATCGACTCGGCTATTGATGCTGATCAAGAATATATATACTTTATGGGGTCGGAAACGATTCCTTCTGGACGTTACACACATCCACTTTTACCACAAATCTAATATACCCCAATACTCATTTTGAGTATCGGGTATAAAAAAATTATCAATTTATAAGAAAGTTGCTACAGTAAATGGGTTTTCGATAATTAAATATTTCCATAATATAACTATTTTTAACACAAAAGAAGTGTTTTACAAAATAGATGGAATGGAGGCGGATTTACTATTAAGATTTAACCTATTAAAGAAAATCGGAGCTGTTATTGATACAGGAAAGGGGACTTTAAGTTATAAAGATAATGAAGAGAAACTTATATGTATATGATGAGGTTCTTTCCTTAAACAAATTAACCTTTATAGAAGGAAAAACCATCCTTCCATTGAAGGAATATATAATAAAACGAGGGGGAACGTTGTGAGTTGCTGCGGAGACCGCAACTCTACAGTTATACCCGATACTAAGTCAGTATGGCTCTCCTCCGGCAGACGACACTAATATTAAACGACACGACAAAGAGTGCGTGCGAGAGAGACAGAAAATCAGTCTGAGCGTGACGTCGGGGGCTGCGTAGCCAGTGCAAATTGATTTGTTCCTTTTGGCTATAAAAATGATCTGATCTGATCCAGATTCAGCAATCTGATATATATGATCATTATCTATGATTCTGCGTTTTTAGTTTTCTCGAATGTGCAATATTGTGGATGCAACAGATTTTCGTCCTTTGTGGGGGCGGAAGGGGATAGGGCGAAATTTTGAGATATACGTTTTATAGTAAGATCTAACAGGAGTGCGGATACCAAATTTGGTTACTCTAGCCTTAATAGTCTCTGAGATTTTTGAATATCCCCAGATTTTCGTCCTTTGCGGGGCGGAAGGGGGTGTGGCGAAATTTTGAAACAAACTCGTCTCGGTCCGATATATTAGGAGTGTGGATACCAAATTTGGTTGCACTAGCTTTTGTAGTCTCTGAGATCTTGGCGCTAATGTTTTACTCTAAGCAAAGCCGCCTATGCTACGTGTGTGTTAGAGAGAGACAGGGCGAGAAAAAATGAAATTGTTTTCTTGATGCTGGCTATCTTAAAGATATGGTCATTCTCTACAATTCTACGTTTTTGGTTTTCTCATATCTTTAAAATTGTGGATGCCACAGATTTTCGTCCTTTGTGGGGGCGGAAGTGGGCGGGGCGAAGTTTTGAAATATTTTTGTAGCAGTGACATATCACAGAAGTCTGGATCCAAAACATCGTTGCTCTAGCTCTTATAGTCTTTGAGCACTGAAGGGGACGGACAGACGGACAGACGGACGGACGGACAGACAGACAGGGCTCAATCGACTCGGCTATTGATGCTGATCAAGAATATATATACTTTATGGGGTCGGAAACGATTCCTTCTGGACGTTACACACATCCACTTTTACCACAAATCTAATATACCCCAATACTCATTTTGAGTATCGGGTATAAATACAAAACGAGGTGGAACGTTGTGAGTTGCTGCGGACACCGCAACTCTATAGTTATACCCGATACTAAGTCAGTATGGCTCTCCTCCGGCAGACGCCGCTAATATTAAACGACACGACAAAGAGTGCGTGCGAGAGAGACAGAAAATCAGTCTGATCGTGACGTCGGGGGCTGCGTAGCCAGTGCAAATTGATTTGTTCCTTTTGGCTATAAAAATGATCTGATCTGATCCAGATTCAGCAATCTGATAGCTATGATCATTATCTATGATTCTGCGTTTTTAGTTTTCTCGTATCCTCAATATTGTGGATGCAACAGATTTTCGTCCTTTGTGTGGGCGGAAGGGGGTGGGGCGAAATTTTGAGATACACGTTTTATAGTAAGATCTAACAGAAGTGCGGATACCGAATTTGGTTACTCTAGCCTTAATAGTCTCTGAGATTTTTGAATATCCCCAGATTTTCGTCCTTTGCGGGGGCGTAAGGGGGTGTGGCGAAATTTTGAAACAAACTCGTCTCGGTCCGATATATTAGGAGTGTGGATACCAAATTTGGTTGCACTAGCTTTTGTAGTCTCTGAGATCTTGGCGCTAATGTTTTACTCTAAGCAAAGCCGCCTATGCTACGTGTGTGTTAGAGAGAGACAGGGCTAGAAAAAATGAAATTGTTTTCTTGATGCTGGCTTTAATAATAATACGATCCAATTCAGATTACGCAGTCTTAAAGATATGGTCATTCTCTACAATTCTACGTTTTTGGTTTTCTCGTATCTTTAAAATTGTGGATGCCACAGATTTTCGTCCTTTGTGGGGGCGGAACTGGGCGGGGCGAAGTTTTGAAATATTTTTGTAGCAGTGACATACCACAGAAGTCTGTATCCAAAACATCGTTGCTATAGCTCTTATAGTCTTTGAGCACTAGGCGCTGAAGGGGACGGACAGACGGACAGACGGACAGACGGACGGACGGACGGACGGACAGACAGACAGGGCTCAATCGACTCGGCTATTGATGCTGATCAAGAATATATATACTTTATGGGGTCGGAAACGATTCCTTCTGGACGTTACACACATCCACTTTTACCACAAATCTAATATACCCCAATACTCATTTTGAGTATCGGGTATAATGAAATTGTTTTCTTGATGCTGGCTATAATAATAATACGATCCAATTCAGATTCCGCAGTCTTAAAGATATGGTCAGTCTCTACAATTCTACGTTTTTGGTTTTCTCGTATCTTTAAAATTGTGGATGCCACAGATTTTCGTCCTTTGTGGGGGCGGAACTGGGCGGGGCGAAGTTTTGAAATATTTTTGTAGCAGTGACATATCACAGAAGTCTGGATCCAAAACATCGTTGCTCTAGCTCATATAATCTTTGAGCACTAGGCGCTGAAGGGGATGGACGGACGGACGGACGGACGGACGGACAGACAGACATGGCTCAATCGACTCGGCTATTGATGCTGATCAAGAATATATATACTTTATGGGGTCGGAAACGATTCCTTCTGGACGTTACACTCATCCACTTTTACCACAAATCTAATATACCCCAATACTCATTTTGAGTATCGGGTATAAAAAGGAAGGAAGAGAAATTCCCCAAAGAGCTTACCATTCGGAGTGATTTAATCGCCATGAGGGGCCTTAGAAGTCCACCATCAAAGCCAGGCAGAAATGCAAGCCGACTGAGGGGTGCTACTGCATGACGCGCAAAGGTACGAAGGCTACCGATTGCTTCAATTCTCTTTTGGGCTATCCTTCGCCTCTGACGGCGGCCACGATGCCTACACAGCTTCGTCTCGGCTCGTCAATGCCTTGGGCAGCGAAGTCGGTCCACAGCATCCAATAGCAAAATACACAGTCTTTGGCGAGACTTACTTTTCGGTCCGAAGAATACACAGCCTTTGATAGAATCTTTCTCATCTTTCTTTGGAATCAGAATCTTTAACAGCATTCCCCAATATGCTCAAAGATCATCCAAAAACTAACCATTTCTTCGTAATTTCCGTAACTTCTGCTTCATAATTCATCCTTAGACCATCTCAACAGTTTCCCCCTTCTTTGGTCACCACATTCTAAGCCACTTTTGATGTTTTCTGGTAGAACGTTTCATTACCCTTAGGCCCATTCACAGGGATCTACTTGAACATTTCCATTTAGTTCTTGCTGCACTCCAGGGGGACATTAAAGTGGGGGAGACCGACCCCCCCTCCCCCGCCACGGAACCAAACAACACATTTTCCACATTTTCACTTAGTTATTACGTTTTATTTGCTTATTTATGGGCTCTGCTGTTCTGCTCTCTCTCTCTCTCTCTCTTTACCATTTCTATTCAATTGTTGGCGGAGGATATTGACAAAAATATTACCCGTACCCACCCTCTGGGGCAGACTCCCCCCCATCGAGTTGGCTTTTGTTATGATTATTTTGTTGTGTGTCGTCAGAGGAGGCTAGTCGTCCAGTGTCGTTTCAATTGCCACAACTCGAACGGTTTTCGGAGCGTTTTTGTAACTATTTTTCGTGAACTTGTGAACTGTGAGCATTGGCATTGATCTCTTAATCGGTTTCGTCGGGAACGCATTTTTTTCGACTTTTTTCGTGTGTTCGCGTGAACGCCAAGGCAAAATGTCCGAAAAACCGGAGGATAAAAACACAGATATACCGGATAGTCTCTACGACTCGAAGCTACACCGGACGTACAAGCGTTTGCGGTTCTTTGGAAGGGGCAACTTTGCCAAGTGCTACGAAATCATCGATGTGGAGACCGACGATATTTTTGCCGGCAAAATCGTATCAAAGAAGCTGATTATCAACAACCACCAGAAGGAGAAGATGGTTCAGGAGATCGCCATTCACCGTAGTCTCAATCATCCGAACATAGTGAAGTTCCACAGCTATTTCGAGGATATCCAGAACATATACATTGTCCTGGAGCTGTGCAAGAAGCGGGTAAGTACGCCGAGAATCCAGCATAGCATAAGGGATGACAACCCGCCTCTTTTGCCCGTCAGTCGCTGATGGAGCTGCACAAGCGCCGCAGAAGCATCACGGAGTACGAGTGCCGCTACTACATTTACCAGATCGTCCAAGGCGTCAAGTATCTGCACGACAAGTGCATCATCCATCGCGACTTGAAGCTGGGAAACCTGTTCCTGAACGATATGCTGCACGTGAAGATTGACGACTTTGGCCTGGCCACACGCATCGAATACGAGGGCGAACGCAAGAAGACTCTGTGCGGCACCCCCAACTACGTTGCCCCAGCGATTCTCAACAAGAAGGGGCACTCGTTCGAGGTGGACATATGGTCCATTGGCTGCGTCATGTACACTCTGTTGGTGGGCCAACCCCCGTTCGAGACCAAATCGCTGAAGGACACTTACTCAAGGATCAAGAAGTGCGAGTACCGTGTGCCCACCTACTGGCGAAAGCCCGCTGCGGATATGGTGATCTCCATGCTCCAGCCGGACCCCAGCTGCCGGCCAGCCATTGGCCAGTTGCTGAACTACGACTTCCTGAAGGGCTCGAGGGTGCCAACGTCCTTGCCAAGCTCTTGCCTGGCCATGGCTCCGCGCATTGCCCTCAACGACACCATCGGGGACCCCACTCATCGCTAGCCGCTGATGCAGATGAACGGCGTTAGGGTGGAGGCCAACCTGCACGACACCATCACTGCTTCATTCCAGCTGTGCCGCCACAACGAGGACTACCGCAGCGACATTGAGAGCTTGCACCAGCAGCTCACCCATCTGATCAACAAGAAGGTTTGTACTTTGTATTCATCTCGTGCCCACAGCCGTGCCTGCTGCCATGCAATCTCGGGGACGAGAATACCGATCCTGCGACACAGCCGCTCTTCCGGATATCCAAGTGGGTCGACTACAGCGACAAGTTGAGGGTCATGAAGGATTCCGGACAAAGGGTTTGCGCGATCTTAGTTTTTAGCTCGACTTTTCGGTGTCGCTTCTGGATCAAGACTGACTTGAACTTTTTGATCTTTGCATCGTCGATCCCTTTCGGGAATAGTTTTTCTATAAACATCTCAATTGATTTCGCCATCCCGAGTATTGGATTTCGTCATCCAAAGAGAGAACTGTAAAATGCCCAAAGAGCAGGATCTGCAGAAAGCCGGGTGTGAGATTGTTTATTGGAAGCCGGGTTTGGCGAAACATTGTTTTTATACCCGATACTCAAAATGAGTATTGGGGTATATTAGATTTGTGGTAAAAGTGGATGTGTGTTACGTCCAGAAGGACTCGTTTCCGAACCCATAAAGTATATATATTCTTGATCAGCATCAATAGCCGAGTCGATTGAACCCTGTCTGTCTGTCCGTCTGTCCGTCCGTCCGTCTGTCCGTCCCCTTCAGCGCCTAGTGCTCAAAGACTATAAGAGCTAGAGCAACGATGTTTTGGATCCAGACATCTGCGATATGTCACTGCTACAAGAATATTTCAAAACTTTCCCCCGCCCACTTCCGCCCCCACAAAGGGCGAAAATCTGTGGCATCCACAATTTCGACGATACTAGAAAACTAAAAAGAATCGTAGAAGATGACTATATCTTCTAGAGTGCAAAATCTGAACCAGATCGTATAATTATTATAGCCAGAATCAAGAAAAAAATTTCATTCTTTCTCGCTCTGTCTCTCTCTAACACACAGGTTTCATGGTCGGCTTTGCCAATTGCAAAATATGAGTTCAAGGATCTCAGAACCAGAGCAACCAAATTTGGTATCCACACTCCTGTGATATCGGACCTTGACCGTTTCGTGTCCAAATTTCGCCACACCCCCTTCCGCTCGCGCAAAGGACGAAAATCTAGGGCATCCACAAATCTCAGAGACTATTAAAGCTAGAGTAACCAAATTTGGTATCCGCACTTCTGTTAGATCTCACTATAAAACGTAGATCTCAAAATTTCGCCCCACCCCCTTCCGCCCCCACAAAAGACGAAAATCTGTTGCATCCACAATATTGAGGATACGAGAAAACTAAAAACGCAGAATCATAGATAATGATCATATATATCAGATTGCTGAATCTGGATCAGATCAGATCATTTTTATAGCCAAAAGGAACAAATCAATTTGCACTGGCTACGCAGCACCCGACGTCACGCTCAGACGTGTCGTTTAATATTAGCGGCGTCTGCCGGAGGAGAGCCATACTGACTTAGTATCGGGTAAGAGTTCAAAAATTAAAATTAAAAATTCATTTGTTTAAATTTTGTGTGGGTCTTTGAACCGAGCCGAATAACTCAACGAGTGCGAATAAAAATGGAAATAAATGATTTTTGTTGATTTAATTAGTGGCAGTAACAAATCAAATCAAACCAACATCATCCCAAATATTTATATAAATATGAACCTACATAATAAAATAACTAATTGTCAAAAAGAATGGAATACGTATACGTGTTATATACATACCTAGTGCAAATGACTTAAACACTCCCATCTAAGATCTATATCTGACAAAAAAAAGTGTCGCATCTGAGTCTGTGCCTGCGTCTGCGTCTGCCTACACCTACACCTACAGCTAGACCATTTGCGTTGGGCTTAGCCGGATGCTGTTCATCTGACGATCTACATACTACGACTGGTATGCATGCTCTCAGATCTGGAAGTGGAATTTTTAATTTGCGAAAAATACTTGAGCACACGACCATGCCATTGCCAGTGTTAATGTCACAGAACAGGAGAACAAGAGCTGAGTGAGAAACAGAAAGTAATTTATAGGAAATGGAAGTCCAGTCCACACCAGTCCAGGCAATTATGTGAGCTTCAACCAGTCACACAAGCCAGGAAGTGTGTAATTGATCAGGCATCTCTCACTGGCCCTCCTTAACCATAAGGTACCTCCTTAAGGTACATATTTGATATCTGGATGCGTACTTTAAACGATACGACCATCAATTGGATGCATAAGTAGTGGCATAGATTGAGCTGTTATATATCGTATCGCATCGCCAGGCGGATAGCAAAATGTACCGGACTTAAGTAAAATTGGCACGCGATTCAATTGAATCTTGGCGCGAAGTGTGCTAGTTCTCGGCCCCAGTGCTGGGGCAATTACACGACCAATGCCTTGACCGCTGGCGTTGCTTTTGCTTCTCCTCCGTCAAACAACACGACACAGAACACACACCACACATAGAACATCTCACTGGGTATCAGCTTACGGCCGCTATCCGCAATCGCAATCGCCATACGCCGCTGGTTGACTGCTAACAGTAACATCCAGCCAGCCCACACACAGAGCCCCTCGCTTGAGGAATCTACATATCATGGATGCGGACACACATTAGTATCCGTATGGTATGTAGATACACACATAGACATTGGCATACATATCTGGATGAGCACACTTTCGCGACCAAAGCTCGACTGTCTTCGACTGTGAGATTCTTTGTTTGTTTGAGTTTTGAACGAACCGAGCTGGAGGCAAGACTGCGGGACCACAAGTCTCGAATCAAGGACTCAGCTACGATCTTCCCTACCCTTCTCTTGTTTTGTTCAGTGATCGTTCTGTCTTGGCAGGCAGGCAGGAAATTTTGTAGTCAGTGACATTTATGAATGTGTTTTGTTGCGGTTTCATTCCCAGAACCGCCTGCAATTACACTAGTTAAACGCTTGCACGAGGTATGTATATAACACGTATACGTATTCGATTCTTCAATCTACTTCTTCTATTTTATATTCTTTTTCTCTTCTATCTTTGTTATGTAGCTTAAGCATTTTGGTCTGAGCTTCCTTAAGTAATATTGGATTATTTTTGTGCTTTATTTTGTTATACAATATGTCATATGGCATTTGATTGGTCGTTGAATGTATCGTCAGGTTATATTTCAGTGCCCCCCTTATTATTATTTCCGAATAATCTGTTAGATTTAGTTCATCCTTGATGCACCGCGCTATTTCTGTTAGTGTGGAATGTACCCTTTCTACCTGACCATTTGAGGTGCTGTGTCTGGGATCAGCATAATAAATATTTAAGTTACTTCTGTGTATGAATGATCTAAATTGTGCTGAAGTAAAGCTTGGTTCGTTGTCAGTCATTAATGATGTTGCTAACGGAAAGTGTTTCAAAATTTCCATTACCTTATTTTCAATGTTTAATTTACTTTGGATTTCCTTGACCACCAAGTATTTGGAATAAGAATCTATACAAGTTATGAATGTTAGGTTTTGGGCATAGTATATGTCTAAGTGTAATTGATCTCCTTTTTCTGGAATGGGAGCTTCCCCAATTGGAATTTTTACAGGGTGTCTGTGATATTTGTTTTTGTTACAGATCTCAAAATTTGTTATATATTCTTTTAATTTTTTGTGTAGGTTTGGCCAATAATACAACTTAGTTATTTGTTTGTAATTTTCGTCTAGTCCTCTATGGGCTCTGCAATGTGTTTCTTCTATAATTATAGCTTTATCTTCTGAATTTACTACATCTTGGAGGAACTTTCTCGTGAAAAGAAATTTATTTATGAAGTTTTCCTTTAGCTTTTTTTTGGATAAGGTATAAATCTTCTAAAGTGCAGTGTATTCCTGTGGTTAAGTGAGGCTGAATAAACTCTTTTAAAATGATTAGCAGATTGTCAACCGTATCAAATTCAATAATATGTCGGGTATTTTCATAAACTCTTACTAACTCATGAACTGTGAATCTCCCTTGCGATAATAGTAGCTGCTGTTTAAATTGGTTTAAAGGCTTGCTAGTCTCTTGAATGACGTTTTCAAAACTACTCTCTGCTGAATGCTGAGTATTTATGTTTGATTCTGATTCTGTCTGGTCGATATCACTATCTGTCATATGATTTATTTGAATCCGAGATAAAGCGTCCGCTACTACGTTAGTTGAGCCTGGTTTATAAATGATTTTTGGTGTGAAACTTTCTGTGAAGTAATACCAACGTTTCATTTCAACATTTGGATTTTTTTGCGACATTGCAAAGGACAAAGGTTAGTGATCTGTATGTATTTTAATTCCACTCACTCCGTATAAATAATTTCGCAAATTTTTTAATGCCCATACAATAGCTAATAATTCCTTTTTATTAGTAGCATATAATTGCTCGGTTTTACTTAAAGTTTTAGAAATAAATGTTATGGGATTCCCATCTTGTGACAAAACTGCACCTATTGCTATGTCCGATGCATCTGTGGTTAATGTGAATTTTTTATTGTAATCTGGTTGTACTAATCAATATGTGCTATTAAACTGTCCTTTAAATTATTAAATGCTCCAATTGCTGGTTCATCCAGCTGCATTAATGTTTTCTTGGATGCCCTTCGTGAAACTTTCCCATTTACTCCACTCAGATATTTTGTTAATGGTTTGGCAATTGTGGAATAATTTCGGACAAATTTTCTGTAATACCCTGTTAGTCCTAAGAAGCTACGTAGCTCTCTGATATTTTTAGGAATTGGATAGTTTTGTATTGTGGAGATTTTGTCTGGATCTGTTTTAATGATATTATGGGAAACAATGTATCCCAGAAATTTGGTTTCCAATTGAAAGAATTTAGACTTCTCTAGGGAAATTTTCACATTAGCATTTTGCAAAATCTGTATTATATGAATAAGATCTTTATAATGTTGTTCTATAGTTTTTGAAAATATTATTATATCGTCCATATAGACGTGACAAGTTTTCCCAACTTGTTCTCTAAGTATATCGTCCATTGCCCTTTGGAAAATTCTGGGAGCGTTCGTCAATCCCATAGGCATTCTTAGAAATTCATATTTACCGTTATTTATGGAAAAAGATGTTTTTTCAATATCTCATTCCCTCATTAAAATCTGATAGAAACCTGACTCTAAATCAATGGCCGAGAAATACTTTGCCTTACCTAAATTGGCAAGGATTACTGAAGGATCTTGCATAGGGTATCTATCCGGTATGGTGTTTTCATTAAGTTTCTTGAAGTCTATTACTAATCTATGTTTAGGAGTTCCGTCCTCATTTACTCCCTTCTTTGGTACTACTATTACCGGTGAATTATATGGGCTTTTACTAGGTCTGATTATACCTTCATCTATCATTTTACTTATTTCGTTATTAACGAAATCGTTAACCGAATAAGCGTATGGATTCTGCTTGCCATATACCGGTCTATCATGTTCAGTGTTAATCTCTCCTTTTATATCCGTTCTGAACGGTAACTGTAAATCTATATTGGCATGGTCTTCTTCGATGATAAATACCATTTTCTCTCTGAGATTTTCTAAATTGTCTTCTTTGTAGGTTATTGTGTTATACAATTTCAATTTGTATACCCGATACTCAAAATGAGTATTGGGGAATATTAGATTTGTGGTAAAAGTGGATGTGTGTAACGTCCAGAAGGAATCGTTTCCGAACCCATAAAGTATGTATATTCTTGATCAGCATCAATAGCCGAGTCGATTGAGCCCTGTCTGTCTGTCCGTCTGTCCGTCCGTCCGTCTGTCCGTCCCCTTCAGCGCCTAGTGCTCAAAGACTATAAGAGCTAGAGCAACGATGTTTTGGACCCAGACTTCTGTGATATGTCACTGCTACAAAAAGATTTCAAAACTTCGCCCCGCCCACTTCCGCCCCCACAAAGGACGAAAATCTGTGGCATCCACCATTTTAAAGATATGAGAAAACCAAAAACGTAGAATTGTAGAGAATGACCATATCTTTAAGACTGCGTAATCTGAATTGGATCGTATTAAATTATAGCCAGCACCAAGAAAACAATTTCATTTTTTCTCGCCCTGTCTCTCTCTAACACACACGTAGCATAGGCGGCTTTGCTTAGAGTAAAACATTAGCGCCTTGATCTCAGAGACTACAAAAGCTAGAGCAACCAAATTTGGTATCCACACTCCTAATATATCGGACCGAGACGAGTTTGTTTCAAAATTTCGCCACACCCCCTTCCGCCCCCGCCAAGGACGAAAATCTGGGGCATCCACAAATCTCAGAGACTATTAAGGCTAGAGTAACCAAATTTGGTATCCGCACTTCTGTTAGATCTCACTATAACACGTATATCTCAGAATTTTGCCCCACCCCCTTTTGCCACCACAAAGAACGAAAATCTGTTGCATCCACAATATTGCACATTCGAGAAAACTAAAAACGCAGAATCATAGATAATGACCATATCTATCAGATTGCTGAATCTGGATCAGATCAGATCATTTTTATAGCCAATAGGAACAAATCAATTTGCAGTGGCTACGCAGCGCCCGACGTCACGCTCAGACTGATTTTCTGTCTCTCTCGCACGCACTCTTTGTCGTGTCGTTTAATATTAGCGGCGTCTGCCGGAGGAGAGCCATACTGACTTAGTATCGGGTATATCCGTAGAGTTGCGGTGTCCGCAGCAACTCACAACGTTCCCCCTCGTTTTAATTCAGAGTTTGCATAATTTTGTATGTCGGATATTTCTACGACGGCGCGTTCAGGATTTTTGCATCCCAAACTTTTAAATTGTTTATTGTCGGATAATTCAACGACGGCGTGTTCAGGATATTTGAATCCCAAACTATTAAAACTTTGGATGTCGGATAATTCAACGACGGCGGGTTCAGGATATTTGAACCCCAAACTATTGACGGATAATTCTTCGTCGGCGTGCTCAGGATTTTTTGATCCCAAGCTATATAAACTTCCTTCTACCTTTACTGAATCACTTTTCATTTCTTTTTCTTCTTCAAAATATTTTTATACCCGATACTCAAAATGAGTATTGGGGTATATTAGATTTGTGGTAAAAGTGGATGTGTGTAACGTCCAAAAGGAATCGTTTCCGACCCCATAAAGTATATATATTCTTGATCAGCATCAATAGCCGAGTCGATTGGGCCATGTCTGTCTGTCCGTCTGTCCGTATGTCCGTCCGTCCGTCTGTCCATCTGTCCGTCCGTCTGTCCGTCTGTTCGTCCCCTTCAGCGCCTAGTGCTCAAAGACTATAAGAGCGAGAGCAACGATGTTTTGGATCCAGACTTCTGTGATATGTCACTGCTACAAGAATATTTCAAAACTTTGCCCCGCCCACTTCCGCCCCCACAAAGGGCGAAAATCTGGGGCATCCACAAATCTCAGAGACTATTAAGGCTAGAGAAACCAAATTTGGTATCCGCACTTCTGTTAGATCTATATATAAAACGTGTATCTCAAAATTTCGCCCCACCCCCTTCCGCCCACACAAAGGACGAAAATCTGTTGCATCCACAATATTGCACATTCGAGAAAACTAAAAACGCAGAATCATAGATAATGACCATATAATGACCATCTGATCTGGATCAGATCAGATTATTTTTATAGCCAATAGTAACAAATCAATTTGCAGTGGCTACGCAGCGCCCGACGTCACGCTCAGACTGATTTTCTGTCTCTCTCGCACGCACTCTTTGTCGTGTCGTTCAATATTAGCGGCGTCTGCCGGAGGAGAGCCATACTGACTAAGTATCGGGTATAACTGTAGAGTTGCGGTGTCCGCAGCAACTCACAACGTTCCCCCTCGTTATACCCGATACTCAAAATGAGTATTGGGGTATATTAGATTTGTGGTAAAAGTGGATGTGTGTAACGTCCAGAAGGAATCGTTTCCGACCCCATAAAGTATATATATTCTTGATCAGCATCAATAGCCGAGTCGATTGAGCCATGTCTGTCTGTCCGTCTGTCCGTCTGTCCGTCCGTCCGTCTGTCCGTCTGTCCGTCTGTCCGTCCGTCCGTCTGTCCGTCTGTCCGTCCGTCCGTCTGTCCGTCCCCTTCAGCGCCTAGTGCTCAAAGACTATAAGAGCTAGAGCAACGATGTTTTGGATCCAGGCTTCTGTGATATGTCACTGCTACAAAAATATTGCAAAACTTCGCCCCGCCCGCTTCCGCCCCCACAAAGGGCGAAAATCTGTGGCATCCACAATTTCGACGACACGAGAAAACTAAGAACGCAGAATCGTAGAAGATAACTATATCTTCTTGAGTGCAAAATCTGAACCAGATCGTATAATTATTATAGCCAGAATCAAGAAAACAATTTCATTTTTTCTCGCCCTGTCTCTCTCTAACACACACGTAGCATGGCCGGCTTTGCTTAGAGTAAAACATTAGCGCCTAGATCTCAGAGACTATAAAAGCTAGAGCAACCAAATTTGGTATCCACACTTCTAATATATCGGACCGAGACGAGTTTGTTTCAAAATTTCGCCACACCCCCTTCCGCCCCCGCAAAGGACGAAAATCTGGGGATATTCAAAAATCTCAGAGACTATTAAGGCTAGAGTAACCAAATTTGGTATCCGCACTCCTGTTAGATCTTACTATAAAACGTATATCTCAAAATTTCGCCCTATCCCCTTCCGCCCCCACAAAGGACGAAAATCTGTTGCATCCACAATATTGAGGATACGAGACAACTAAAAACGCAGAATCATAGATAATGATCATATATATCAGATTGCTGAATCTGGATCAGATCAGATCATTTTTATAGCCAAAGGGAACAAATCAATTTGCACTGGCTACGCAGCCCCCGCCGTCACGCTCAGACTGATTTTCTGTCTCTCTCGCACGCACTCTTTGTCGTGTCGTTTAATATTAGTGGCGTCTGCCGGAGGAGAGCCATACTGACTTAGTATCGGGTATAACTGTAGAGTTGCGGTCTCCGCAGCAACTCACAACGTTCCCCCTCGTTTTATTATATATTCCTTCAATGGAAGGATGGTTTTTCCTTCTATAAAGGTTAATTTGTTTAAAGAAAGAACCTCATCATATACATATAAGTTTCTCTTCATTATCTTTATAACTTAAAGTCCCCTTTCCTGTATCAATAACAGCTCCGATTTTCTTTAATAGGTTAAATCTTAATAGTAAATCCGCCTCCATTCCATCTATTTTGTAAAACACTTCTTTTGTGTTAAAAATAGTTATATTATGGAAATATTTAATTATCGAAAACCCATTTACTGTAGCAACTTTCTTATAAATTGATAATTTTTTTATACCCGATACTCAAAATGAGTATTGGGGTATATTAGATTTGTGGTAAAAGTGGATGTGTGTAACGTCCAGAAGGAATCGTTTCCGACCCCATAAAGTATATATATTCTTGATCAGCATCAATAGCCGAGTCGATTGGGCCCTTACTGTCTGTCCGTCTGTCCGTCTGTCCGTCCGTCCGTCTGACCGTCCCCTTCAGCGCCTAGTGCTCAAAGACTATAAGAGCTAGAGCAACGATGTTTTGGATCCAGACTTCTGTGATATGTCACTGCTACAAAAATATTTCAAAACTTCGCCCCGCCCACTTCCGCCTCCACAAAGGACGAAAATCTGTGGCATCCACAATTTTAAAGATATGAGAAAACCAAAAACGTAGAATTGTAGAGAATGAGCATATCTTTAAGATAGCCAGCATCAAGAAAACAATTTCATTTTTTCTCGCCCTGTCTCTCTCTAACTCACACGTAGCATGGCCGGCTTTGCTTAGAGTAAAACATTAGCGCCTAGATCTCAGAGACTACCAAAGCTAGAGCAACCAAATTTGGTATCCACACTCCTAGGATATCGGACCGAGACGAGTTTGTTTCAAAATTTCGCCACACCCCCTTCCGCCCCCGCAAAGGACGAAAATCTGGGGCATCCACAAATCTCAGAGACTATTAAGGCTAGAGTAACCAAATTTGGTATCCGCACTTCTGTTAGATATATATATAAAACGTGTATCTCAAAATTTCGCCCCACCCCTTCCGCCCACACAAAGGACGAAAATCTGTTGCATCCACAATATTGCACATTCGAGAAAACTAAAAACGCAGAATCATAGATAATGACCATATAATGACCATCTGATCTGGATCAGATCAGATTATTTTTATAGCCAATAGGAACAAATCAATTTGCAGTGGCTACGCAGCGCCCGACGTCACGCTCAGACTGATTTTCTGTCTCTCTCGCACGCACTCTTTGTCGTGTCGTTCAATATTAGCGGCGTCTGCCGGAGGAGAGCCATACTGACTAAGTATCGGGTATAACTGTAGAGTTGCGGTGTCCGCAGCAACTCACAACGTTCCCCCTCGCTATACCCGATACTCAAAACGAGTATTGGGGTATATTAGATTTGTGGTAAAAGTGGATGTGTGTAACGTCCAGAAGGAATCGTTTCCGACCCCATAAAGTATATATATTCTTGATCAGCATCAATAGCCGAGTCGATTGAGCCATGTCTGTCTGTCCGTCTGTCCGTCTGTCCGTCCGTCCGTCTGTCCGTCTGTCCGTCTGTCCGTCCGTCCGTCTGTCCGTCTGTCCGTCCGTCCGTCTGTCCGTCCCCTTTAGCGCCTAGTGCTCAAAGACTATAAGAGCTAGAGCAACGATGTTTTGGATCCAGACTTCTGTGATATGTCACTGCTACAAAAATATTTCAAAACTTCGCCCCGCCCACTTCCGCCCCCACAAAGGGCGAAAATCTGTGGAGTGATTTAATCGCCATGAGGGGCCTTAGAAGTCCACCATCAAACGGCGGCCACGATGCCTACACAGCTTCGTCTCGGCTCGTCAATGCCTTGGGCAGCGAAGTCGGTCCACAGCATCCAATAGCAAAATACACAGTCTTTGGCGAGACTTACTTTTCGGTCCGAAGAATACACAGCCTTTGATAGAATCTTTCTCATCTTTCTTTGGAATCAGAATCTTTAACAGCATTCCCCAATATGCTCAAAGATCATCCAAAAACTAACCATTTCTTCGTAATTTCCGTAACTTCTGCTTCATAATTCATCCTTAGACCATCTCAACAGTTTCCCCCTTCTTTGGTCACCACATTCTAAGCCACTTTTGATGTTTTCTAGAACGTTTCATTATCCTTTGGCCCATTCACAGGGATCTACTTGAACATTTCCATTTAGTTCTTGCTGCACTCCAGGGGGGCATTAAAGTGGGGGAGACCGACCCCCCCTCCCCCGCCACGGAACCAAACAACACATTTTCCACATTTTCACTTAGTTATTACGTTTTATTTGCTTATTTATGGGCTCTGCTGTTCTGCTCTCTCTCTCTCTCTCTCTTTACCATTTCTATTCAATTGTTGGCGGAGGCTATTGACAAAAATATTACCCGTACCCACCCTCTGGGGCAGACTCCCCCCATCGAGTTGGCTTTTGTTATGATTATTTTGTTGTGTGTCGTCAGAGGAGGCTAGTCGTCCAGTGTCGTTTCAATTGCCACAACTCGAACGGTTTTCGGAGCGTTTTTGTAACTATTTTTCGTGAACTTGTGAACTGTGAGCATTGGCATTG
The DNA here is from genome assembly GCF_003369915.1 of Drosophila miranda. Lineage (NCBI taxonomy): Eukaryota > Metazoa > Arthropoda > Insecta > Diptera > Drosophilidae > Drosophila > Drosophila miranda. The sequence continues at coordinate 25,231,129 of NW_022881614.1, forward strand.
ATCTCTTAATCGGTTTCGTCGGGAACGCATTTTTTTCGACTTTTTTCGTGTGTTCGCGTGAACGCCAAGGCAAAATGTCCGAAAAACCGGAGGATAAAAACACAGATATACCGGATAGTCTCTACGACTCGAAGCTACACCGGAAGTACAAGCGTTTGCGGTTCTTTGGAAGGGGCAACTTTGCCAAGTGCTACGAAATCATCGATGTGGAGACCGACGATGTTTTTGCCGGCAAAATCGTATCAAAGAAGCTGATTATCAACAACCACCAGAAGGAGAAGATGGTTCAGGAGATCGCCATTCACCGTAGTCTCAATCATCCGAACATAGTGAAGTTCCACAGCTATTTCGAGGATATCCAGAACATATACATTGTCCTGGAGCTGTGCAAGAAGCGGGTAAGTACGCCGAGAATCCAGCATAGCATAAGGGATGACAACCCGCCTCTTTTGCCCGTCAGTCGCTGATGGAGCTGCACAAGCGCCGCAGAAGCATCACGGAGTACGAGTGCCGCTACTACATTTACCAGATCGTCCAAGGCGTCAAGTATCTGCACGACAAGTGCATCATCCATCGCGACTTGAAGCTGGGAAACCTGTTCCTGAACGATATGCTGCACGTGAAGATTGACGACTTTGGCCTGGCCACACGCATCGAATACGAGGGCGAACGCAAGAAGACTCTGTGCGGCACCCCCAACTACGTTGCCCCAGCGATTCTCAACAAGAAGGGGCACTCGTTCGAGGTGGACATATGGTCCATTGGCTGCGTCATGTACACTCTGTTGGTGGGCCAACCCCCGTTCGAGACCAAATCGCTGAAGGACACTTACTCAAGGATCAAGAAGTGCGAGTACCGTGTGCCCACCTACTGGCGAAAGCCCGCTGCGGATATGGTGATCTCCATGCTCCAGCCGGACCCCAGCTGCCGGCCAGCCATTGGCCAGTTGCTGAACTACGACTTCCTGAAGGGCTCGAGGGTGCCAACGTCCTTGCCAAGCTCTTGCCTGGCCATGGCTCCGCGCATTGCCCTCAACGACACCATCGGGGACCCCACTCATCGCTAGCCGCTGATGCAGATGAACGGCGTTAGGGTGGAGGCCAACCTGCACGACACCATCACTGCTTCATTCCAGCTGTGCCGCCACAACGAGGACTACCGCAGCGACATTGAGAGCTTGCACCAGCAGCTCACCCATCTGATCAACAAGAAGGTTTGTACTTTGTATTCATCTCGTGCCCACAGCCGTGCCTGCTGCCAGGCAATCTCGGGGACGAGAATACCGATCCTGCGACACAGCCGCTCTTCCGGATATCCAAGTGGGTCGACTACAGCGACAAGTTGAGGGTCATGAAGGATTCCGGACAAAGGGTTTGCGCGATCTTAGTTTTTAGCTCGACTTTTCGGTGTCGCTTCTGGATCAAGACTGACTTGAACTTTTTGATCTTTGCATCGTCGATCCCTTTCGGGAATAGTTTTTCTATAAACATCTCAATTGATTTCGCCATCCCGAGTATTGGATTTCGTCATCCAAAGAGAGAACTGTAAAATGCCCAAAGAGCAGGATCTGCAGAAAGCCGGGTGTGAGATTGTTTATTGGAAGCCGGGTTTGGCGAAACATTGTTTTTATACCCGATACTCAAAATGAGTATTGGGGTATATTAGATTTGTGGTAAAAGTGGATGTGTGTTACGTCCAGAAGGAATCGTTTCCGAACCCATAAAGTATATATATTCTTGATCAGCATCAATAGCCGAGTCGATTGAGCCCTGTCTGTCTGTCCGTCTGTCCGTCCGTCCGTCTGTCCGTCCCCTTCAGCGCCTAGTGCTCAAAGACTATAAGAGCTAGAGCAACGATGTTTTGGATACAGACATCTGTGATATGTCACTGCTACAAGAATATTTCAAAACTTTGCCCCGCCCACTTCCGCCCCCACAAAGGGCGAAAATCTGTGGCATCCACAATTTCGACGATACGAGAAAACTAAAAAGAATCGTAGAAGATGACTATATCTTCTAGAGTGCAAAATCTGAACCAGATCGTATAATTATTATAGCCAGAATCAAGAAAACAATTTCATTCTTTCTCGCTCTGTCTCTCTCTAACACACAGGTTTCATGGTCGGCTTTGCCAATTGCAAAATATGAGTTCAAGGATCTCAGAACCAGAGCAACCAAATTTGGTATCCACACTCCTGTGATATCGGACCTTGACCGTTTCGTGTCCAAATTTCGCCACACCCCCTTCCGCTCGCGCAAAGGACGAAAATCTAGGGCATCCACAAATCTCAGAGACTATTAAAGCTAGAGTAACCAAATTTGGTATCCGCACTTCTGTTAGATCTCACTATAAAACGTATATCTCAGAATTTCGCCCCACCCCCTTCCGCCCCCACAAAGGACGAAAATCTGTTGCATCCACAATATTGCAGATTCGAGAAAACTAAACGCAGAATCATAGATAATGACCATATCTATCAGATTGCTGAATCTGGATCAGATCAAATCATTTTTAAAGCCAATAGGAACAAATCAATTTGCAGTGGCTACGCAGCGCCCGACGTCACGCTCAGACTGATTTTCTGTCTCTCTCGCACGCACTCTTTGTCGTGTGGTTCAATATTAGCGGCGTCTGCCGCAGGAGAGGCATACTGACTTAGTATCGGGTATAACAGTAGAGTTGCGGTGTCCGCAGCAACTCACAACGTTCCACCTCGTTTGTTTAGTTGTTGTTGGTGTTGTTGTATTTCGTATTAAAGCTGGCAAGGAAAGCGGCAAGAAATTCGCGTACGTTTTTTGTCCGTTGAGTTCAGTTTTAGTTCCTGAGCGGAGGCGAACGGATTCGGGCGCGCGTCGTTCCCGTAACGCGGTAATTTCCCTATAATATTTAGATTTTGATTGGATGGAACGGAGTTGAGTGGAGTGGATATGGCGGTGGAAAGCCGGGGCTCGCGTGAGGCAAGCGTTTAACTAGTGTAATTGCAGGCGGTTCTGGGAATGAAACCGCAAACAGAACACATTCATAAATGTCACTAACTACAAAATTTCCTGCCTGCCTGCCAAGACTAGGCAGTTATTCTTTTATATAATCAGGCAAGAGTTCAAAAATTAAAATTAAAAATTCATTTGTTTAAATTTTGTGTGGGTCTTTCAACCGAGCCGAACAGCTCAACGAGTGCGAATAAAAATGGAAATAAATGATTTTTGTTGATTTAATTAGTGGCAGTAACAAATCAAATCAAACCAACCTCATCCCAAATATTTATATAAATATGTACCTACATAATAAAATAACTAATTGTCAAAAAGAATGGAATACGTATACGTGTTATATACATACCTAGTGCAAATGACTTAAACACTCCCATCTAAGATCTATATCTGACAAAAAAAAGTGTCGCATCTGAGTCTGTGCCTGCGTCTGCGTCTGCGTCTGCCTACACCTACACCTACAGCTAGACCATTTGCGTTGGGCTTAGCCGGATGCTGTTCATCTGACGATATACATACTACGACTGGTATGCATGCTCTCAGATCTGGAAGTGGAATTTTTAATTTGCGAAAAATACTTGAGCACACGACCATGCCATTGCCAGTGTCAATGTCACAGAACAGGAGAACAAGAGCTGAGTGAGAAACAGAAAGTAATTTATAGGAAATGGAAGTCCAGTCCACACCAGTCCAGGCAATTATGTGAGCTTCAACCAGTCACACAAGCCAGGAAGTGTGTAATTGATCAGGAATCTCTCACTGGCCCTCCTTAACCTTAAGGTACCTTTTTAAGGTACATATTTGATATCTGGATGCGTACTTTATACGATACGACCATCAATCGGATGCATAAGTAGTGGCATAGATTGAGCTGTTATATATCGTATCGCATCGCCAGGCGGATAGCAAAATGTACCGGACTTAAGTAAAATTGGCACGCGATTCAATTGAATCTTGGCGCGAAGTGTGCTAGTTCTCGGCCCCAGTGCTGGGGCAATTACACGACCAATGCCTTGACCGCTGGCGTTGCTTTTGCTTCTCCTCCGTCAAACAACACGACACAGAACACACACCACACATAGAACATCTCACTGGGTATCAGCTTACGGCCGCTATCCGCAATCGCAATCGCCATACGCCGCTGGTTGACTGCTAACAGTAACATCCAGTAACATGCGGTTTCATTCCCAGAACCGCCTGCAATTACACTAGTTAAACGCTTGCACGAGGTATGTATATAACACGTATACGTATTCGATTCTTCAATCTACTTCTTCTATTTTATATTCTTTTTCTCTTCTATCTTTGTTATGTAGCTTAAGCATTTTGGTCTGAGCTTCCTTAAGTAATATTGGATTATTTTTGTGCTCTATTTTGTTATACAATATGTCATATGGCATTTGATTGGTCGTTGAATGTATCGTCAGGTTATATTTCAGTGCCGCCCTTATTATTATTTCCGAATAATCTGTTAGATTTAGTTCATCCTTGATGCACCGCGCTATTTCTGTTAGTGTGGAATGTACCCTTTCTACCTGACCATTTGAGGTGCTGTGTCTGGGATCAGCATAATAAATATTTAAGTTACTTCTGTGTATGAATGATCTAAATTGTGCTGAAGTAAAGCTTGGTTCGTTGTCAGTCATTAATGATGTTGCTAACGGAAAGTGTTTCAAAATTTCCATTACCTTATTTTCAATGTTTAATTTACTTTGGATTTCCTTGACCACCAAGTATTTGGAATAAGAATCTATACAAGTTATGAATGTTAGGTTTTGGGCATAGTATATGTCTAAGTGTAATTGATCTCCTTCTTTTTCTGGAATGGGAGCTTCCCCAATTGGAATTTTTACAGGGTGTCTGTGATATTTGTTTTTGTTACAGATCTCAAAATTTGTTATATATGTAGGAAACGAAGGAAAGAAAGAGACACGAAGCGGTCGTGTTTTCGTCGTGTCGTCGGGATAGAGCAGTAATCGGCTCTGAGAGAGCCGATAGCAAGAGAGAGAGATAGTCAGTTGTCAGTTCAGCCACGCATCAGACGTACACGCATATAATTATTCACAAACATACTTGTAAAACTTGGAGCTGTTATAATTTTAAGTCCAACATACTTATCAAATAAATGTTACTCGTTGCCATCAAGCAACTTAAACTACTACAAATTGGGGGCTCGTCCGAAAATAAGCCCAAGACAACAACATTTGCAAGTGAGATTTGTGCGTGTATTTGGAAATTTTGGCGAACACGAGGCTAGAGCTACAAGGAGACTGTCAGACGACAATCTGAGCGCGTTCGTTCCAAAGAGAGCAGAAGCGACAAAACGACGGCAGACGGCAGCAAACACAGCAAGAATCAAAACCTTCGTTGTTGTTGTTGTGCATTGCGTCTGAGAGGCTACAGCTACAAGGAGACAAGCGGCACAGAGACGACAATCTGAGCGCGTTCGTTCCAAAGAGAGCAGAAGCGACAAAACGACGGCAGACGGCAGCAAACACAGCAAGAATCAAAACCTTCGTTGTTGTTGTTGTGCATTGCGTCTGAGAGGCTAGAGCTACAAGGAGACAAGCGGCACAGAGACGACAATCTGAGTGCGTTCGTTCCAAAGGAAGCAGAAGCGACAAAACGACGGCAGCAAACAGCAAGAATCAAAGAACATTGATTGTTGTTGTGTTGCACTGCGTCGGACGGAGACTACAACTACAAGAAGAGACAAGCAGCAAGGAGACGACCATTTTGTAACAGCAGAAGCAGCGACGATTCGGGAAGCGACAACGAGTTAACGGCGAACAGCGAGAGCAAGGCAAGGCAACAAAGAGAGGACGGCAACAGCGACATCGACAGGCAAGCGAGATCTGGATGTGGTGGTGTGTGTGCGTCAAATTTGGAGTCTGGAAAGTTCTGCGCAGAAGCGAGAGTTAACAAGGGTAAACCCATAGTAAGGTGAGCGTTAACAGAGAGAGAGAAGCGATCGTTAACAGTGACGACTTTAAAGGCGTTTTCGGAGTCGATGTTAACTGGAAAATTGTTAACAGGCCAGCAGTAATAAGGTTGTTTAAGTTGATTTAATTACATTTTCTTAGATATAAGCTAATATCAATTATTTTGTATTTAAATCGTCACGATGCAAGTTGAAGAGATAATGACACTGAGAGTCGCAGATTTGCGAGAGAAGTTAAGAGAGCTTGCGTTGCAGACGACGGGACGAAAGAGCGATTTGCAAGATAGACTATTAATACATCACGGCTTTCCAGTTGAGGATGAAGAAGAGTCAGAGAATGAGTCCGTAGTAACAGCAGTGGATGATACCGTAGCAGTTCAACCAGGTACGCGACAGGCAGAGTATAAATCTTGGTTTACGCTAAAAGACGTGGAAGGTAGTGTGTCACAATTTTCTGGTTCTAATAACCCCGACATCAATCAATGGATAGAGGAATTAGAAGAATGCGCAGCTACTGTTCAATGGAGTCAATTACAATTATTCATTTATGCCAAGCAGTTGTTAGTTGGTGCAGCAAAATCTTTCGTTCGTAGTTTTGCGTGATATTCGTAACTGGAATTCGTTGAAGGCAGCTCTGTTGGATGAGTTTAGTGTTAAACTGTCGTCCGTAGAAGTACATAGAATGTTGCAAAAGCGCCAGCAGAAAAAAGGAGAGTCGTTGCATGAGTTTTTGTATGCGTTAATGGAGATAGCCAAGCCAATTAAACTAGATGATGAGAGTTTAATCGAATATTTTGTGGATGGTATACCAGACGCTAGGGCAAGTAAGGCAATGCTGTACCAAGCTAGAAACTTAAAGGAGCTTAAATTTCAGATCGATGTTTACCAGAAAGCTAGAGGCGGATCCAAGCCGATGAGTAAGAATTGGCCGCTGAGTAATAAAAGTGAGAGTTCGGTGAAAGGGTCGATGGCAGAGAATTTTAGGAAATGTTTTAAGTGTGGAGACAAATCGCATTTGAGGAAAGATTGTCCCAAAAATGATTTTTGTTGTTTCAAATGTGGCCAACCAGGACACCGTGCTGCAAGCTGTAATGTCAAGGTCGAAACCAGACAAGAAAAGAGATCGAATACGAACATTATTCGAGATAAGGAAGTCGTCAATAAGCCGTCAGGTATTTTCACTCCATCAGGTTTGGAATTAAAGGATATTAAGTACGCGAATTTGGTATTCCAAGGTTTGATTGATACTGGAGCAGATTTGTGTTTAATTCGCAGGAGGGTATTTTTGAAATTTGGAAATCTTGAACTGATCGGCCAGGAGAAATGTTTAACAGGTATTGGAGATAGTTAAGTTGTAACTTTTGGTAGCTTTTCGATACCAGTGAAAATCGATGAGATTGAAATGGAGGTAGAATTTCATGTCATTCCAGACGAGGATATTGGTTTTGAAGCCATTTTAGGAAGGACTATTCTGGAACATGTGGACATGCAAGTTTCTAAGACAGGAACAAGATTTGTTCGTAGAGTTTGTGGCGAGGATAAAGATAAGAAACTTGATCAGGTAGCATCGTCCTCATGCGTGGAATTGTTTAATGAATATAAAGGCATTTGCATGTCAAGTATTGACGAAGTTGAGAAGGAGTTTTCAATTGATGTTGGTCATCTCAGTGAAGCACATGCTAGAGAGGTTAGGGGTATGGTAGGAAAGTACCAACCTCAGAGAAATGTAGATGCGCCGATAAAAATGAAAATTGTGTTAGTGGATGAGATACCAGTTTTCCAGCATCCGAGACGATTACCGTTGTGTGAACAGGAAATCGTGGACAAGCAAGTGGAAGAGTGGCTGGGTCAGAAGATTATAAAGCCAAGTACATCGGAGAATGCATCACCAGTAGTGTTGGTACCGAAAAAGAACGGTAGCAAGAGACTATGCTGTGATTACCGAAAGCTGAATGAGAAAATAGTTCGCGATAACTTTCCAATGTCACATATGGATACAGCGTTGGAGAAACTGCAGGGTGCAAAGTATTTCACCACGTTGGATTTAACGAATGGTTTTTTCCATGTGCCTGTAGAAGTCGAGTCTCAAAAATATACGTCTTTTGTGACTCAGAATGGTCAGTTAGAATTTTTATATGTACCATTTGGAATTTCAAATTCTCCAGCGGTGTTTACCAGATTTATAATGGCTGTGTTGAGAGATTTGGTAAAGAATAATGAAGCAGCAGTCTATATGGATGACGTTATTATTTGTAGTCAAGATATAGAAGAGGGTTTGTTAAAGTTGAGAAAAGTACTGAAGATAGCGGAAATGAATGGGCTACGTATAAATTGGAGAAAGTGTCAGCTGTTACGACAAAAGGTTAATTTTCTGGGGTATATAATAGAAAAGAACACGATAAGACCAAGTGATGAGAAGACGAGGGCAGTCGAAAAGTTCCCAGTGCCAGTTGATAAAAAAACAGTGCAGCGTTTCATAGGATTGACTTCTTATTTCCGAAAGTTTATTGAGGGTTATGCTGTTATTGCAAAACCATTGACAGATCTGCTGCGGAAGGATGTTAAATTTGAATTTAAGGAGATACATCAGGTTGCGTTTGAACAACTAAAGGTAGCATTGATTAGTAGACCTGTTTTAGAAATGTACAACCCGAAGTTGGAGACAGAAATCCATACTGATGCATCAAAATGGGGGTATGGAGCCGTGTTACTGCAAAAGAGTTTGGAAGACAGCCAATTCCATCCAGTTCAATATATGAGCCGTAGTACTAAGCCATGTGAAGAGAAATATCCTGCTTATGACCTTGAGGTTCTGGCAATTATCGAAGCTTTAGCTAAATGGCGTGTATACGTTTTGGGTATAAAGTTGAAAATTGTCACAGATTGTAATGCATTTACAATGACGATCAAAAAGAAAGACGTTCCTTTGAGAGTAGCACGTTGGGCCATGTACCTACAAGATTTTAATTATGTTATAGAACATCGCTCAGGAACGAAGATGAGGCACGTTGACGCGTTGAGTCGTGTATCTTGTTTTATGGTGACCGAAAGTATAGCTCATCGTTTGAAAGAAGCTCAGCTAACCGACGATTGGGTTAAGGCTGTTAAAAGTATTGTGGAGGACAAGGAATATGAGGATTATTATATTCAGAATCAGATTTTGTTTAAGGATCCGGATAAGGAGCTCATCGTAGTACCAGCTCAGTTGGAAAATGAGATTATATCAATAGCACATAAGCAAGGACATTTTTCAGTTAAAAAGACAAGATATCATTGAAAAGTCGTATTATATTCCGAAGTTAAAAGACAAAGTATGGCGCGTAATAAATAGTTGTGTCGAGTGTATCATTGTCAATGAAAAGACAGGAAAACGTGAGGGTTATTTGCAACCAATAGACAAGGGTGATAGGCCGTTACAAACGTATCACATTGATCACGTTGGACCAATGGAAATGACTAAAAAACAGTACAATTATATACTGGTTGTCGTTGATGGATTTTCTAAGTTTGTTTGGTTATATTCTACACGTAGTACAGGTGTTGAAGAGGTCGTTAAGTGTTTGGAAATTCAGGGGACTAGTTTTGGTAATCCGAACAGAATAGTGACGGATAGGGGTGCAGCGTTTATGTCCAATTTGTTTCGTGAATATTGTGAGAGAGAGAAAATACAGCATTTAATGATTGCCACAGGCGTTCCACGTGGGAATGGTCAAGTCGAAAGGATGCACAAGATAGTGGTGCCTATGTTGTCGAAATTGTGTCAGGGTAATTCCGGTAGTTGGTATAAGCATCTAGGAAAAGTACAGCAAATGATCAACAGTGTTGAGCCGCGAAGTACCAAGGTAACACCTTTCAAGATATTGACTGGGCTAGACATGCGTATAGGAATGGATCCAAAAATAAAAGAAATATTGGAAGAATCACTTATCGAAGAGTTGAACAAGGACCGCGAAAAAATTAGAAAGGAAGTAGTTGAAAACATTGCACGGTTACAGCAGGAAAACAAGAAGAGTTTTGACTTAAAAAGGAAACTAGATAGACAGTATGAGGTTAATGAGCTAGTAGCTATCAAGCGTACTCAGTATGGTACTGGATTAAAGCTAAAAGGAAAGTATCTAGGGCCGTATAAGGTGGTTAGGGTAAAGAATCATGGAAGGTACGAAGTCGAGAAGATTGGGGATACTGAGGGTCCCTATAAGACCTCTACAGTTTCAGAATATATGAAACCTTGGCTAGACCCATCCGAGGCGAATGGTCCGTCAGGACAGCCGAATGTAGGAAACGAAGGAAAGAGAGAGACACGAAGCGGTCGTGTTTTCGTCGTGTCGTCGGGATAGAGCAGTAATCGGCTCTGAGAGAGCCGATAGCAAGAGAGAGAGATAGTCAGTTGTCAGTTCAGCCACGCATCAGACGTACACGCATATAATTATTCACAAACATACTTGTAAAACTTGGAGCTGTTATAATTTTAAGTCCAACATACTTATCAAATAAATGTTACTCGTTGCCATCAAGCAACTTAAACTACTACATATATTCTTTTAATTTTTTGTGTAGGTTTGGCCAATAATACAACTTAGTTATTTGTTTGTAATTTTCGTCTAGTCCTCTATGGGCTCTGCAATGTGTTTCTTCTATAATTATAGCTTTATCTTCTGAATTTACTACATCTTGGAGGAACTTTCTCGTGAAAAGAAATTTATTTATGAAGTTTTCCTTTAGCTTTTTTTTGGATAAGGTATAAATCTTCTAAAGTGCAGTGTATTCCTGTGGTTAAGTGAGGCTGAATAAACTCTTTTAAAATGATTAGCAGATTGTCAACCGTATCAAATTCAATAATATGTCGGGTATTTTCTTAAACTCTTACTAACTCATGAACTGTGAATCTCCCTTGCGATAATAGTAGCTGCTGTTTAAATTGGTTTAAAGGCTTGCTAGTCTCTTGAATGACGTTTTCAAAACTACTCTCTGCTGAATGCTGAGTATTTATGTTTGATTCTGATTCTGTCTGGTCGATATCACTATCTGTCATATGATTTATTTGAATCCGAGATAAAGCGTCCGCTACTACGTTAGTTGAGCCTGGTTTATAAATGATTTTTGGTGTGAAACTTTCTGTGAAGTAATACCAACGTTTCATTTCAACATTTGGATTTTTTTGCGACATTGCAAAGGACAAAGGTTAGTGATCTGTATGTATTTTAATTCCACTCACTCCGTATAAATAATTTCGCAAATTTTTTAATGCCCATACAATAGCTAATAATTCCTTTTTATTAGTAGCATATAATTGCTCGGTTTTACTTAAAGTTTTAGAAATAAATGTTATGGGATTCCCATCTTGTGACAAAACTGCACCTATTGCTATGTCCGATGCATCTGTGGTTAATGTGAATTTTTTATTGTAATCTGGTTGTACTAATCAATATGTGCTATTAAACTGTCCTTTAAATTATTAAATGCTCCAATTGCTGGTTCATCCAGCTGCATTAATGTTTTCTTGGATGCCCTTCGTGAAACTTTCCCATTTACTCCACTCAGATATTTTGTTAATGGTTTGGCAATTGTGGAATAATTTCGGACAAATTTTCTGTAATACCCTGTTAGTCCTAAGAAGCTACGTAGCTCTCTGATATTTTTAGGAATTGGATAGTTTTGTATTGTGGAGATTTTGTCTGGATCTGTTTTAATGATATTATGGGAAACAATGTATCCCAGAAATTTGGTTTCCAATTGAAAGAATTTAGACTTCTCTAGGGAAATTTTCATATTAGCATTTTGCAAAATCTGTATTATATGAATAAGATCTTTATAATGTTGTTCTATAGTTTTTGAAAATATTGTTATATCGTCCATATAGACGTGACAAGTTTTCCCAAGTTGTTCTCTAAGTATATAGTCCATTGCCCTTTGGAAAATTCTGGGAGCGTTCGTCAATCCCATAGGCATTCTTAGAAATTCATATTTACCGTTATTTATGGAAAAAGATGTTTTTTCAATATCTGATTCCCTCATTAAAATCTGATAGAAACCTGACTCTAAATCAATGGCCGAGAAATACTTTGCCTTACCTAAATTGGCAAGGATTACTGAAGGATCTTGCATAGGGTATCTATCCGGTATGGTGTTTTCATTAAGTTTCTTGAAGTCTATTACTAATCTATGTTTAGGAGTTCCGTCCTCATTTACTCCCTTCTTTGGTACTACTATTACCGGTGAATTATATGGGCTTTTACTAGGTCTGATTATACCTTCATCTATCATTTTACTTATTTCGTTATTAACGAAATCGTTAACCGAATAAGCGTATGGATACTGCTTGCCATATACCGGTCTATCATGTTCAGTGTTAATCTCTCCTTTTATATCCGTTCTGAACGGTAACTGTAAATCTATATTGGCATGGTCTTCTTCGATGATAAATACCATTTTCTCTCTGAGATTTTCTAAATTGTCTTCTTTGTAGGTTATTGTGTTATACAATTTCAATTTGTATACCCGATACTCAAAATGAGTATTGGGGTATAATAGATTTGTGGTAAAAGTGGATGTGTGTAACGTCCAGAAGGAATCGTTTCCGAACCCATAAAGTATATATATTCTTGATCAGCATCAATAGCCGAGTCGATTGAGCCCTGTCTGTCTGTCCGTCTGTCCGTCCGTCCGTCTGTCCGTCCCCTTCAGCGCCTAGTGCTCAAAGACTATAAGAGCTAGAGCAACGATGTTTTGGACCCAGACTTCTGTGATATGTCACTGCTACAAAAAGATTTCAAAACTTCGCCCCGCCCACTTCCGCCCCCACAAAGGACGAAAATCTGTGGCATCCACCATTTTAAAGATATGAGAAAACCAAAAACGTAGAATTGTAGAGAATGACCATATCTTTAAGACTGCGTAATCTGAATTGGATCGTATTAAATTATAGCCAGCATCAAGAAAACAATTTCATTTTTTCTCGCCCTGTCTCTCTCTAACACACACGTAGCATAGGCGGCTTTGCTTAGAGTAAAACATTAGCGCCTTGATCTCAGAGACTACAAAAGCTAGAGCAACCAAATTTGGTATCCACACTCCTAATATATCGGACCGAGACGAGTTTGTTTCAAAATTTCGCCACACCCCCTTCCGCCCCCGCAAAGGACGAAAATCTGGGGCATCCACAAATCTCAGAGACTATTAAGGCTAGAGTAACCAAATTTGGTATCCGCACTTCTGTTAGATCTCACTATAACACGTATATCTCAGAATTTTGCCCCACCCCCTTTTGCCACCACAAATAACGAAAATCTGTTGCATCCACAATATTGCACATTCGAGAAAACTAAAAACGCAGAATTATAGATAATGACCATATCTATCAGATTGCTGAATCTGGATCAGATCAGATCATTTTTATAGCCAATAGGAACAAATCAATTTGCAGTGGCTACGCAGCGCCCGACGTCACGCTCAGACTGATTTTCTGTCTCTCGCACGCACTCTTTGTCGTGTCGTTTAATATTAGCGGCGTCTGCCGGAGGAGAGCCATACTGACTTAGTATCGGGTATATCCGTAGAGTTGCGGTGTCCGCAGCAACTCACAACGTTCCCCCTCGTTTTAATTCAGAGTTTGCATAATTTTGTATGTCGGATATTTCTACGACGGCGCGTTCAGGATTTTTGCATCCCAAACTTTTAAATTGTTTATTGTCGGATAATTCAACGACGGCGTGTTCAGGATATTTGAATCCCAAACTATTAAAACTTTGGATGTCGGATAATTCAACGACGGCGGGTTCAGGATATTTGAACCCCAAACTATTGACGGATAATTCTTCGTCGGCGTGCTCAGGATTTTTTGATCCCAAGCTATATAAACTTCCTTCTACCTTTACTGAATCACTTTTCATTTCTTTTTCTTCTTCAAAATATTTTTATACCCGATACTCAAAATGAGTATTGGGGTATATTAGATTTGTGGTAAAAGTGGATGTGTGTAACGTCCAAAAGGAATCGTTTCCGACACCATAAAGTATATATATTCTTGATCAGCATCAATAGCCGAGTCGATTGGGCCATGTCTGTCTGTCCGTCTGTCCGTATGTCCGTCCGTCCGTCTGTCCATCTGTCCGTCCGTCTGTCCGTCTGTTCGTCCCCTTCAGCGCCTAGTGCTCAAAGACTATAAGAGCGAGAGGAACGATGTTTTGGATCCAGACTTCTGTGATATGTCACTGCTACAAGAATATTTCAAAACTTTGCCCCGCCCACTTCCGCCCCCACAAAGGGCGAAAATCTGGGGCATCCACAAATCTCAGAGACTATTAAGGCTAGAGTAACCAAATTTGGTATCCGCACTTCTGTTAGATCTATATATAAAACGTGTATCTCAAAATTTCGCCCCACCCCCTTCCGCCCACACAAAGGACGAAAATCTGTTGCATCCACAATATTGCACATTCGAGAAAACTAAAAACGCAGAATCATAGATAATGACCATATAATGACCATCTGATCTGGATCAGATCAGATTATTTTTATAGCCAATAGTAACAAATCAATTTGCAGTGGCTACGCAGCGCCCGACGTCACGCTCAGACTGATTTTCTGTCTCTCTCGCACGCACTCTTTATCGTGTCGTTCAATATTAGCGGCGTCTGCCGGAGGAGAGCCATACTGACTAAGTATCGGGTATAACTGTAGAGTTGCGGTGTCCGCAGCAACTCACAACGTTCCCCCTCGTTATACCCGATACTCAAAATGAGTATTGGGGTATATTAGATTTGTGGTAAAAGTGGATGTGTGTAACGTCCAGAAGGAATCGTTTCCGACCCCATAAAGTATATATATTCTTGATCAGCATCAATAGCCGAGTCGATTGAGCCATGTCTGTCTGTCCGTCTGTCCGTCTGTCCGTCCCCTTCAGCGCCTAGTGCTCAAAGACTATAAGAGCTAGAGCAACGATGTTTTGGATCCAGACTTCTGTGATATGTCACTGCTACAAAAATATTTCAAAACTTCGCCCCGCCCACTTCCGCCCCCACAAAGGACGAAAATCTGTGGCATCCACAATTTTAAAGATATGAGAAAACCAAAAACGTAGAATTGTAGAGAATGAGCATATCTTTAAGATAGCCAGCATCAAGAAAACAATTTCATTTTTTCTCGCCCTGTCTCTCTCTAACACACACGTAGCATGGCCGGCTTTGCTTAGAGTAAAACATTAGCGCCTAGATCTCAGAGACTACAAAAGCTAGAGCAACCAAATTTGGTATCCACACTTCTAATATATCGGACCGAGACGAGTTTGTTTCAAAATTTCGCCACACCCCCTTCCGCCCCGCAAAGGACGAAAATCTGGGGCATCCACAAATCTCAGAGACTATTAAGGCTAGAGTAACCAAATTTGGTATCCGCACTTCTGTTAGATCTATATATAAAACGTGTATCTCAAAATTTCGCCCCACCCCCTTCCGCCCACACAAAGGACGAAAATCTGTTGCATCCACAATATTGCACATTCGAGAAAACTAAAAACGCAGAATCATAGATAATGACCATATAATGACCATCTGATCTGGATCAGATCAGATTATTTTTATAGCCAATAGGAACAAATCAATTTGCAGTGGCTACGCAGCGCCCGACGTCACGCTCAGACTGATTTTCTGTCTCTCTCGCACGCACTCTTTGTCGTGTCGTTCAATATTAGCGGCGTCTGCCGGAGGAGAGCCATACTGACTAAGTATCGGGTATAACTGTAGAGTTGCGGTGTCCGCAGCAACTCACAACGTTCCCCTCGTTATACCCGATACTCAAAACGAGTATTGGGGTATATTAGATTTGTGGTAAAAGTGGATGTGTGTAACGTCCAGAAGGAATCGTTTCCGACCCCATAAAGTATATATATTCTTGATCAGCATCAATAGCCGAGTCGATTGAGCCATGTCTGTCTGTCCGTCTGTCCGTCCGTCCGTCTGTCCGTCTGTCCGTCCGTCCGTCTGTCCGTCTGTCCGTCCGTCCGTCTGTCCGTCCCCTTCAGCGCCTAGTGCTCAAAGACTATAAGAGCTAGAGCAACGATGTTTTGGATCCAGACTTCTGTGATATGTCACTGCTACAAAAATATTTCAAAACTTCGCCCCGCCCACTTCCGCCCCCACAAAGGGCGAAAATCTGTGGCATCCACAATTTCGACGACACGAGAAAACTAAAAACGCAGAATCGTAGAAGATGACTATATCTTATTGAGTGCAAAATCTGAACCAGATCGTATAATTATTATAGCCAGAATCAAGAAAACAATTTCATTTTTTCTCGCCCTGTCTCTCTCTAACACACACGTAGCATGGCCGGCTTTGCTTAGAGTAAAACATTAGCGCCTAGATCTCAGAGACTACAAAAGCTAGAGCAACCAAATTTGGTATCCACACTTCTAATATATCGGACCGAGACGAGTTTGTTTCAAAATTTCGCCACACCCCCTTCCGCCCCCGCAAAGGACGAAAATCTGGGGATATTCAAAAATCTCAGAGACTAGTAAGGCTAGAGTAACCAAATTTGGTATCCGCACTCCTGTTAGATCTTACTATAAAACGTATATCTCAAAATTTCGCCCTATCTCCTTCCGCCCCCACAAAGGACGAAAATCTGTTGCATCCACAATATTGAGGATACGAGACAACTAAAAACGCAGAATCATAGATAATGATCATATATATCAGATTGCTGAATCTGGATCAGATCAGATCATTTTTATAGCCAAAAGGAACAAATCAATTTGCACTGGCTACGCAGCCCCCGACGTCACGCTCAGACTGATTTTCTGTCTCTCTCGCAAGAGTTTGCATAATTTTGTATGTCGGATATTTCTACGACGGCGCGTTCAGGATTTTTGCATCCCAAACTTTTAAATTGTTTATTGTCGGATAATTCAACGACGGCGTGTTCAGGATATTTGAATCCCAAACTATTAAAACTTTGGATGTCGGATAATTCAACGACGGCGGGTTCAGGATATTTGAACCCCAAACTATTGACGGATAATTCTTCGTCGGCGTGCTCAGGATTTTTTGATCCCAAGCTATATAAACTTCCTTCTACCTTTACTGAATCACTTTTCATTTCTTTTTCTTCTTCAAAATATTTTTATACCCGATACTCAAAATGAGTATTGGGGTATATTAGATTTGTGGTAAAAGTGGATGTGTGTAACGTCCAAAAGGAATCGTTTCCGACCCCATAAAGTATATATATTCTTGATCAGCATCAATAGCCGAGTCGATTGGGCCATGTCTGTCTGTCCGTCTGTCCGTATGTCCGTCCGTCCGTCTGTCCATCTGTCCGTCCGTCTGTCCGTCTGTTCGTCCCCTTCAGCGCCTAGTGCTCAAAGACTATAAGAGCGAGAGCAACGATGTTTTGGATCCAGACTTCTGTGATATGTCACTGCTACAAGAATATTTCAAAACTTTGCCCCGCCCACTTCCGCCCCCACAAAGGGCGAAAATCTGGGGCATCCACAAATCTCAGAGACTATTAAGGCTAGAGTAACCAAATTTGGTATCCGCACTTCTGTTAGATCTATATATAAAACGTGTATCTCAAAATTTCGCCCCACCCCCTTCCGCCCACACAAAGGACGAAAATCTGTTGCATCCACAATATTGCACATTCGAGAAAACTAAAAACGCAGAATCATAGATAATGACCATATAATGACCATCTGATCTGGATCAGATCAGATTATTTTTATAGCCAATAGTAACAAATCAATTTGCAGTGGCTACGCAGCGCCCGACGTCACGCTCAGACTGATTTTCTGTCTCTCTCGCACGCACTCTTTATCGTGTCGTTCAATATTAGCGGCGTCTGCCGGAGGAGAGCCATACTGACTAAGTATCGGGTATAACTGTAGAGTTGCGGTGTCCGCAGCAACTCACAACGTTCCCCTCGTTATACCCGATACTCAAAATGAGTATTGGGGTATATTAGATTTGTGGTAAAAGTGGATGTGTGTAACGTCCAGAAGGAATCGTTTCCGACCCCATAAAGTATATATATTCTTGATCAGCATCAATAGCCGAGTCGATTGAGCCATGTCTGTCTGTCCGTCTGTCCGTCTGTCCGTCCGTCCGTCTGTCCGTCTGTCCGTCCGTCCGTCTGTCCGTCTGTCCGTCCGTCCGTCTGTCCGTCCCCTTCAGCGCCTAGTGCTCAAAGACTATAAGAGCTAGAGCAACGATGTTTTGGATCCAGACTTCTGTGATATGTCACTGCTACAAAAATATTTCAAAACTTCGCCCCGCCCACTTCCGTCCCCACAAAGGGCGAAAATCTGTGGCATCCACAATTTCGACGACACGAGAAAACTAAGAACGCAGAATCGTAGAAGATAACTATATCTTCTTGAGTGCAAAATCTGAACCAGATCGTATAATTATTATAGCCAGAATCAAGAAAACAATTTCATTTTTTCTCGCCCTGTCTCTCTCTAACACACACGTAGCATGGCCGGCTTTGCTTAGAGTAAAACATTAGCGCCTAGATCTCAGAGACTACAAAAGCTAGAGCAACCAAATTTGGTATCCACACTTCTAATATATCGGACCGAGACGAGTTTGTTTCAAAAATTCGCCACACCCCCTTCCGCCCCCGCAAAGGACGAAAATCTGGGGATATTCAAAAATCTCAGAGACTATTAAGGCTAGAGTAACCAAATTTGGTATCCGCACTCCTGTTAGATCTTACTATAAAACGTATATCTCAAAATTTCGCCCTATCTCCTTCCGCCCCCACAAAGGACGAAAATCTGTTGCATCCACAATATTGAGGATACGAGACAACTAAAAACGCAGAATCATAGATAATGATCATATATATCAGATTGCTGAATCTGGATCAGATCAGATCATTTTTATAGCCAAAAGGAACAAATCAATTTGCACTGGCTACGCAGCCCCCGACGTCACGCTCAGACTGATTTTCTGTCTCTCTCGCACGCACTCTTTGTCGTGTCGTTTAATATTAGTGGCGTCTGCCGGAGGAGAGCCATACTGACTTAGTATCGGGTATAACTGTAGAGTTGCGGTCTCCGCAGCAACTCACAACGTTCCCCCTCGTTTTATTATATATTCCTTCAATGGAAGGATGGTTTTTCCTTCTATAAAGGTTAATTTGTTTAAGGAAAGAACCTCATCATATACATATAAGTTTCTCTTCATTATCTTTATAACTTAAAGTCCCCTTTCCTGTATCAATAACAGCTCCGCTTTTCTTTAATAGGTTAAATCTTATTAGTAAATCCGCCTCCATTCCATCTATTTTGTAAAACACTTCTTTTGTGTTAAAAATAGTTATATTATGGAAATATTTAATTATCGAAAACCCATTTACTGTAGCAACTTTCTTATAAATTGATAATTTTTTTATACCCGATACTCAAAATGAGTATTGGGGTATATTAGATTTGTGGTAAAAGTGGATGTGTGTAACGTCCAGAAGGAATCGTTTCCGACCCCATAAAGTATATATATTCTTGATCAGCATCAATAGCCGAGTCGATTGGGCCCTTACTGTCTGTCCGTCTGTCCGTCTGTCCGTCCGTCCGTCTGTCCGTCCCCTTCAGCGCCTAGTGCTCAAAGACTATAAGAGCTAGAGCAACGATGTTTTGGATCCAGACTTCTGTGATATGTCACTGCTACAAAAATATTTCAAAACTTCGCCCCGCCCACTTCCGCCCCCACAAAGGACGAAAATCTGTGGCATCCACCATTTTAAAGATATGAGAAAACCAAAAACGTAGAATTGTAGAGAATGAGCATATCTTTAAGATAGCCAGCATCAAGAAAACAATTTCATTTTTTCTCGCCCTGTCTCTCTCTAACACACACGTAGCATGGCCGGCTTTGCTTAGAGTAAAACATTAGCGCCTAGATCTCAGAGACTACCAAAGCTAGAGCAACCAAATTTGGTATCCACACTCCTAAGATATCGGACCGAGACGAGTTTGTTTCAAAATTTCGCCACACCCCCTTCCGCCACCGCAAAGGACGAAAATCTGGGGCATCCACAAATCTCAGAGACTATTAAGGCTAGAGTAACCAAATTTGGTATCCGCACTTCTGTTAGATCTATATATAAAACGTGTATCTCAAAATTTCGCCCCACCCCCTTCCGCCCACACAAAGGACGAAAATCTGTTGCATCCACAATATTGCACATTCGAGAAAACTAAAAACGCAGAATCATAGATAATGACCATATAATGACCATCTGATCTGGATCAGATCAGATTATTTTTATAGCCAATAGTAACAAATCAATTTGCAGTGGCTACGCAGCGCCCGACGTCACGCTCAGACTGATTTTCTGTCTCTCTCGCACGCACTCTTTATCGTGTCGTTCAATATTAGCGGCGTCTGCCGGAGGAGAGCCATACTGACTAAGTATCGGGTATAACTGTAGAGTTGCGGTGTCCGCAGCAACTCACAACGTTCCCCCTCGTTATACCCGATACTCAAAATGAGTATTGGGGTATATTAGATTTGTGGTAAAAGTGGATGTGTGTAACGTCCAGAAGGAATCGTTTCCGACCCCATAAAGTATATATATTCTTGATCAGCATCAATAGCCGAGTCGATTGAGCCATGTCTGTCTGTCCGTCTGTCCGTCTGTCCGTCCCCTTCAGCGCCTAGTGCTCAAAGACTATAAGAGCTAGAGCAACGATGTTTCGGATCCAGACTTCTGTGATATGTCACTGCTACAAAAATATTTCAAAACTTCGCCCCGCCCACTTCCGCCCCCACAAAGGACGAAAATCTGTGGCATCCACAATTTTAAAGATATGAGAAAACCAAAAACGTAGAATTGTAGAGAATGAGCATATCTTTAAGATAGCCAGCATCAAGAAAACAATTTCATTTTTTCTCGCCCTGTCTCTCTCTAACACACACGTAGCATGGCCGGCTTTGCTTAGAGTAAAACATTAGCGCCTAGATCTCAGAGACTACAAAAGCTAGAGCAACCAAATTTGGTATCCACACTTCTAATATATCGGACCGAGACGAGTTTGTTTCAAAATTTCGCCACACCCCCTTCCGCCCCCGCAAAGGACGAAAATCTGGGGCATCCACAAATCTCAGAGACTATTAAGGCTAGAGTAACCAAATTTGGTATCCGCACTTCTGTTAGATCTATATATAAAACGTGTATCTCAAAATTTCGCCCCACCCCCTTCCGCCCACACAAAGGACGAAAATCTGTTGCATCCACAATATTGCACATTCGAGAAAACTAAAAACGCAGAATCATAGATAATGACCATATAATGACCATCTGATCTGGATCAGATCAGATTATTTTTATAGCCAATAGGAACAAATCAATTTGCAGTGGCTACGCAGCGCCCGACGTCACGCTCAGACTGATTTTCTGTCTCTCTCGCACGCACTCTTTGTCGTGTCGTTCAATATTAGCGGCGTCTGCCGGAGGAGAGCCATACTGACTAAGTATCGGGTATAACTGTAGAGTTGCGGTGTCCGCAGCAACTCACAACGTTCCCCCTCGTTATACCCGATACTCAAAACGAGTATTGGGGTATATTAGATTTGTGGTAAAAGTGGATGTGTGTAACGTCCAGAAGGAATCGTTTCCGACCCCATAAAGTATATATATTCTTGATCAGCATCAATAGCCGAGTCGATTGAGCCATGTCTGTCTGTCCGTCTGTCCGTCCGTCCGTCTGTCCGTCTGTCCGTCCGTCCGTCTGTCCGTCTGTCCGTCCGTCCGTCTGTCCGTCCCCTTCAGCGCCTAGTGCTCAAAGACTATAAGAGCTAGAGCAACGATGTTTTGGATCCAGACTTCTGTGATATGTCACTGCTACAAAAATATTTCAAAACTTCGCCCCGCCCACTTCCGCCCCCACAAAGGGCGAAAATCTGTGGCATCCACAATTTCGACGACACGAGAAAACTAAAAACGCAGAATCGTAGAAGATGACTATATCTTATTGAGTGCAAAATCTGAACCAGATCGTATAATTATTATAGCCAGAATCAAGAAAACAATTTCATTTTTTCTCGCCCTGTCTCTCTCTAACACACACGTAGCATGGCCGGCTTTGCTTAGAGTAAAACATTAGCGCCTAGATCTCAGAGACTACAAAAGCTAGAGCAACCAAATTTGGTATCCACACTTCTAATATATCGGACCGAGACGAGTTTGTTTCAAAATTTCGCCACACCCCCTTCCGCCCCCGCAAAGGACGAAAATCTGGGGATATTCAAAAATCTCAGAGACTATTAAGGCTAGAGTAACCAAATTTGGTATCCGCACTCCTGTTAGATCTTACTATAAAACGTATATCTCAAAATTTCGCCCTATCTCCTTCCGCCCCCACAAAGGACGAAAATCTGTTGCATCCACAATATTGAGGATACGAGACAACTAAAAACGCAGAATCATAGATAATGATCATATATATCAGATTGCTGAATCTGGATCAGATCAGATCATTTTTATAGCCAAAAGGAACAAATCAATTTGCACTGGCTACGCAGCCCCCGACGTCACGCTCAGACTGATTTTCTGTCTCTCTCGCAAGAGTTTGCATAATTTTGTATGTCGGATATTTCTACGACGGCGCGTTCAGGATTTTTGCATCCCAAACTTTTAAATTGTTTATTGTCGGATAATTCAACGACGGCGTGTTCAGGATATTTGAATCCCAAACTATTAAAACTTTGGATGTCGGATAATTCAACGACGGCGGGTTCAGGATATTTGAACCCCAAACTATTGACGGATAATTCTTCGTCGGCGTGCTCAGGATTTTTTGATCCCAAGCTATATAAACTTCCTTCTACCTTTACTGAATCACTTTTCATTTCTTTTTCTTCTTCAAAATATTTTTATACCCGATACTCAAAATGAGTATTGGGGTATATTAGATTTGTGGTAAAAGTGGATGTGTGTAACGTCCAAAAGGAATCGTTTCCGACCCCATAAAGTATATATATTCTTGATCAGCATCAATAGCCGAGTCGATTGGGCCATGTCTGTCTGTCCGTCTGTCCGTATGTCCGTCCGTCCGTCTGTCCATCTGTCCGTCCGTCTGTCCGTCTGTTCGTCCCCTTCAGCGCCTAGTGCTCAAAGACTATAAGAGCGAGAGCAACGATGTTTTGGATCCAGACTTCTGTGATATGTCACTGCTACAAGAATATTTCAAAACTTTGCCCCGCCCACTTCCGCCCCCACAAAGGGCGAAAATCTGGGGCATCCACAAATCTCAGAGACTATTAAGGCTAGAGTAACCAAATTTGGTATCCGCACTTCTGTTAGATCTATATATAAAACGTGTATCTCAAAATTTCGCCCCACCCCCTTCCGCCCACACAAAGGACGAAAATCTGTTGCATCCACAATATTGCACATTCGAGAAAACTAAAAACGCAGAATCATAGATAATGACCATATAATGACCATCTGATCTGGATCAGATCAGATTATTTTTATAGCCAATAGTAACAAATCAATTTGCAGTGGCTACGCAGCGCCCGACGTCACGCTCAGACTGATTTTCTGTCTCTCTCGCACGCACTCTTTATCGTGTCGTTCAATATTAGCGGCGTCTGCCGGAGGAGAGCCATACTGACTAAGTATCGGGTATAACTGTAGAGTTGCGGTGTCCGCAGCAACTCACAACGTTCCCCCTCGTTATACCCGATACTCAAAATGAGTATTGGGGTATATTAGATTTGTGGTAAAAGTGGATGTGTGTAACGTCCAGAAGGAATCGTTTCCGACCCCATAAAGTATATATATTCTTGATCAGCATCAATAGCCGAGTCGATTGAGCCATGTCTGTCTGTCCGTCTGTCCGTCTGTCCGTCCGTCCGTCTGTCCGTCTGTCCGTCCGTCCGTCTGTCCGTCTGTCCGTCCGTCCGTCTGTCCGTCCCCTTCAGCGCCTAGTGCTCAAAGACTATAAGAGCTAGAGCAACGATGTTTTGGATCCAGACTTCTGTGATATGTCACTGCTACAAAAATATTTCAAAACTTCGCCCCGCCCACTTCCGTCCCCACAAAGGGCGAAAATCTGTGGCATCCACAATTTCGACGACACGAGAAAACTAAGAACGCAGAATCGTAGAAGATAACTATATCTTCTTGAGTGCAAAATCTGAACCAGATCGTATAATTATTATAGCCAGAATCAAGAAAACAATTTCATTTTTTCTCGCCCTGTCTCTCTCTAACACACACGTAGCATGGCCGGCTTTGCTTAGAGTAAAACATTAGCGCCTAGATCTCAGAGACTACAAAAGCTAGAGCAACCAAATTTGGTATCCACACTTCTAATATATCGGACCGAGACGAGTTTGTTTCAAAAATTCGCCACACCCCCTTCCGCCCCCGCAAAGGACGAAAATCTGGGGATATTCAAAAATCTCAGAGACTATTAAGGCTAGAGTAACCAAATTTGGTATCCGCACTCCTGTTAGATCTTACTATAAAACGTATATCTCAAAATTTCGCCCTATCTCCTTCCGCCCCCACAAAGGACGAAAATCTGTTGCATCCACAATATTGAGGATACGAGACAACTAAAAACGCAGAATCATAGATAATGATCATATATATCAGATTGCTGAATCTGGATCAGATCAGATCATTTTTATAGCCAAAAGGAACAAATCAATTTGCACTGGCTACGCAGCCCCGACGTCACGCTCAGACTGATTTTCTGTCTCTCTCGCACGCACTCTTTGTCGTGTCGTTTAATATTAGTGGCGTCTGCCGGAGGAGAGCCATACTGACTTAGTATCGGGTATAACTGTAGAGTTGCGGTCTCCGCAGCAACTCACAACGTTCCCCCTCGTTTTATTATATATTCCTTCAATGGAAGGATGGTTTTTCCTTCTATAAAGGTTAATTTGTTTAAGGAAAGAACCTCATCATATACATATAAGTTTCTCTTCATTATCTTTATAACTTAAAGTCCCCTTTCCTGTATCAATAACAGCTCCGCTTTTCTTTAATAGGTTAAATCTTATTAGTAAATCCGCCTCCATTCCATCTATTTTGTAAAACACTTCTTTTGTGTTAAAAATAGTTATATTATGGAAATATTTAATTATCGAAAACCCATTTACTGTAGCAACTTTCTTATAAATTGATAATTTTTTTATACCCGATACTCAAAATGAGTATTGGGGTATATTAGATTTGTGGTAAAAGTGGATGTGTGTAACGTCCAGAAGGAATCGTTTCCGACCCCATAAAGTATATATATTCTTGATCAGCATCAATAGCCGAGTCGATTGGGCCCTTACTGTCTGTCCGTCTGTCCGTCTGTCCGTCCGTCCGTCTGTCCGTCCCCTTCAGCGCCTAGTGCTCAAAGACTATAAGAGCTAGAGCAACGATGTTTTGGATCCAGACTTCTGTGATATGTCACTGCTACAAAAATATTTCAAAACTTCGCCCCGCCCACTTCCGCCCCACAAAGGACGAAAATCTGTGGCATCCACCATTTTAAAGATATGAGAAAACCAAAAACGTAGAATTGTAGAGAATGAGCATATCTTTAAGATAGCCAGCATCAAGAAAACAATTTCATTTTTTCTCGCCCTGTCTCTCTCTAACACACACGTAGCATGGCCGGCTTTGCTTAGAGTAAAACATTAGCGCCTAGATCTCAGAGACTACCAAAGCTAGAGCAACCAAATTTGGTATCCACACTCCTAAGATATCGGACCGAGACGAGTTTGTTTCAAAATTTCGCCACACCCCCTTCCGCCCCCGCAAAGGACGAAAATCTGGGGCATCCACAAATCTCAGAGACTATTAAGGCTAGAGTAACCAAATTTGGTATCCGCACTTCTGTTAGATCTATATATAAAACGTGTATCTCAAAATTTCGCCCCACCCCCTTCCGCCCACACAAAGGACGAAAATCTGTTGCATCCACAATATTGCACATTCGAGAAAACTAAAAACGCAGAATCATAGATAATGACCATATAATGACCATCTGATCTGGATCAGATCAGATTATTTTTATAGCCAATAGGAACAAATCAATTTGCTGTGGCTACGCAGCGCCCGACGTCACGCTCAGACTGATTTTCTGTCTCTCTCGCACGCACTCTTTGTCGTGTCGTTCAATATTAGCGGCGTCTGCCGGAGGAGAGCCATACTGACTAAGTATCGGGTATAACTGTAGAGTTGCGGTGTCCGCAGCAACTCACAACGTTCCCCCTCGTTATACCCGATACTCAAAACGAGTATTGGGGTATATTAGATTTGTGGTAAAAGTGGATGTGTGTAACGTCCAGAAGGAATCGTTTCCGACCCCATAAAGTATATATATTCTTGATCAGCATCAATAGCCGAGTCGATTGAGCCATGTCTGTCTGTCCGTCTGTCCGTCCGTCCGTCTGTCCGTCTGTCCGTCTGTCCGTCCGTCCGTCTGTCCGTCTGTCCGTCCGTCCGTCTGTCCGTCCCCTTCAGCGCCTAGTGCTCAAAGACTATAAGAGCTAGAGCAACGATGTTTTGGATCCAGACTTCTGTGATATGTCACTGCTACAAAAATATTTCAAAACTTCGCCCCGCCCACTTCCGCCCCCACAAAGGGCGAAAATCTGTGGCATCCACAATTTCGACGACACGAGAAAACTAAAAACGCAGAATCGTAGAAGATGACTATATCTTCTTGAGTGCAAAATCTGAACCAGATCGTATAATTATTATAGCCAGAATCAAGAAAACAATTTCATTTTTTCTCGCCCTGTCTCTCTCTAACACACACGTAGCATGGCCGGCTTTGCTTAGAGTAAAACATTAGCGCCTAGATCTCAGAGACTGCAAAAGCTAGAGCAACCAAATTTGGTATCCACACTTCTAATATATCGGACCGAGACGAGTTTGTTTCAAAATTTCGCCACACCCCCTTCCGCCCCGCAAAGGACGAAAATCTGGGGATATTCAAAAATCTCAGAGACTATTAAGGCTAGAGTAACCAAATTTGGTATCCGCACTCCTGTTAGATCTTACTATAAAACGTATATCTCAAAATTTCGCCCTATCTCCTTCCGCCCCCACAAAGGACGAAAATCTGTTGCATCCACAATATTGAGGATACGAGACAACTAAAAACGCAGAATCATAGATAATGATCATATATATCAGATTGCTGAATCTGGATCAGATCAGATCATTTTTATAGCCAAAAGGAACAAATCAATTTGCACTGGCTACGCAGCCCCCGACGTCACGCTCAGACTGATTTTCTGTCTCTCTCGCACGCACTCTTTGTCGTGTCGTTTAATATTAGTGGCGTCTGCCGGAGGAGAGCCATACTGACTTAGTATCGGGTATAACTGTAGAGTTGCGGTCTCCGCAGCAACTCACAACGTTCCCCCTCGTTTTATTATATATTCCTTCAATGGAAGGATGGTTTTTCCTTCTATAAAGGTTAATTTGTTTAAGGAAAAAACCTCATCATATACATATAAGTTTCTCTTCATTATCTTTATAACTTAAAGTCCCCTTTCCTGTATCAATAACAGCTCCGATTTTCTTTAATAGGTTAAATCTTATTAGTAAATCCGCCTCCATTCCATCTATTTTGTAAAACACTTCTTTTGTGTTAAAAATAGTTATATTATGGAAATATTTAATTATCGAAAACCCATTTACTGTAGCAACTTTCTTATAAATTGATAATTTTTTTATACCCGATACTCAAAATGAGTATTGGGGTATATTAGATTTTTGGTAAAAGTGGATGTGTGTAACGTCCAGAAGGAATCGTTTCCGACCCCATAAAGTATATATATTCTTGATCAGCATCAATAGCCGAGTCGATTGGGCCCTTACTGTCTGTCCGTCTGTCCGTCTGTCCGTCCGTCCGTCTGTCCGTCCCCTTCAGCGCCTAGTGCTCAAAGACTATAAGAGCTAGAGCAACGATGTTTTGGATCCAGACTTCTGTGATATGTCACTGCTACAAAAATATTTCAAAACTTCGCCCCGCCCACTTCCGCCCCACAAAGGACGAAAATCTGTGGCATCCACAATTTTAAAGATATGAGAAAACCAAAAACGTAGAATTGTAGAGAATGACCATATCTTTAAGACTGCATAATCTGAATTGGATCGTATTAATATTATAGCCAGCATCAAGAAAACAATTTCATTTTTTCTCGCCCTGTCTCTCTCTAACACACACGTAGCATAGGCGGCTTTGCTTAGAGTAAAACATTAGCGCCTAGATCTCAGAGACTACAAAAGCTAGAGCAACCAAATTTGGTATCCACACTCCTAATATATCGGACCGAGACGAGTTTGTTTCAAAATTTCGCCACACCCCCTTCCGCCCCGCAAAGGACGAAAATCTGGGGATATTCACAAATCTCAGAGACTATTAAGGCTAGAGTAACCAAATTTGGTATCCGCACTCCTGTTAGATCTTACTATAAAACGTATATCTCAAAATTTGGCCCCACCCCCTTCCGCCCACACAAAAGACGAAAATCTGTTGCATTCACAATATTGAGGATACGAGAAAACTAAAAACGCAGAATCATAGATAATGACCATATCTATCAGATTGCTGAATCTGGATCAGATCAGATTATTTTTATAGCCAATAGGAACAAATCAATTTTCAGTGGCTACGCAGCGCCCGACGTCACGCTCAGACTGATTTTCTGTCTCTCTCGCACGCACTCTTTGTCGTGTCGTTCAATATTAGCGGCGTCTGCCGGAGGAGAGCCATACTGACTAAGTATCGGGTATAACTGTAGAGTTGCGGTGTCCGCAGCAACTCACAACGTTCCCCCTCGATATACCCGATACTCAAAATGAGTATTGGGGTATATTAGATTTGTGGTAAAAGTGGATGTGTGTAACGTCCAGAAGGAATCGTTTCCGACCCCATAAATATATATTCTTGATCAGCATCAATAGCCGAGTCGATTGAGCCATGTCTGTCTGTCCGCCTGTCCGTCTGTCCGTCCGTCCGTCTGTCCGTCTGTCCGTCCGTCCGTCTGTCCGTCCCCTTCAGCGCCTAGTGCTCAAAGACTAAGAGCTAGAGCAACGATGTTTTGGATCCAGACTTCTGTGATATTGTCACTGCTACAAAAATATTTCAAAACTTCGCCCCGCCCACTTCCGCCCCCACAAAGGACGAAAATCTGTGGCATCCACATTTTTAAAGATACGATAAAACCAAAAACGCAGAATCGTAGAGGATGACTATATGTTCTAGAGTGTAAAATCTCAACCAGATTGTATAATTATTATAGCCAGAATCAAGAAAACAATTTCATTCTTTCTCGCTCTGTCTCTCTCTAACACACAGGTTTCACGGTCGGCTTTGCCAATTGCAAAATATGAGTTCCAGGATCTCAGAACCTATAAGAGCCAGAGCAACCAAATTTGGTATCCACACTCCTGTGATATCGGACCTTGACCGTTTCGTGTCCAAATTTCGGCACACCCCCTTCCGCCCCGCAAAGGACGAAAATCTGGGGCATTCACAAATCTCAGAGACTATTAAGGCTAGAGTAACCAAATTTGGTATCCGCACTTCTGTTAGACCTCACAATAAAACGTATATCTCAGAATTTCGCCCCACCCCCTTCCGCCCCCACAAAGGACGAAAATCTGTTGCATCCACAATATTGCAGATTCAAGAAAATTAAAAACGCAGAATCATAGATAATGACCATATCTATCAGACTGCTGAATCTGGATTAGATCGGATTATTTTTATACCCAAAAGGAACAAATCAATTTGCACTGGCTACGCAGCGCCCGACGTCACGCTCAGACTGATTTTCTGTCTCTCTCGCACGCACTCTTTGTCGTGTCGTTTAATATTAGCGGCGTCTGCCGGAGGAGAGCCATACTGACTTAGTATCGGGTATAACCGTAGAGTTGCGGTGTCCGCAGCAACTCACAACGTTCCCCCTCGTTTTGTTTAGTTGTTGTTGGTGTTGTTGTATTTCGTATTAAAGCTGGCAAGGAAAGCGGCAAGAAATTCGCGTACGTTTTTTGTCCGTTGAGTTCAGTTTTAGTTCCTGAGCGGAGGCGAACGGATTCGGGCGCGCGTCGTTCCCGTAACGCGGTAATTTCCCTATAATATTTAGATTTTGATTGGATGGAACGGAGTTGAGTGGAGTGGAGTATGGCGGTGGAAAGCCGGGGCTCGCGTGAGGCAAGCGTTTAACTAGTGTAATTGCAGGCGGTTCTGGGAATGAAACCGCAAACAGAACACATTCATAAATGTCACTAACTACAAAATTTCCTGCCTGCCTGCCAAGACTAGGCAGTTATTCTTTTATATAATCAGGCAAGAGTTCAAAAATTAAAATTAAAAATTCATTTGTTTAAATTTTGTGTGGGTCTTTCAACCGAGCCGAACAGCTCAACGAGTGCGAATAAAAATGGAAATAAATGATTTTTGTTGATTTAATTAGTGGCAGTAACAAATCAAATCAAACCAACCTCATCCCAAATATTTATATAAATATGTACCTACATAATAAAATAACTAATTGTCAAAAAGAATGGAATACGTATACGTGTTATATACATACCTAGTGCAAATGACTTAAACACTCCCATCTAAGATCTATATCTGACAAAAAAAAGTGTCGCATCTGAGTCTGTGCCTGCGTCTGCGTCTGCGTCTGCCTACACCTACACCTACAGCTAGACCATTTGCGTTGGGCTTAGCCGGATGCTGTTCATCTGACGATATACATACTACGACTGGTATGCATGCTCTCAGATCTGGAAGTGGAATTTTTAATTTGCGAAAAATACTTGAGCACACGACCATGCCATTGCCAGTGTCAATGTCACAGAACAGGAGAACAAGAGCTGAGTGAGAAACAGAAAGTAATTTATAGGAAATGGAAGTCCAGTCCACACCAGTCCAGGCAATTATGTGAGCTTCAACCAGTCACACAAGCCAGGAAGTGTGTAATTGATCAGGAATCTCTCACTGGCCCTCCTTAACCTTAAGGTACCTTTTTAAGGTACATATTTGATATCTGGATGCGTACTTTATACGATACGACCATCAATCGGATGCATAAGTAGTGGCATAGATTGAGCTGTTATATATCGTATCGCATCGCCAGGCGGATAGCAAAATGTACCGGACTTAAGTAAAATTGGCACGCGATTCAATTGAATCTTGGCGCGAAGTGTGCTAGTTCTCGGCCCCAGTGCTGGGGCAATTACACGACCAATGCCTTGACCGCTGGCGTTGCTTTTGCTTCTCCTCCGTCAAACAACACGACACAGAACACACACCACACATAGAACATCTCACTGGGTATCAGCTTACGGCCGCTATCCGCAATCGCAATCGCCATACGCCGCTGGTTGACTGCTAACAGTAACATCCAGTAACATGCGGTTTCATTCCCAGAACCGCCTGCAATTACACTAGTTAAACGCTTGCACGAGGTATGTATATAACACGTATACGTATTCGATTCTTCAATCTACTTCTTCTATTTTATATTCTTTTTCTCTTCTATCTTTGTTATGTAGCTTAAGCATTTTGGTCTGAGCTTCCTTAAGTAATATTGGATTATTTTTGTGCTCTATTTTGTTATACAATATGTCATATGGCATTTGATTGGTCGTTGAATGTATCGTCAGGTTATATTTCAGTGCCGCCCTTATTATTATTTCCGAATAATCTGTTAGATTTAGTTCATCCTTGATGCACCGCGCTATTTCTGTTAGTGTGGAATGTACCCTTTCTACCTGACCATTTGAGGTGCTGTGTCTGGGATCAGCATAATAAATATTTAAGTTACTTCTGTGTATGAATGATCTAAATTGTGCTGAAGTAAAGCTTGGTTCGTTGTCAGTCATTAATGATGTTGCTAACGGAAAGTGTTTCAAAATTTCCATTACCTTATTTTCAATGTTTAATTTACTTTGGATTTCCTTGACCACCAAGTATTTGGAATAAGAATCTATACAAGTTATGAATGTTAGGTTTTGGGCATAGTATATGTCTAAGTGTAATTGATCTCCTTCTTTTTCTGGAATGGGAGCTTCCCCAATTGGAATTTTTACAGGGTGTCTGTGATATTTGTTTTTGTTACAGATCTCAAAATTTGTTATATATGTAGGAAACGAAGGAAAGAAAGAGACACGAAGCGGTCGTGTTTTCGTCGTGTCGTCGGGATAGAGCAGTAATCGGCTCTGAGAGAGCCGATAGCAAGAGAGAGAGATAGTCAGTTGTCAGTTCAGCCCACGCATCAGACGTACACGCATATAATTATTCACCAAACATACTTGTAAAACTTGGAGCTGTTATAATTTTAAGTCCAACATACTTATCAAATAAATGTTACTCGTTGCCATCAAGCAACTTAAACTACTACAAATTGGGGGCTCGTCCGAAAATAAGCCAAGACAACAACATTTGCAAGTGAGATTTGTGCGTGTATTTGGAAATTTTTGGGCGAACACGAGGCTAGAGCTTACAAGGAGACTGTCAGACGACAATCTGAGCGCGTTCGTTCCAAAGAGAGCAGAAGCGACAAAACGACGGCAGACGGCAGCAAACACAGCAAGAATCAAAACCTTCGTTGTTGTTGTTGTGCATTGCGTCTGAGAGGCTACAGCTACAAGGAGACAAGCGGCACAGAGACGACAATCTGAGCGCGTTCGTTCCAAAGAGAGCAGAAGCGACAAAACGACGGCAGACGGCAGCAAACACAGCAAGAATCAAAAACCTTCGTTGTTGTTGTTGTGCATTGCGTCTGAGAGGCTAGAGCTACAAGGAGACAAGCGGCACAGAGACGACAATCTTGAGTGCGTTCGTTCCAAAGGAAGCAGAAGCGACAAAACGACGGCAGCAAACAGCAAGAATCAAAGAACATTGATTGTTGTTGTGTTGCACTGCGTCGGACGGAGACTACAACTACAAGAAGAGACAAGCAGCAAGGAGACGACCATTTTGTAACAGCAGAAGCAGCGACGATTCGGGAAGCGACAACGAGTTAACGGCGAACAGCGAGAGCAAGGCAAGGCAACAAAGAGAGGACGGCAACAGCGACATCGACAGGCAAGCGAGATCTGGATGTGGTGGTGTGTGTGCGTCAAATTTGGAGTCTGGAAAGTTCTGCGCAGAAGCGAGAGTTAACAAGGGTAAACCCATAGTAAGGTGAGCGTTAACAGAGAAGCGATCGTTAACAGTGACGACTTTAAAGGCGTTTTCGGAGTCGATGTTAACTGGAAATTGTTAACAGGCCAGCAGTAATAAGGTTGTTTAAGTTGATTTAATTACATTTTCTTAGATATAAGCTAATATCAATTTATTTTGTATTTAAATCGTCACGATGCAAGTTGAAGAGATAATGACACTGAGAGTCGCAGATTTGCGAGAGAAGTTAAGAGAGCTTGCGTTGCAGACGAACGGGACGAAAGAGCGATTTGCAAGATAGACTATTAATACATCACGGCTTTCCAGTTGAGGATGAAGAAGAGTCAGAGAATGAGTCCGTAGTAACAGCAGTGGATGATACCGTAGCAGTTCAACCAGGTACGCGACAGGCAGAGTATAAATCTTGGTTTACGCTAAAAGACGTGGAAGGTAGTGTGTCACAATTTTCTGTTCTAATAACCCCGACATCAATCAATGGATAGAGGAATTAGAAGAATGCGCAGCTACTGTTCAATGGAGTCAATTACAATTATTCATTTATGCCAAGCAGTTGTTAGTTGGTGCAGCAAAATCTTTCGTTCGTAGTTTTGCGTGATATTCGTAACTGGAATTCGTTGAAGGCAGCTCTGTTGGATGAGTTTAGTGTTAAACTGTCGTCCGTAGAAGTACATAGAATGTTGCAAAAGCGCCAGCAGAAAAAGGAGAGTCGTTGCATGAGTTTTTGTATGCGTTAATGGAGATAGCCAAGCCAATTAAACTAGATGATGAAGTTTAATCGAATATTTTGTGGATGGTATACCAACGCTAGGGCAAGTAAGGCAATGCTGTACCAAGCTAGAAACTTAAAGGAGCTTAAATTTCAGATCGATGTTTACCAGAAAGCTAGAGGCGGATCCAAGCCGATGAGTAAGAATTGGCCGCTGAGTAATAAAAGTGAGAGTTCGGTGAAAGGGTCGATGGCAGAGAATTTTAGGAAATGTTTTAAGTGTGGAGACAAATCGCATTTGAGGAAAGATTGTCCCAAAAATGATTTTTGTTGTTTCAAATGTGGCCAACCAGGACACCGTGCTGCAAGCTGTAATGTCAAGGTCGAAACCAGACAAGAAAAGAGATCGAATACGAACATTATTCGAGATAAGGAAGTCGTCAATAAGCCGTCAGGTATTTTCACTCCATCAGGTTTGGAATTAAAGGATATTAAGTACGCGAATTTGGTATTCCAAGGTTTGATTGATACTGGAGCAGATTTGTGTTTAATTCGCAGGAGGGTATTTTTGAAATTTTGGAAATCTTGAACTGATCGGCCAGGAGAAATGTTTAACAGGTATTGGAGATAGTTAAGTTGTAACTTTTGGTAGCTTTTCGATACCAGTGAAATCGATGAGATTGAAATGGAGGTAGAATTTCATGTCATTCAGACGAGGATATTGGTTTTGAAGCCATTTTAGGAAGGACTATTCTGGATCATGTGGACATGCAAGTTTCTAAGACAGGAACAAGATTTGTTCGTAGAGTTTGTGGCGAGGATAAAGATAAGAACTTGATCAGGTAGCATCGTCCTCATGCGTGGAATTGTTTAATGAATATAAAGGCATTTGCATGTCAAGTATTGACGAAGTTGAGAAGGAGTTTTCAATTGATGTTGGTCATCTCAGTGAAGCACATGCTAGAGAGGTTAGGGTATGGTAGGAAAGTACCAACCTCAGAGAAATGTAGATGCGCCGATAAAAATGAAAATTGTGTTAGTGGATGAGATACCAGTTTTCCAGCATCCGAGACGATTACCGTTGTGTGAACAGGAAATCGTGGACAAGCAAGTGGAAGAGTGGCTGGCTCAGAAGATTATAAAGCCAAGTACATCGGAGAATGCATCACCAGTAGTGTTGGTACCGAAAAAGAACGGTAGCAAGAGACTATGCTGTGATTACCGAAAGCTGAATGAGAAAATAGTTCGCGATAACTTTCCAATGTCACATATGGATACAGCGTTGGAGAAACTGCAGGGTGCAAAGTATTTCACCACGTTGGATTTAACGAATGGTTTTTTCCATGTGCCTGTAGAAGTCGAGTCTCAAAAATATACGTCTTTTGTGACTCAGAATGGTCAGTTAGAATTTTTATATGTACATTTGGAATTTCAAATTCTCCAGCGGTGTTTACCAGATTTATAAATGGCTGTGTTGAGAGATTTGGTAAAGAATAATGAAGCAGCAGTCTATATGGATGACGTTATTATTTGTAGTCAAGATATAGAAGAGGGTTTGTTAAAGTTGAGAAAAGTACTGAAGATAGCGGAAATGAATGGGCTACGTATAAATTGGAGAAAGTGTCAGCTGTTACGACAAAAGGTTAATTTTCTGGGGTATATAATAGAAAAGAACACGATAAGACCAAGTGATGAGAAGACGAGGGCAGTCGAAAAGTTCCAGTGCAGTTGATAAAAAAACAGTGCAGCGTTTCATAGGATTGACTTCTTATTTCCGAAAGTTTATTGAGGGTTATGCTGTTATTGCAAAACCATTTGACAGATCTGCTGCGGAAGGATGTTAAATTTGAATTTAAGGAGATACATCAGGTTGCGTTTGAACAACTAAAGGTAGCATTGATTAGTAGACCTGTTTTAGAAATGTACAACCCGAAGTTGGAGACAGAAATCCATACTGATGCATCAAAATGGGGGTATGGAGCCGTGTTACTGCAAAAGAGTTTGGAAGACAGCCAATTCCATCCAGTTCAATATATGAGCCGTAGTACTAAGCCATGTGAGAGAAATATCCTGCTTATGACCTTGAGGTTCTGGCAATTATCGAAGCTTTAGCTAAATGGCGTGTATACGTTTTGGGTATAAAGTTGAAAATTGTCACAGATTGTAATGCATTTACAATGACGATCAAAAAGAAAGACGTTCCTTTGAGAGTAGCACGTTGGGCCATGTACCTACAAGATTTTAATTATGTTTATAGAACATCGCTCAGGAACGAAGATGAGGCACGTTGACGCGTTGAGTCGTGTATCTTGTTTTATGGTGACCGAAAGTATAGCTCATCGTTTGAAAGAAGCTCAGCTAACGACGATTGGGTTAAGGCTGTTAAAAGTATTGTGGAGGACAAGGAATATGAGGATTATTATATTCAGAATCAGATTTTGTTTAAGGATCCGGATAAGGAGCTCATCGTAGTACCAGCTCAGTTGGAAAATGAGATTATATCAATAGCACATAAGCAAGGACATTTTTCAGTTAAAAAGACAAGATATCATTGAAAAGTCGTATTATATTCCGAAGTTAAAAGACAAAGTATGGCGCGTAATAAATAGTTGTGTCGAGTGTATCATTGTCAATGAAAAGACAGGAAAACGTGAGGGTTATTTGCAACCAATAGACAAGGGTGATAGGCCGTTACAAACGTATCACATTGATCACGTTGGACCAATGGAAATGACTAAAAAACAGTACAATTATATACTGGTTGTCGTTGATGGATTTTCTAAGTTTGTTTGGTTATATTCTACACGTAGTACAGGTGTTGAAGAGGTCGTTAAGTGTTTGGAAATTCAGGGGACTAGTTTTGGTAATCCGAACAGAATAGTGACGGATAGGGGTGCAGCGTTTATGTCCAATTTGTTTCGTGAATATTGTGAGAGAGAGAAAATACAGCATTTAATGATTGCCACAGGCGTTTCCACGTGGGAATGGTCAAGTCGAAAGGATGCACAAGATAGTGGTGCCTATGTTGTCGAAATTGTGTCAGGGTAATTCCGGTAGTTGGTATAAGCATCTAGGAAAAGTACAGCAAATGATCAACAGTGTTGAGCGCGAAGTACCAAGGTAACACCTTTCAAGATATTGACTGGGCTAGACATGCGTATAGGAATGGATCCAAAAATAAAAGAAATATTGGAAGAATCACTTATCGAAGAGTTGAACAAGGACCGCGAAAAAAATTAGAAAGGAAGTAGTTGAAAACATTGCACGGTTACAGCA
This sequence comes from Drosophila miranda, assembly GCF_003369915.1. Taxonomy (NCBI): domain Eukaryota; kingdom Metazoa; phylum Arthropoda; class Insecta; order Diptera; family Drosophilidae; genus Drosophila; species Drosophila miranda. The sequence goes on from NW_022881614.1 coordinate 25,268,208, forward strand.
GGAAAACAAGAAGAGTTTTGACTTAAAAAGGAAACTAGATAGACAGTATGAGGTTAATGAGCTAGTAGCTATCAAGCGTACTCAGTATGGTACTGGATTAAAGCTAAAAGGAAAGTATCTAGGGCCGTATAAGTGGTTAGGGTAAAGAATCATGGAAGGTACGAAGTCGAGAAGATTGGGATACTGAGGGTCCCTATAAGACCTCTACAGTTTCAGAATATATGAAACCTTGGCTAGACCCATCCGAGGCGAATGGTCCGTCAGGACAGCCGAATGTAGGAAACGAAGGAAAGAGAGAGACACGAAGCGGTCGTGTTTTCGTCGTGTCGTCGGGATAGAGACAGTAATCGGCTCTGAGAGAGCCGATAGCAAGAGAGAGAGATAGTCAGTTGTCAGTTCAGCCACGCATCAGACGTACACGCATATAATTATTCACAAACATACTTGTAAAACTTGGAGCTGTTATAATTTTAAGTCCAACATACTTATCAAATAAATGTTACTCGTTGCCATCAAGCAACTTAAACTACTACATATATTCTTTTAATTTTTTGTGTAGGTTTGGCCAATAATACAACTTAGTTATTTGTTTGTAATTTTCGTCTAGTCCTCTATGGGCTCTGCAATGTGTTTCTTCTATAATTATAGCTTTATCTTCTGAATTTACTACATCTTGGAGGAACTTTCTCGTGAAAAGAAATTTATTTATGAAGTTTTCCTTTAGCTTTTTTTTGGATAAGGTATAAATCTTCTAAAGTGCAGTGTATTCCTGTGGTTAAGTGAGGCTGAATAAACTCTTTTAAAATGATTAGCAGATTGTCAACCGTATCAAATTCAATAATATGTCGGGTATTTTCATAAACTCTTACTAACTCATGAACTGTGAATCTCCCTTGCGATAATAGTAGCTGCTGTTTAAATTGGTTTAAAGGCTTGCTAGTCTCTTGAATGACGTTTTCAAAACTACTCTCTGCTGAATGCTGAGTATTTATGTTTGATTCTGATTCTGTCTGGTCGATATCACTATCTGTCATATGATTTATTTGAATCCGAGATAAAGCGTCCGCTACTACGTTAGTTGAGCCTGGTTTATAAATGATTTTTGGTGTGAAACTTTCTGTGAAGTAATACCAACGTTTCATTTCAACATTTGGATTTTTTTGCGACATTGCAAAGGACAAAGGTTAGTGATCTGTATGTATTTTAATTCCACTCACTCCGTATAAATAATTTCGCAAATTTTTTAATGCCATACAATAGCTAATAATTCCTTTTTATTAGTAGCATATAATTGCTCGGTTTTACTTAAAGTTTTAGAAATAAATGTTATGGATTCCCATCTTGTGACAAAACGCACCTATTGCTATGTCCGATGCATCTGTGTGTTAATGTGAATTTTTATTGTAATCTGGTTGTACTAATCAATATGTGCTATTAAACTGTCCTTTAAATTATTAAATGCTCCAATTGCTGGTTCATCCAGCTGCATTAATGTTTTCTTGGATGCCCTTCGTGAAACTTTCCCATTTACTCCACTCAGATATTTTGTTAATGGTTTGGCAATTGTGGAATAATTTCGGACAAATTTTCTGTAATACCCTGTTAGTCCTAAGAAGCTACGTAGCTCTCTGATATTTTTAGGAATTGGATAGTTTTGTATTGTGGAGATTTTGTCTGGATCTGTTTTAATGATATTATGGGAAACAATGTATCCCAGAAATTTGGTTTCCAATTGAAAGAATTTAGACTTCTCTAGGGAAATTTTCATATTAGCATTTTGCAAAATCTGTATTATATGAATAAGATCTTTATAATGTTGTTCTATAGTTTTTGAAAATATTGTTATATCGTCCATATAGACGTGACAAGTTTTCCCAACTTGTTCTCTAAGTATATCGTCCATTGCCCTTTGGAAAATTCTGGGAGCGTTCGTCAATCCATAGGCATTCTTAGAAATTCATATTTACCGTTATTTATGGAAAAAGATGTTTTTTCAATATCTCATTCCCTCATTAAAATCTGATAGAAACCTGACTCTAAATCAATGGCCGAGAAATACTTTGCCTTACCTAAATTGGCAAGGATTACTGAAGGATCTTGCATAGGGTATCTATCCGGTATGGTGTTTTCATTAAGTTTCTTGAAGTCTATTACTAATCTATGTTTAGGAGTTCCGTCCTCATTTACTCCCTTCTTTGGTACTACTATTACCGGTGAATTATATGGGCTTTTACTAGGTCTGATTATACCTTCATCTATCATTTTACTTATTTCGTTATTAACGAATCGTTAACCGAATAAGCGTATGGATACTGCTTGCCATATACCGGTCTATCATGTTCAGTGTTAATCTCTCCTTTTATATCCGTTCTGAACGGTAACTGTAAATCTATATTGGCATGGTCTTCTTCGATGATAAATACCATTTTCTCTCTGAGATTTTCTAAATTGTCTTCTTGTAGGTTATTGTGTTATACAATTTCAATTTGTAATACCCGATACTCAAAATGAGTATTGGGGTATATTAGATTTGTGGTAAAAGTGGATGTGTGTAACGTCCAGAAGAATCGTTTCCGAACCCATAAAGTATATATATTCTTGATCAGCATCAATAGCCGAGTCGATTGAGCCCTGTCTGTCTGTCGTCTGTCCGTCCGTCCGTCTGTCCGTCCCTTCAGCGCCTAGTGCTCAAAGACTATAAGAGCTAGAGCAACGATGTTTTGGACCCAGACTTCTGTGATATGTCACTGCTACAAAAAGATTTCAAAACTTCGCCCGCCCACTTCGCCCCACAAAGGACGAAAATCTGTGCATCCACCATTTTAAAGATATGAGAAAACCAAAAACGTAGAATTGTAGAGAATACCATATCTTTAAGACTGCGTAATCTGAATTGGATCGTATTAAATTATGCCAGCATCAAGAAAACAATTTCATTTTTTCTCGCCCTGTCTCTCTCTAACACACACGTAGCATAGGCGGCTTTGCTTAGAGTAAAAACATTAGCGCCTTGATCTCAGAGACTACAAAAGCTAGAGCAACCAATTTGGTATCCACACTCCTAATATATCGGACCGAGACGATTTGTTTCAAAATTTCGCCACACCCCCTTCCGCCCCGCAAAGGACGAAAATCTGGGCATCCACAAATCTCAGAGACTATTAAGGCTAGAGTAACCAAATTTGGTATCCGCACTTCTGTTAGATCTCACTATAACACGTAATATCTCAGAATTTTGCCCCACCCCCTTTTGCCACCACAAATAACGAAAATCTGTTGCATCCACAATATTGCACATTCGAGAAAACTAAAAACGCAGAATTATAGATAATGACCATATCTATCAGATTGCTGAATCTGGATCAGATCAGATCATTTTTATAGCCAATAGGAACAAATCAATTTGCAGTGGCTACGCAGCGCCCGACGTCACGCTCAGACTGATTTTCTGTCTCTCGCACGCACTCTTTGTCGTGTCGTTTAATATTAGCGGCGTCTGCCGGAGGAGAGCCATACTGACTTAGTATCGGGTATATCCGTAGAGTTGCGGTGTCCGCAGCAACTCACAACGTTCCCCCTCGTTTTAATTCAGAGTTTGCATAATTTTGTATGTCGGATATTTCTACGACGGCGCGTTCAGGATTTTTGCATCCCAAACTTTTAAATTGTTTATTGTCGGATAATTCAACGACGGCGTGTTCAGGATATTTGAATCCCAAACTATTAAAACTTTGGATGTCGGATAATTCAACGACGGCGGGTTCAGGATATTTGAACCCCAAACTATTGACGGATAATTCTTCGTCGGCGTGCTCAGGATTTTTTGATCCCAAGCTATATAAACTTCCTTCTACCTTTACTGAATCACTTTTCATTTCTTTTTCTTCTTCAAAATATTTTTATACCCGATACTCAAAATGAGTATTGGGGTATATTAGATTTGTGGTAAAAGTGGATGTGTGTAACGTCCAGAAGGAATCGTTTCCGACCCCATAAAGTATATATATTCTTGATCAGCATCAATAGCCGAGTCGATTGAGCCATGTCTGTCTGTCCGTCTGTCCGTCTGTCCGTCCGTCCGTCTGTCCATCTGTCCGTCCGTCTGTCCGTCTGTTCGTCCCCTTCAGCGCCTAGTGCTCAAAGACTATAAGAGCGAGAGCAACGATGTTTTGGATCCAGACTTCTGTGATATGTCACTGCTACAAGAATATTCAAAACTTTGCCCCGCCACTTCCGCCCCACAAAGGGCGAAAATCTGGGGCTATTCACAAATCTCAGAGACTATTAAGGCTAGAGTAACCAAATTTGGTATCCGCACTCCTGTTAGATCTTTATATAAAACGTGTATCTCAAAAATTTCGCCCCACCCCCTTCCGCCCACACAAAGGACGAAAATCTGTTGCATCCACAATATTGCACATTCGAGAAAACTAAAAACGCAGAATCATAGATAATGACCATATAATGACCATCTGATCTGGATCAGATCAGATTATTTTTATAGCCAATAGTAACAAATCAATTTGCAGTGGCTACGCAGCGCCCGACGTCACGCTCAGACTGATTTTCTGTCTCTCTCGCACGCACTCTTTATCGTGTCGTTCAATATTAGCGGCGTCTGCCGGAGGAGAGCCATACTGACTAAGTATCGGGTATAACTGTAGAGTTGCGGTGTCCGCAGCAACTCACAACGTTCCCCCTCGTTATACCCGATACTCAAAATGAGTATTGGGTATATTAGATTTGTGGTAAAAGTGGATGTGTGTAACGTCCAGAAGGAATCGTTTCCGACCCCATAAAGTATATATATTCTTGATCAGCATCAATAGCCGAGTCGATTGAGCCATGTCTGTCTGTCCGTCTGTCCGTCTGTCCGTCCCCTTCAGCGCCTAGTGCTCAAAGACTATAAGAGCTAGAGCAACGATGTTTTGGATCCAGACTTCTGTGATATGTCACTGCTACAAAAATATTTCAAAACTTCGCCCCGCCCACTTCCGCCCCCACAAAGGACGAAAATCTGTGGCATCCACAATTTTAAAGATATGAGAAAACCAAAAACGTAGAATTGTAGAGAATGAGCATATCTTTAAGATTAGCCAGCATCAAGAAAACAATTTCATTTTTTTCTCGCCCTGTCTCTCTCTAACACACACGTAGCATGGCCGGCTTTGCTTAGAGTAAAACATTAGCGCCTAGATCTCAGAGACTACAAAAGCTAGAGCAACCAAATTTGGTATCCACACTTCTAATATATCGGACCGAGACGAGTTTGTTTTCAAAATTTCGCCACACCCCCTTCCGCCCCGCAAAGGACGAAAATCTGGGGCATCACACAAATCTCAGAGACTATTAAGGCTAGAGTAACCAAATTTGGTATCCGCACTTCTGTTAGATCTATATATAAAACGTGTATCTCAAAATTTCGCCCCACCCCCTTCCGCCCACACAAAGGACGAAAATCTGTTGCATCCACAATATTGCACATTCGAGAAAACTAAAAAACGCAGAATCATAGATAATGACCATATAATGACATTCTGATCTGGATCAGATCAGATTATTTTTATAGCCAATAGGAACAAATCAATTTGCAGTGGCTACGCAGCGCCCGACGTCACGCTCAGACTGATTTTCTGTCTCTCTCTCGCACGCACTCTTTGTCGTGTCGTTCAATATTAGCGGCGTCTGCCGGAGGAGAGCCATACTGACTAAGTATCGGGTATAACTGTAGAGTTGCGGTGTCCGCAGCAACTCACAAACGTTCCCCCTCGTTATACCCGATACTCAAAACGAGTATTGGGGTATATTAGATTTGTGGTAAAAGTGGATGTGTGTAACGTCCAGAAGGAATCGTTTCCGACCCCATAAAGTATATATATTCTTGATCAGCATCAATAGCCGAGTCGATTGAGCCACTGTCTGTCTGTCCGTCCGTCGTCTGTCCGTCTGTCCGTCCGTCCGTCTGTCCGTCTGTCCGTCCGTCCGTCTGTCCGTCCCCTTCAGCGCCTAGTGCTCAAAGACTATAAGAGCTAGAGCAACGATGTTTTGGATCCAGACTTCTGTGATATGTCACTGCTACAAAAATATTTCAAAACTTCGCCCCGCCACTTCCGCCCCCACAAAGGGCGAAAATCTGTGGCATCCACAATTTCGACGACACGAGAAAACTAAAAAACGCAGAATCGTAGAAGATGACTATATCTTATTGAGTGCAAAATCTGAACCAGATCGTATAATTATTATAGCCAGAATCAAGAAAACAATTTCATTTTTTCTCGCCCTGTCTCTCTCTAACACACACGTAGCATGGCCGGCTTTGCTTAGAGTAAAACATTAGCGCCTAGATCTCAGAGACTACAAAAGCTAGAGCAACCAAATTTGGTATCCACACTTCTAATATATCGGACCGAGACGAGTTTGTTCAAAAATTTCGCGCACACCCCCTTCCGCCCCCGCAAAGGACGAAAATCTGGGATATTCAAAAATCTCAGAGACTATTAAGGCTAGAGTAACCAAATTTGGTATCCGCACTCCTGTTAGATCTTACTATAAAACGTATATCTCAAAATTTCGCCCTATCTCCTTCCGCCCCCACAAAGGACGAAAATCTGTTGCATCCACAATATTGAGGATACGAGACAACTAAAAAACGCAGAATCATAGATAATGATCATATATATCAGATTGCTGAATCTGGATCAGATCAGATCATTTTTATAGCCAAAAGGAACAAATCAATTTGCACTGGCTACGCAGCCCCGACGTCACGCTCAGACTGATTTTCTGTCTCTCTCGCAAGAGTTTGCATAATTTTGTATGTCGGATATTTTCTACGACGGCGCGTTCAGGATTTTTGCATCCCAAACTTTTAAATTGTTTATTGTCGGATAATTCAACGACGGCGTGTTCAGGATATTTGAATCCCAAACTATTAAAACTTTGGATGTCGGATAATTCAACGACGGCGGGTTCAGGATATTTGAACCCCAAACTATTGACGGATAATTCTTCGTCGGCGTGCTCAGGATTTTTTGATCCCAAGCTATATAAACTTCCTTCTACCTTTACTGAATCACTTTTCATTTCTTTTTCTTCTTCAAAATATTTTTATACCCGATACTCAAAATGAGTATTGGGGTATATTAGATTTGTGGTAAAAGTGGATGTGTGTAACGTCCAAAAGGAATCGTTTCCGACCCCATAAAGTATATATATTCTTGATCAGCATCAATAGCCGAGTCGATTGAGCCATGTCTGTCTGTCCGTCTGTCCGTCTGTCCGTCCGTCCGTCTGTCCATCTGTCCGTCCGTCTGTCGTCTGTTCGTCCCCTTCAGCGCCTAGTGCTCAAAGACTATAAGAGCGAGAGCAACGATGTTTTGGATCCAGACTTCTGTGATATGTCACTGCTACAAGAATATTTCAAAACTTTGCCCCGCCCACTTCCGCCCCCACAAAGGACGAAAATCTGGGGCATCCACAAATCTCAGAGACTATTAAGGCTAGAGTAACCAAATTTGGTATCCGCACTTCTGTTAGATCTCTATATAAAACGTATATCTCAAAATTTCGCCCCACCCCCTTCCGCCCACACAAAGGACGAAAATCTGTTGCATCCACAATATTGCACATTCGAGAAAACTAAAAACGCAGAATCATAGATAATGACCATATAATGACCATCTGATCTGGATCAGATCAGATTATTTTTATAGCCAATAGGAACAAATCAATTTGCAGTGGCTACGCAGCGCCCGACGTCACGCTCAGACTGATTTTCTGTCTCTCTCGCACGCACTCTTTATCGTGTCGTTCAATATTAGCGGCGTCTGCCGGAGGAGAGCCATACTGACTAAGTATCGGGTATAACTGTAGAGTTGCGGTGTCCGCAGCAACTCACAACGTTCCCCCTCGTTATACCGATACTCAAAATGAGTATTGGGGTATATTAGATTTGTGGTAAAAGTGGATGTGTGTAACGTCCAGAAGGAATCGTTTCCGACCCATAAAGTATATATATTCTTGATCAGCATCAATAGCCGAGTCGATTGAGCCATGTCTGTCTGTCCGTCTGTCCGTCTGTCCGTCCGTCCGTCTGTCCGTCTGTCCGTCCGTCCGTCTGTCCGTCTGTCCGTCCGTCCGTCTGTCCGTCCCCTTCAGCGCCTAGTGCTCAAAGACTATAAGAGCTAGAGCAACGATGTTTTGGATCCAGACTTCTGTGATATGTCACTGCTACAAAAATATTTCAAAACTTCGCCCCGCCCACTTCCGTCCCACAAAGGCGAAAATCTGTGGCATCCACAATTTCGACGACACGAGAAAACTAAGAACGCAGAATCGTAGAAGATAACTATATCTTCTTGAGTGCAAAATCTGAACCAGATCGTATAATATTATAGCCAGAATCAGAAAACAATTTCATTTTTTCTCGCCCTGTCTCTCTCTAACACACACGTAGCATGGCCGGCTTTGCTTAGAGTAAAACATTAGCGCCTAGATCTCAGAGACTACAAAAGCTAGAGCAACCAAATTTGGTATCCACACTTCTAATATATCGGACCGAGACGAGTTTGTTTCAAAAATTCGCCACACCCCTTCCGCCCCGCAAAGGACGAAAATCTGGGGATATTCAAAAATCTCAGAGACTATTAAGGCTAGAGTAACCAAATTTGGTATCCGCACTCCTGTTAGATCTTACTATAAAACGTATATCTCAAAATTTCGCCCTATCTCCTTCCGCCCCCACAAAGGACGAAAATCTGTTGCATCCACAATATTGAGGATACGAGACAACTAAAAACGCAGAATCATAGATAATGATCATATATATCAGATTGCTGAATCTGGATCAGATCAGATCATTTTTATAGCCAAAAGGAACAAATCAATTTGCACTGGCTACGCAGCCCCCGACGTCACGCTCAGACTGATTTTCTGTCTCTCTCGCACGCACTCTTTGTCGTGTCGTTTAATATTAGTGGCGTCTGCCGGAGGAGAGCCATACTGACTTAGTATCGGGTATAACTGTAGAGTTGCGGGGTCCGCAGCAACTCACAACGTTCCCCCTCGTTTTTATTATATATTCTTTCAATGGAAGGATGGTTTTTCCTTCTATAAAGGTTAATTTGTTTAAGGAAAGAACCTCATCATATACATATAAGTTTCTCTTCATTATCTTTATAACTTAAAGTCCCCTTTCCTGTATCAATAACAGCTCCGCTTTTCTTTAATAGGTTAAATCTTATTAGTAAATCGCCTCCATTCCATCTATTTTGTAAAACACTTCTTTTGTGTTAAAAATAGTTATATTATGGAAATATTTAATTATCGAAAACCCATTTACTGTAGCAACTTTCTTATAAATTGATAATTTTTTTATACCCGATACTCAAAATGAGTATTGGGGTATATTAGATTTGTGGTAAAAGTGGATGTGTGTAACGTCCAGAAGGAATCGTTTCCGACCCCATAAAGTATATATATTCTTGATCAGCATCAATAGCCGAGTCGATTGGGCCTTACTGTCTGTCCGTCTGTCCGTCTGTCCGTCCGTCCGTCTGTCCGTCCCTTCAGCGCCTAGTGCTCAAAGACTATAAGAGCTAGAGCAACGATGTTTTGGATCCAGACTTCTGTGATATGTCACTGCTACAAAAATATTTCAAAACTTCGCCCCGCCCACTTCCGCCCCCACAAAGGACGAAAATCTGTGGCATCCACCATTTTAAAGATATGAGAAAACCAAAAACGTAGAATTGTAGAGAATGAGCATATCTTTAAGATAGCCAGCATCAAGAAAACAATTTCATTTTTTTCTCGCCCTGTCTCTCTCTAACACACACGTAGCATGGCCGGCTTTGCTTAGAGTAAAACATTAGCGCCTAGATCTCAGAGACTACCAAAGCTAGAGCAACCAAATTTGGTATCCACACTCCTAAGATATCGGACCGAGACGAGTTTGTTTCAAAATTTCGCCACACCCCCTTCCGCCCCGCAAAGGACGAAAATCTGGGCATCCACAAATCTCAGAGACTATTAAGGCTAGAGTAACCAAATTTGGTATCCGCACTTCTGTTAGATCTATATATAAAACGTGTATCTCAAAATTTCGCCCACCCCCTTCCGCCCACACAAAGGACGAAAATCTGTTGCATCCACAATATTGCACATTCGAGAAAACTAAAAACGCAGAATCATAGATAATGACCATATAATGACCATCTGATCTGGATCAGATCAGATTATTTTTATAGCCAATAGTAACAAATCAATTTGCAGTGGCTACGCAGCGCCCGACGTCACGCTCAGACTGATTTTCTGTCTCTCTCGCACGCACTCTTTATCGTGTCGTTCAATATTAGCGGCGTCTGCCGGAGGAGAGCCATACTGACTAAGTATCGGGTATAACTGTAGAGTTGCGGTGTCCGCAGCAACTCACAACGTTCCCCTCGTTATACCCGATACTCAAAATGAGTATTGGGGTATATTAGATTTGTGGTAAAAGTGGATGTGTGTAACGTCCAGAAGGAATCGTTTCGACCCCATAAAGTATATATATTCTTGATCAGCATCAATAGCCGAGTCGATTGAGCCATGTCTGTCTGTCCTCGTCCGTCTGTCCGTCTGTCCGTCCCCCTTCAGCGCCTAGTGCTCAAAAGACTATAAGAGCTAGAGCAACGATGTTTTGGATCCAGACTTCTGTGATATGTCACTGCTACAAAAATATTTCAAAACTTCGCCCCGCCCACTTCCGCCCCCACAAAGGACGAAAATCTGTGGCATCCACAATTTTAAAGATATGAGAAACCAAAAACGTAGAATTGTAGAGAATGAGCATATCTTTAAGATAGCCAGCATCAAGAAAACAATTTCATTTTTTCTCGCCCTGTCTCTCTCTAACACACACGTAGCATGGCCGGCTTTGCTTAGAGTAAAACATTAGCGCCTAGATCTCAGAGACTACAAAAGCTAGAGCAACCAAATTTGGTATCCACACTTCTAATATATCGGACCGAGACGAGTTTGTTTCAAAATTTCGCCACACCCCTTCCGCCCCCGCAAAGGACGAAAATCTGGGCATCCACAAATCTCAGAGACTATTAAGGCTAGAGTAACCAAATTTGGTATCCGCACTTCTGTTAGATCTATATATAAAACGTGTATCTCAAAAATTTCGCCCCACCCCTTCCGCCCACACAAAGGACGAAAATCTGTTGCATCCACAATATTGCACATTCGAGAAAACTAAAAAACGCAGAATCATAGATAATGACCATATAATGACCATCTGATCTGGATCAGATCAGATTATTTTTATAGCCAATAGGAACAAATCAATTTGCAGTGGCTACGCAGCGCCCGACGTCACGCTCAGACTGATTTTCTGTCTCTCTCGCACGCACTCTTTGTCGTGTCGTTCAATATTAGCGGCGTCTGCCGGAGGAGAGCCATACTGACTAAGTATCGGGTATAACTGTAGAGTTGCGGTGTCCGCAGCAACTCACAACGTTCCCCCTCGTTATACCCGATACTCAAAACGAGTATTGGGGTATATTAGATTTGTGGTAAAAGTGGATGTGTGTAACGTCCAGAAGGAATCGTTTCCGACCCATAAAGTATATATATTCTTGATCAGCATCAATAGCCGAGTCGATTGAGCCATGTCTGTCTGTCCGTCTGTCCGGCCGTCCGTCTGTCCGTCTGTCCGTCGTCCGTCTGTCCGTCTGTCCGTCCGTCCGTCTGTCCGTCCCCTTCAGCGCCTAGTGCTCAAAGACTATAAGAGCTAGAGCAACGATGTTTTGGATCCAGACTTCTGTGATATGTCACTGCTACAAAAATATTTCAAAACTTCGCCCCGCCCACTTCCGCCCCCACAAAGGGCGAAAAATCTGTGGCATCCACAATTTCGACGACACGAGAAAACTAAAAACGCAGAATCGTAGAAGATGACTATATCTTATTGAGTGCAAAATCTGAACCAGATCGTATAATTATTATAGCCAGAATCAAGAAAACAATTTCATTTTTTCTCGCCCTGTCTCTCTCTAACACACACGTAGCATGGCCGGCTTTGCTTAGAGTAAAACATTAGCGCCTAGATCTCAGAGACTACAAAAGCTAGAGCAACCAAATTTGGTATCCACACTTCTAATATATCGGACCGAGACGAGTTTGTTTCAAAATTTCGCCACACCCCCTTCCGCCCCCGCAAAGGACGAAAATCTGGGGATATTCAAAAATCTCAGAGACTATTAAGGCTAGAGTAACCAAATTTGGTATCCGCACTCCTGTTAGATCTTACTATAAAACGTATATCTCAAAATTTCGCCCTATCTCCTTCCGCCCCCACAAAGGACGAAAATCTGTTGCATCCACAATATTGAGGATACGAGACAACTAAAAACGCAGAATCATAGATAATGATCATATATATCAGATTGCTGAATCTGGATCAGATCAGATCATTTTTATAGCCAAAAGAACAAATCAATTTGCACTGGCTACGCAGCCCCGACGTCACGCTCAGACTGATTTTCTGTCTCTCTCGCAAGAGTTTGCATAATTTTGTATGTCGGATATTTCTACGACGGCGCGTTCAGGATTTTTGCATCCCAAACTTTTAAATTGTTTATTGTCGGATAATTCAACGACGGCGTGTTCAGGATATTTGAATCCCAAACTATTAAAACTTTGGATGTCGGATAATTCAACGACGGCGGGTTCAGATATTTGAACCCCAAAACTATTGACGGATAATTCTTCGTCGGCGTGCTCAGGATTTTTTGATCCAAGCTATATAAACTTCCTTCTACCTTTACTGAATCACTTTTCATTTCTTTTTCTTCTTCAAAATATTTTTATACCCGATACTCAAAATGAGTATTGGGGTATATTAGATTTGTGGTAAAAGTGGATGTGTGTAACGTCCAAAAGGAATCGTTTCCGACCCCATAAAGTATATATATTCTTGATCAGCATCAATAGCCGAGTCGATTGGGCCATGTCTGTCTGTCCGTCTGTCCGTATGTCGTCCGTCCGTCTGTCCATCTGTCCGTCCGTCTGTCCGTCTGTTCGTCCCCTTCAGCGCCTAGTGCTCAAAGACTATAAGAGCGAGAGCAACGATGTTTTGGATCCAGACTTCTGTGATATGTCACTGCTACAAGAATATTTCAAAACTTTGCCCCGCCCACTTCCGCCCCCACAAAGGGCGAAAATCTGGGCATCCACAAATCTCAGAGACTATTAAGGCTAGAGTAACCAAATTTGGTATCCGCACTTCTGTTAGATCTTACTATAAAACGTGTATCTCAAAATTTCGCCCCACCCCCTTCCGCCCACACAAAGGACGAAAATCTGTTGCATCCACAATATTGCACATTCGAGAAAACCAAAAACGCAGAATCATAGATAATGACCATATAATGACCATCTGATCTGGATCAGATCAGATTATTTTTATAGCCAATAGTAACAAATCAATTTGCACTGGCTACGCAGCGCCCGACGTCACGCTCAGACTGATTTTCTGTCTCTCTCGCACGCACTCTTTATCGTGTCGTTCAATATTAGCGGCGTCTGCCGGAGGAGAGCCATACTGACTAAGTATCGGGTATAACTGTAGAGTTGCGGTGTCCGCAGCAACTCACAACGTTCCCCCTCGTTATACCCGATACTCAAAATGAGTATTGGGTATATTAGATTTGTGGTAAAAGTGGATGTGTGTAACGTCCAGAAGGAATCGTTTCCGACCCCATAAAGTATATATATTCTTGATCAGCATCAATAGCCGAGTCGATTGAGCCATGTCTGTCTGTCCGTCTGTCCGTCTGTCCGTCCGTCCGTCTGTCCGTCTGTCCGTCCGTCCGTCTGTCCGTCTGTCCGTCCGTCCGTCTGTCGTCCCCTTCAGCGCCTAGTGCTCAAAGACTATAAGAGCTAGAGCAACGATGTTTTGGATCCAGACTTCTGTGATATGTCACTGCTACAAAAATATTTCAAAACTTCGCCCCGCCCACTTCCGTCCCCACAAAGGGCGAAAATCTGTGGCATCCACAATTTCGACGACACGAGAAAACTAAGAACGCAGAATCGTAGAAGATAACTATATCTTCTTGAGTGCAAAATCTGAACCAGATCGTATAATTATTATAGCCAGAATCAAGAAACAATTTCATTTTTTCTCGCCCTGTCTCTCTCTAACACACACGTAGCATGGCCGCTTTGCTTAGAGTAAAAACATTAGCGCCTAGATCTCAGAGACTACAAAAGCTAGAGCAACCAAATTTGGTATCCACACTTCTAATATATCGGACCGAGACGAGTTTGTTTCAAAAATTCGCCACACCCCCTTCCGCCCCCGCAAAGGACGAAAATCTGGGGATATTCAAAAATCTCAGAGACTATTAAGGCTAGAGTAACCAAATTTGGTATCCGCACTCCTGTTAGATCTTACTATAAAACGTATATCTCAAAATTTCGCCCTATCTCCTTCCGCCCCCACAAAGGACGAAAAATCTGTTGCATCCACAATATTGAGGATACGAGACAACTAAAAACGCAGAATCATAGATAATGATCATATATATCAGATTGCTGAATCTGGATCAGATCAGATCATTTTTATAGCCAAAAGGAACAAATCAATTTGCACTGGCTACGCAGCCCCGACGTCACGCTCAGACTGATTTTCTGTCTCTCTCGCACGCACTCTTTGTCGTGTCGTTTAATATTAGTGGCGTCTGCCGGAGGAGAGCCATACTGACTTAGTATCGGGTATAACTG